>NC_052051.1:115330641-115630641 GCF_903992535.2 Arvicola amphibius | reverse complement strand
ATAAAACTGTTAATATTTTTAGTTTTTAAAAATTTACATTTATTCTGTGTGCGTGCACAGGCAAAGGACAACCTGAAAGAGCTGGTTCTCTCTCTCCACCTTGTGGTGTGGGTCTCGGGGATCAGACTCAGACTGAGCCATCTCACAGACTCAAAACTTTTTTAACTTCCAGGTGCTAACAGAGTTCTCAAATTTTCATCAGTCTTTCGCTCCCAGCCCTCAGGAGGCAGAGGCAGGCGGATCTCTGAGTTCCAGGCCAGCCTGATCTGCTAGTAAATACACAATGAGACTCCGTCTCAAAAGAATAAAAATCTATTTTTCACCAGAGCTGACTGTGATTGTGCCCACCTGCAACCCCGGCTCACGGGAGACAGAAGCGATGAGGTGGGGAGTTTGAGGCTGACCTGGGCTACACAGTAAGACAAAAATCCTGGGTGACGTCTCTCTGGCCAGAGCCTTCACCAAAAGCGCCCTGCAGCTGTAGTTTGGCTATTTGGCACTCTCTCCGGATGTCTTCCGCATGGCTGGCTAATTTGACCACGGCAGTCTCTAACTGGTCTTCTAGCAGAATCTCCCCAAACCACACAATAGGAAATAAAGCAATACGGAAAGGACAGCCCCAGGACATGGCAAAGTTCAGAAGGGAACACGGCCTGATCCAGATTCCCTCCCCTTCACACTAAAAATGAGGCTGAAGTCACAGTGAGAGATGAGCAAGACACTGGTGTGTCACTGCTTAGCAGAGGGACAGTAATGCACTCTCCATTTTTCTAAGAATTTAAAGGAGGAGCTAGGCAGTGGTGGTGCACGGGTAGAGGGGGAGCTAGGCGGTGGTGGTGCACGCATAGATGGGGAGCTAGGCAGTGGTGGTGCAAGGATAGAGGGGGAGCTAGGCGGTGGTGGTGCACAGGTAGAGGGGGAGCTAGGCGGCGGTGGTGCACAAGTAGAGGGGGAGCTAGGCGGCGGTGGTGCACAGGTAGAGGGGGGGGCTAGGTGGTGGTGGTGCACGCGGTTAACCTCAGCACCCGGGAATCAAAGGCAGCTGGACCCTCGTGAGTTAGAGGGGAGCTTGGTCTACAGAGCAAGTTCCAGGACAGCCAGGACTACAAATAAATAAATAAGGAAGGAAGGAGGGGAGGGAAGAGAGGTTGGCCACAATCACACAACTGGGACCCAGAAACTTAAGATTAAAGGAGCAGAGCTGAAATGTGGGTTGGTGGGAAATTAGGCTCCAAGTTCAATGTCCAGATTCAAAACAAACACACACGGGGGCGGGAGGGGGGAGAAT
Organism: Arvicola amphibius; assembly: GCF_903992535.2. Classification (NCBI taxonomy): domain Eukaryota; kingdom Metazoa; phylum Chordata; class Mammalia; order Rodentia; family Cricetidae; genus Arvicola; species Arvicola amphibius. Next base: position 115,629,353 of record NC_052051.1, on the reverse strand, counting down.
GGGTTACTAGGTAAAGTGAGTGGGACTTGATCAGGAGGGACTAGTGGAGACTGAGGTACATCGCTCTACTCAGGCGCTGGCCAGACAGGGCACCAGGCAAATGTGTGATAGGGAATGCACCCTGTCCTTTGCCGAAATCTCAAGAGAAGTCAGCCCTCTTGGATGCCGGCATAGCTCCCACTTTTAGATGCAGGCTCCGAAGTTTGAGGGGCAATAATCGGGCGCTACAACGAACATTGTGGACCCTCAAGCTCAGCCAGTTCTTTAACCTCAGGCTTTCGTTGTTTTTTACAAGCGACTTTGGGCATCTTATTTAATCTTTTCATGTCTCATGTTTCCCATCTGGAAAAAAAAGATATTTTGCTTCCAGGGCTATTGTAAAGATAAAAAAGGGGGATGGGGAGACGTGCCCCCAGATTCTGGGATCTGCAGGGGTCCCATTCAAGCAGGAGCCACCAATCCGGGCCTCAATCAGTGATGGCCACAACTCAGCCAAGCAGGAACATGGGATTCTAACACTGTTTCACAGTGGAACTACAGTCAGGCCCCCACCCCACCCCATTTGGCTGGGGTGGACAGAAAGCAGCCAAACACACCAACCAGGGCACTGTAAGAATCTCCTTGTGATGAGAAGCATGACATAGTCCTGTGTCACGGTGACCTGAACAAGACCGGGAGACCTATACACTGGCTGGGGGCTGACCATCCCATACTTCGAAGAGAAAACACAGGCCTACCTGGTACCTTGCAGCACCAGCCAGAAGGCTACTGTTACAGTGAACAGAGGAACAGTAGAGAGAGGTGGGGGAATGGTTCAGACCTATGGACAGAGGCAAATATGAAGCCAGGAGAGAAAGGGAGTGGCCGAGATGGTGAGGGAGCTGACCCCTTGGCCAGCGGCAACACACAGGAAGGCCAGCCTGGTACTTTGTCTGGGCAGCACCAGCAGAGATGACCCTGTTGATGAAGCACAGGTGAGCCAACCCTCAGGACAGGAGTGTGGGAGACCTAGCCCCACCCCTCATCTGACACATGACTGCTGTCCTGGCAAGGTGCAGGGCCTGCTCCCCAGAATGTTGCAACTGATGGGGGGCAGGGATGGCTCTCCCACTTGGGCAGGGGAGGGATCCCCCCCAATCAACATGTGGGGCAGGTGGGAGCGCTGATCCTGTGATCCTAAGAGCAGGAGGGCCATTCCTGACCCCTACCAGCTGCAACACTTGGGAGAGCAGACCCTCTACCTCACCAGGACAGCACCATGGAGCCAACATGGTTAGCACAGGTCCAAAATTGTGACCATGGGAAAGCTGTCCCCATTTCCCATCTGGCAGACCAACCCTACAGCTGAACAAGCCCAGACCCAGGGTGATGACTTACCTGCCCCAACATCTATCCCATCTATGACCTGCTGGAGCACATGAAGAAACCTGACCCTCAGACCCGAAGCTGCAGGATCTCCACAGCACAGGGTACCAGCGGGATGTCCAGGAAGAATCCTAGTGAAGGCCCAGGCATCAGTTATATAGTGGAGACCGGGGCCTCGGACCAGATCAATGACCCTTTCCAATGAACACTTGCATGTAGACATGTATGAACTAAGCGGTATACTGTGTGACTTGTTGGGTCACACTGCAGCTTCCATGAAGAGATTTTTAATTCCTTCCTTTTTTTATTTTTCTTATTTTATTTTCTTCCTTTTTTTCTCTTGAATTTTGTTGTATTCGGGGTGGGGGGAGTTCAGGTGCAGAGGGCAGATTCAAAGGGATTCATTCCCTAATGAATGGGATCAAAATACATGATGTGAAAAACATCTAGGATAAATAAACTTTATTTTAAAAAAAGAATTTAAAAACATACATAAGCCGGGCAGTGGTGGCGCACGCCTTTAATCCCAGCATTCGGGAGGCAGAGGCAGGCAAATCTCTGGGTTCGAGGCCAGCCTGGTCTACAAGAGCTAGTTCCAGGACAGGCTCTAGAAACTACAGGGAAACCCTGTCTCAAAAAAAAAAAAATACATAAAGCCAGGTGGTGGTGGTGCACATCTTTAATCCCAGCACCTAGAGGCAGAGGCAGGTAGATCTCTGTGAGTTTGAGGCCAGCTTGGTCTACAAGAGCTAGTTCCAGGACATGCACCAAAGCTACAGAGAAACCTTGTCTCAAAAACAACAACAACAACAACAAAACAAAAACAAAAACAAACAACAAAATACATAAATGTGTATGTGTGTGTGTTGAACAGTGTCTAGCACATGGAAACACTATACATTTTATTTTTTAACTATTACCATCTGTGGTGGCTTGAACAAGAATAGCTCCCGTGTCATATATTCATATCTCATATATTTCATATATTTGAATGCTTGGTCATTAGTGAGTAGCACCCCTTGAGAGGGATTAGGAGGTGTGGCCTTACTGAAGAAGTAGGTGTAGCCTTGTTGGAAGAAGTGTGTGAAACTGAGGTTTCAAAAGCCCAAGTCAGGCCCAGGATCCATCTCTTCCTGTTGCCTGCGGATCGGGATGCTGAACTCTCAACGTCTTCAAAACCATTTGTCCGCCTGCATGCAACCAAGCTCCCTGCCATGATGACAGACCAAACCTCTGAAACTGTAAGCCAGCCTTTAAGAGCTGCCATGATCATAGTGTCTCTTCACAACAACAGGACACTGACTAAGACATCATTGTTACTTGGCAAGTGCGGTTGTAGAACAGTTCTTTCTCAACCTCGTGGTCTCAACCCTTTTGGGGGCTCGATGACCCTTTCACAGAGGTCACATATCAGATATCCTGGATATCTGATATTTACATTATGATTCATAACAGGAGCAAAATTACAGTTATGAAGTAGCAACAAAATGATATTCTGACTGGGTGTCACTGCAACATGAGGAGCTATATGAAAGGAAGCAGCATTAGGAAGGTTGAGAACCACTGGGGTAGAACAAAAGATGCTTCTTTTCAGAGGGTTCCACCTAATACCACACTAAAACTACATCAGCCTGGGCTACAGTCATAGGACAGTATATCTCATTCCCCCTTGCTGTGAAGATCGGTAAGAAATTCATGTCCAGCTTCCAGCAACCAGACCCACATGGGATGCTAGGTATTCTCCAAGGCATGCCCATGGCCACTCTCCTCCCCTCTCCCTCCCACCCTCCCTCTCTCTGCTTTCCTCCCTCCCTCTCCCTCCTCTCACATGCACACACATGCACACACAGGCACTCACCCTGGAGATTTTCTGCCCAGCAGGTAGAAAAGCTCAGGATGCCTTCTTAATCAGCACTTTTGGTCAGAGACATTCTGGGCACAAAGAAATCAGGAGAAAAGTCTGACTCTGCTTGGAAATTCCCAGAGTTTTGGGCCTTAGGGCTACTGTGACAGTAGCTGGGCTATGGGTTCCTTGGGGTTAGCAGTGGCTGGGTATTTTCATAACGAGTCAGGCAACCCAGAGCTGAAGGGTTATCTGAGAGGCCCTGGCTTTCTGAGTGGATGCAGCTCTACAAAGAACAAACTGGTCCCTTGTTCTGTGATTGTTTCTCACCAGTCCATGCAAGCCCCCCATCCTTCCACATACTGCAAAGCGTTGCCTCAGGCCCTTCCTCCAGTTCCTACTGAGCTACCACTTACACATCTGCTAGCACTTAACAACAGGAGGCTTAATTAAAAGGAGAAAAAAAAGGGAGCGAGAAGGCAGAGGGAGACAGTGACTAGGAAATGGAATTGTATCTCCAATCTGTATTAAACTCTTCCTTTCCTCGTTTGACTCCTTTAATCTACCCTAATTTCTTCCAGCTGCTGGGCTGTCCATCCCCAGAGAAGCAACAACAAAAACAAACAGTTAGGAATCACTGTCTTTGGGGCCCTTCTCATTTATACCTCTCAATAATCCGATAATACTGATGTAACTAAAGCACTTCCGGGGTGATGAGGAACCCACACTCAAAAGGGAGGTTGTGAATCTTTCCAAGCCAGCCAGTCCATGGTGGTGCACGCCTTTAATCTCAACACTTGGGAGGCTGAGGCAGGTGGAGCTCATGTGTCCACGGCTAGCCAGTACTATATACAGAGTTCTAAGTTTCTTTGGTTTCTCAAAAAACCAAACAAAAAATCTTGCCCAAGATCACACAGCTTGTAGCTGATAAAGCCAGGAGTCAAAAGGAATCTATGCCTCCAAAGCTCATCAGCTACCTTTCCCATCTGCTTGAAACTGGGCTTTTCTCTTATGTACCCTGGGCTGGAAGTCATGGGAAGGAAACCTCAGTCTACGGCCTCTGCCTTAGTGGACACTGTGTCTTGCTTCCTTGGACATAGGTCTCTGTGTACTCCGCCTCTAAAAGGATATTTGAAGGTAAAAACAAGACCAGAAAAGTAAAAGTGACATTTTTTAGGAAGATGCTACCAAAATCCACAATGGCATACTCAGCCTAAGAATCGCGTTTTTTCAAGACGTCTGAAATGCATTTATACAGTAATCTTTCCAGTCAGATGTGTTTTCCTCATTTCCATGGTGCTTTTTAAATTACAGAAGCAAAGCAAGCTCATATCGAACAGTTAAGTCCACCATATAAGAATGAAAGCAAAGTTTTCTCCAGCATGTTCTAAAATGCCCTGAGTCTTTCTGGTTCTTAGGGATTGCTGTTGGTTTTGATTCTCCCCTTTTGAGGTCCACGGCCTCGTGTAGAACAAGCACTCCACAACTGAGCTACACCCACAGTTCTAGGTTTTCTTAAGAATATATCAATGCCGGAAGGTGGTGGAGCATGCCTTTAATCCCAGCACTCAAGAGGCAGAGGCAGGAGGATCTCTGTGAGATCGAGGCCAGCCTGGTTTACAGAGCAAGTTCCAGGACAGGTTTCAAAGCTACAGAAATAGCCTGCCTCGGAAAAAAAAAAAAAAAAAAAAAAAAGAATACATCAATACAGTGTGTGACTGTGTGTGTGTGTGTGTGTGTATGTGTGTGTGTTCCCAAGTGTGCACCAGATGTCTGCCCACTTGTAATTGGGCACACAGAAGCTAAGGCAAGAGACTGGTAACAGTCCTAGGCCAGCTGGACTTCATAACAAGGCTTTCTCAAATACAAAACAAACAATAGCACATATCCATATCTATAAATTTTTGTTTCTTGAAATCAGAATCTTATTCTGTAGGAATTTTGGTTTGGTTTTGTCATTTTCTAATATTGGGAACAAAATCCACAGCGTCACTCCTTCTAGGTGAACACCCCACAGCCTTGCCATATTCCATAGTTTTAAAACTTCTCATTTTGGACTGGAGAGATGGTTCAGCAGCTAAGAGCACAGGCTGCTCTTGCAGAGGACCCAGGTTCAGTTCCTAACACCCACATGGCAATTCACAACTGCCTGTAACCCCAATTCCGTGGGATCTGACACCCTCACACAGACATACATGCAGGCAAAACACCAATGCACATAAAATGTTTTTTTTTAAAAAAAAAAAAAAGCAGCTCATTTTGCTCAACATTGCATTTATTTATGTATCTCCACACTGATCTGCTCAGAGCCATCTGTCTTCTAAGCTAACACAAGTAACTGCATTATATGCATGGATTGAGATCTACTTACCCAGTTTCCTGTCGAAGAACATTTGGCTCATGACTCTTTGATGTTGTAATGGCCGTGGACCATGTTAAGAATCGCTAAAGGCAGCTTATGAGGAAAAAGAGAAAATATTTGTCACTTGTGTCTCTGGTCAGGGGTTAATTTCTAAACCATGTAAGGAACTTCTATAATGCAATAACAACAACAACAAAAAGAAATGAATGATAGTCCAATTTAAAAGCAGACAGTTCTCTAATGGAGACACACCAATAGCCAACAGCTATATGCAAAGATGCTTGGATGGATAGGTGAGTGTGGTGGCATACACCTTCAACCCTAGCACTTGGGAGGTAAAAGCATGAGGATCCCAAATTTGAGACCAGTTTGAGCTGCACATAGAGACTCTATGAGGATGAGGAGGGGGAGAGGAAGGAAAGGGGTAGAAGGAGGAGGAAGAAAAGAGGAGGAAGCAGTGGCAGCAACAGCAGATGAAGCCACTGCCTTACCAGAGCCAATCAGCAGAGCTACTATAAAGCAACAGAAAACAGCAAGTAGATAGGAAACTGCCTTGCTGGTGAGAATGACAGGAGGCCGTGGAAAACGGCAAGGGAATGCTAAGACCTTAAAGCTAGAACTCCCCTTTTATCCGACAACCCCATTGCTTGGGATAAATCCAAAGGCACTGCAAGTGGGATCTTGGCCTGGCAAGATGGCTCAACAGGAAAGGACACCTGCTTTTGCGAGCCTGATCTGAGTTTGATCCTTGGAACCCATGTAAATAAAGATGAAAGGAGAGATCCAATTCCACAAATGTGTACTCTGACCTACACACACACACACACACACATACACGCACGCGCGCGCACACACACACCACATCGCATATAGACATACAGATACATGATTGACAATTAAATGATAGATAGATAGATAGATAGATAGAGTCTCAAAGAGATATTAACACCACGTCATATTTTCAGCAATGTGGAGAATCACACACCTACAGCTACAATCCCAGCACTCAGGAGGAAGGTAGAAGCAGGAGGACCAGGAGTTCAAGGCCAGTCTGAACTAGGTGAGACAAAACCAAAATAAAAGAGATCGGGGACAACCTAAATATCTATTTAGGAATGAATAGTTTCTTCTGTATATACTATACAGATAAAATAGAATTGTATTCAACCTCACACTTTTAATCCCAGCACCCAGGCAGATGGGTGGGCAGGCAGGCAGGCAAGAAAGCAGAAAGAAAGAAAGAAAGAAAGAAAGAAAGAAAGAAAGAAAGAAAGAAAGAAAGAAAGAAAGAAGGAAGGAAGGAAGGAAGGAAGGAAGGAAGGAAGGAAGGAAGGAAGGTAGGTAAGTTAGGCATAGCGGTGTACACCTGTGATCCCAGCACTAGGGAGATGGCAGCAAGAGGCTTCTCAATCTGATGCGAGCCTGGTATACACCGTAAGTCCCTATCTCAAAAATAAGGAAACTAGGGGAAAAAATTCTCTAGCTAACAGTACACATGATGATTATTGTTGAGTCAACTTGCCAGAACTAGAGTCACCTAGGAGACCAGGCTCTGGGCATGCCTGTAGGGAGCCATCGTCACCTCAGTACCTTAGGTGGGACAATCCACTCACTACGATGGTGCCATTTCCTGGCTGGGATCCTGGAGAGGGTGGAGGACATAAGCTGAGCAGAAGTACCCATTCTTCTTTCTCTCCTGCCTGCCTCTGGATGCTATGAGGCCAGGTGTTGCCTGCTGTGTGAAGAGAAACCACTTCTCCCTGAAGTCGCTTTTGCCAGGTGTTTGTGAGAGCAGCAGGAAAGAGCTCTTGCCCCATTAACCCAGAAACGCATCTGAGCTATAGTCGTTGGTATTATTACTGAAATGGAACATTTGTTCAGCTTAAGAAGAGTCAATTCATATAATGTTGTAGTGTGAAGCGGCGGGGCTGCGTCCCACCACCCGGCCACCGGCTAGCTTTACACCCGAAATAATTACACGGAAACTGTATTCTTTTAAACACTGCCTGGCCCATTATCTGTAGCCTCTTATTGGCTAATTCTCACATCTTGCTTTAACCCATATTTAGTAATCTGGGTAGCACCACGAGTTGTGGCTTACCAGGAGAGATCTTAACCTGCGTCCATCTCGGAGAGGAGCAGCATGGAGACTCCTATCGCGAATGCCTGAAGCGTCTCCCCAACTCTACTTCCTTGTTCCCACAATTCTGTTCTGTCTACTCCACCTACCTAATTTTCTGTTCTTAAAGGGCCAAGGCAGTTTTCTTTATTAATTAACCAATGAAAGAAACATAGACAGATAACTCTCCTCCATCATAATGTCATAAATAATAAAAGATGTTCCCAGGTGATGGTGGTGCACACCTTTAATCCCAGTACTCAGGAGGCAGAGGCAGGCGGATCTCTGAGTTGGAGACTGGCCTGGTCTACAGAGTGAGTTCCAGGACAGCTAGAATTGCACAGAGAAACCCTGCCTTGAAAAACAAAAACAAAGAAAAAATGTAAAAGAAGACAAAAGAGGAGGAAGAACTAGGACTGTAGCTCAGAATTTAGCCAGTGCAGTTGTCCCTTGTCTTGCTGCTGCTAGACACTAGCTGGCAAAGGCAACCTAAGAAATGGAGGGTTGGGCTGGAGAGATGGCTCAGAGGATTAGAGCCCTGATTGCTTCCAGAAGACCTGGGTTCAATTCCCAGCACCCACATGGCAGCTTATGTATTTACTATATGTAAATTCAAGATCTGACACCATCACACAGACATACATGCAGACAAAATACCAATGCACATAAAATAAAAATAAATAGATTTTTATGAAAGAAAGAGTATTTATTCTGGATCACAGTGAAAGGGTACATACAGTCCATCATGTCTGTATGCCATGGAGGCAGGAGCTTGAAACAGCTGGTCCGGATGGGAGGTCAGGAAGCAGAGGGATGCTGGTGCAGAGCTTGCCTCCTTTTTATTCAGTCCTGGACCTTCCCTTACGGTGTTTCTTTGAACCTCAATAAACCCAATCTAAAGACTCCCTCCCAGACATGCCCAGATTGCTTCCACAGTGAATGTAAGCCCCGTCAAGTTAACAATCGAGATTAAGGATCATAGCTAGCAGGCTCTGGATTTGATTCTCAGCATCCCACAGGGGAGAAAGATCTACAGAGTAGGCATCTCCTGCCTTCGAGGAATGGCTCTTTCTAAGCATATACATTCATAAATGCGTTATCTGTCATGTTTTCATGTTAAGAATTACGGTAAGACAGACAAGACCACCGTACTCTGACGGAGAAGTCCTGAGAAGAAAAGCATGCGCCTGTGCTAAGGAATGGGTCACGATGAAAAGAAGCCACAGAGGAAAGGGCAACCTAGGTGCGGTAACAAAATCTCATGAAGTCTTATCTCATGAACACATCCAGGATGCTCCAGGAATTCAGGGAGTTCGGTACTAAGAGTAGGAATGGGGAGACGGCTCAGTGAATTGAGTCAGTTGCTACCGAACCTGGTGACCTGAGTTCAGTCTTCAGGACTCATATGGGGAGAGACCCAACTTTTGCAAGTTGTCTTCTGACGTCCACACTCATGCAGTGGCACACATGTGTACACACACACACACACACACACACACACACTGAGAGAGACAGACAGACAGAGACACTGAGAGAATCAGAGACAGAGAAATAGAGATAGAGAAAAAGGGGCAGAGAGAAAGAGACAGAGCGAGAACATCCAGCGGGGAAGTATCTGAAAGTGACGGAAGAAGGGCTGGCATGCGTCTCCTAAGCATCCTGCCGTGAAGATGCAGTGCAGAAACTAAGACCGTACGTTCTCAACAGAGCCTCTTGGCTGCCCCCGACTGTTCATTCAGCCCTCTATAAATGGTCACTCGTGTTACCTCTGGGTCTCAGATCCAGAAACACAGCTGTGTGTGAGAGCAGTCACACAACCTGCTTCCTCCCCTTGCAGGTATATGACTCGCAATGGAACGGCTATAGAACGTAAGAGATGGACACTAAGTCCCTGTAGAAACTGCTTTCCAAAGTGGTTGAACCAATAGGAGGTGGCAGGAAAGAAGTGAGAGTGGAAAAGGAGAATGTGGAAAGGAATGGATACATACACGTGTGGGAAGAGTCACGATGGAACTCTTTTTCTGTTTATGTAAAAACCGAAAAGCAAAAAGGTAGCTGAGTCATTTTATGCTCTTGCCAGGACTGCATCAGATGAATAAATACCTTCTGCCTCGTCAATACCAGTAAAGTCAGTCTCTTTCATTTCTGTCTTTTTTTAGTTTATTTTTGTTTTATGTTCATTGGTATTTTGCCATGGGTATCGGGTCCTCTGGAACTGGATTTATAGACAGCTGTAAGATGTCAGGTGGGTGCTGGGAACTGAAGAACCTGGGTCCTCTGAAAGAGCAGTCGATGCTCTTAACCACTGAGCCATCTCCAGCCCCTGATTTTTAAATAGTGTAGTAGGCACGTCTTGGTAGCTCATTATGTTTTAATTACATTTCACTAATAACTAGCAAGTTAAGCATCACTCCTGATATAGTCTTTTTTTTTTCCCTCTTTGGTTTTTTCGAGACAGGTTTGGTTTTTTTGTTTGTTTGTTTGTTTGTTTTGTTTTGTTTTAGCTTTGGAGCCTGTCCTGGAACTAGCTCTTGGAGACCGGGCTGGCCTCGAACTCACAGAGATTCACTGCCTCAGCCTCCTTAGTGCTAGGATTAAAGGCATGCACCACCACTGCCCAGCTTCCTAGTTAGTCTTAAATGAAGTGTCTTGGCAAATCATTTCACCGGGGCTGTGACAAACATCTGACAGAAGCGACCGAAGAAAGGAAAGGCATGCTTTGGCTTACAGTCTAAGAGGACACCGTGTCAGGAGCAGGGAGGGTATGGCAGCAAAAGTGGCCCTAGCTATGGCAGCAGGACGGTGAGGCTGTCAGTCACATGACACAGTTCCAGAAGCAGAAAGAAATGAATGTGTTCTACTCCCTTCTTTATAGTTCAGGATCAGGTCAAAGGATGGTGCCATTCACATTCAGGGGAGAGTTCCTTCCTCAATTAACTCTCTCTGGAAACAGACACGCCCAAAGGTGTATCTCCTAGGTGCCTGTAAATCCCACTAATAATAAAGATTAATTATCACATGTAGCGCAGGACGCCCATCTGTGCTCTATGGGCTACCATACAGTTCGTGAACCGGACAAGGGGCTGGAGACTAAAACACACAAAGACACACAGACAGAGACACATATCATCCTTGAAACAGGAATGTCCCAAGAATGCCCCCTTTATTGTGTCCAGGGGCAGCTTATATAGGGATAGCCAAACTCCAGCCAAACACACCAGAAACCACTCCCCTGCTATTAGGAACTTCTGAGGGTCTCGTGCTCAGAGCAGCTGCAGGCACTCAGATCTGGGCAAAACAAGTTGTTTACGAGAAATTCAGGATCTGGGGGTTCACTGCTCCCAACAATCACATGATTTTTAGTTAAGTCTTCTCATTATTTCATTTTTAAGGCATTTTATATATCCTATACATAAACCTTTCATGAGAATTACGCTTTAAGAATATTTTATCCTTGTCTGTCATTTGTCTTTTCAAGTATCTTCATGATATTTTTATTTTTTTTTTTTTTTTTTTTTTTTTTTTTTTTTTTTTGGTTTTTCGAGACAGGGTTTCTCTGTGGCTTTGGAGCCTGTCCTGGAACTAGCTCTTGTAGACCAGGCTGGTCTCGAACTCACAGAGATCCGCCTGCCTCTGCCTCCCGAGTGCTGGGATTAAAGGCGTGCGCCACCACCGCCCGGCTTCATGATATTTTTAAAAGCAAAAAATTAGCCTTTAAGGCCGGACAGTAGTGGTGCACGCCTTTAATCCCAGCACTCAGGAGACAGAGCAGGTGGATCACCATAAGTTTGAGGCCAGTCTGGTCTACAAGAGTTAGTGCCAGGACAGGCTCTAAAACTACAGCAAAACCTTGTCTCAAAAAACAAAAACAAAACAAAACAAAAATTCACCTTTAATCCCAGCATTTAGGATGCAGAGGCAGGCCAACCTCTGTGAGTTAGAGGCCAACCTGGTCTACACAGTGTTCTAACACAACCAGGGCTACATAAAGAGAATCTGGATTTATTGTTATTATTACTATAATTATTATTAATTTTTATTTTATGTGTGCGGGTGTTTGCCTGCATTTATCTCTGTATACCATGTTATGCAGTGGCCGTGGAAGTCAGAAGAGGGCACCGGATCCCCTGGAACTGGAGTTAGAGTGGCCAGCTGTAATACAGGTGCTGAGAATACAACCAGGGTCCTCTGTAAATACAGCTAGCACTAACTTCAGAGCTCTCTACTGTGGAATAATCCTTACACAATGAAAATGTGTTGCTCTCAGTGTTAATAAAAGCTGACTGGCCAATAGCTGGACAGTTTCCTCTGGAACCTGCATTGGATCCCCTGGAACTGATGTAACGATTGTGAGCCACCATGCACACACTGGGAATTGAATCCAGGTCCTCTGCAAGAACAAGTGCTCATAACCACTGAGCCATCTCTCCATTCCTGAGCACCATTATAAATGCCAAGAGTGCCAGGCAGTGGTGGCACACTCCTATTTAATCCCAGTACTTGGGAGGCTGAAGCAGGCGGATCTCTCTGAGTTCCAGGTCAGCCTGCTCTACAAAGAGAGTTCCAGGACAGCCAAGGTTGTTACACAGAGAAACCCTGTCTCGAGAAACCAAAATAAAAAATAAACTCCAGGAGTTTAGCAGTGAGGAGGGAAAGAATTCCAGGTGTGGGGCTTAGTGGCACATATTCTTTTTGAGCCTCGGGAGACAGAGGCTGGAGGATCACCAAGTGCTGGATGGAAGGAAGCCCGGGCTACTCAGGGAAATCCTATCTCCAGAAAGTGTTGGTAAGATGGCTCAGTAGGCAAGAACACTTATATTGCAAGTTTGGAAACCTGAGTTCAAATCTGCACTACCTATGTAAAAGTTAGACATAGCCCCAGCTGTGTTTGCAATACCAGCATCTTAGTGGGGCAGAAACAGGTGGATCCTGGGAGCTCCCTGCGGACTAGCCAAAACGGCAAGCTCCAGGTTCAGGAAAAAACCCAGTCTCAAGGCAATAAGGCAGAAAACAGTGGAAGACACTGTCCACACACATCACACATACAAGGAGGAGGAAGAGGAGGAGAAAGATCAAGATGAGGAGGAGGAAGCTCACCCAGGGCTTACCTTTAACTGAGAAGATAAGCAAGCCAAACACTTGTGTGTGCCCTGGTGATAGGCACAAGGGAAGAAGAAAAAAATGTAGGGAAGAGAATCAGATGGCCTGAGGAAGTGAGCTGTAGGTGGGGATCCTTCAACAAGACCTGATCAGGAAGTGGAAGTGGTGCTTGCTGAGATGGGAATGGGGCAGGGTCTAGGTGGAGGGGGAAGAACAAATTCTTTGAGGTCTGACTGTGGAATGGAGCTCCTGGGAGAGCCCAGGAGAGCTGAAACAAATTCCTCAAAGTGGCAGGCCAGGAGTGTTCTAGGAATGGGGAAGCAGTAATGCCAGCGGACGGGGCTCGGCGCTAGAGTGCTTTGTGTGATGACATGCAGATCCTAGTTTCTGATGAGTCTGAGCATATTAAAAAAATAAAAAGGAGGAGGAAGAGAGAACAAGAGAGCAAGGAAAAGAGAGAGGAGATGAGGTCCAAATAGGGCCTTGGCGTTACTGCAAAGACTGGCGTTGAGTTTGAGTGACATGTGCAGCCAAGAGAGAGAAGGACAACCATCAACCTCAGCTATCTTCCTGGATTGCTCTCTGTTATGCCCAGATCACGAAGTCCCCCCAAAACCAACTAGGAGACCAAGTCCTGTCTGTAAAAATCAAAGAGCCTTTATTCTTACACAAGTTTACAAACTCAGTCTCTCCATATGTCCAATGTATTGGAGTGATCAGAGAGCTCCAAACTCAGTTGGGGTTGTGTTTTTATAGTAGTAAAGATAGGAGTGAGGGATTTCTAAGGTTCAGGACCCCTGATTGGCTGACATTTGTCTAGGGGTGTCCTGGTGAAGAGCAATGGGTGTGTGCTGGCAGGTGATCCTATCTACAATGGTTAGAATGTCAGGAATTTCCTTTGGATGGTCTGTTCCTGGGTGGTGCCATCTTATGGCTTTTCCTGGAACCCGGTGCTGCCTGCTATGGCAGCTGTACGGCCTGGGCCCCATGTGTGGTCAGGCTGCCCTGGGCCCCACACTCTCCACCTTATTTTTTGAAACATGAACTCTGAAGCTCATGAAATATCTGGCCAGCAAGCCCCTAGATCTTCTTGTCTCCCCAGCTCTGGGATTATAGGCATGACCTGCCATGCCAGGCTTTTTATGTGGAAGCTGTGGATCCGAACTCAGACCTTTATGCTCAGCAGCAAGCACTGTACCCACTGAGCCAGGCCACCACTACTGAAAGACTCTGAGAGGTGGGATATAACCTGATGACGTTTCAGAAGTTGAAAAGGGCAGAATCAGCCACAGGCGCAGTTCAAACTGACTTGAGATAAGACGGAAGGCAGGAAACAGTGGTGATACTTGAGATCAAGATTGCAGGATGGAGGGTAAGGTGTGGAAAGATTCCACACTGATTTGCTGGTGGCATTGGAATGTAGGGGACCGGGAGACAAGGGTCAAGAAAGAATTCAAGATCTGATCCTTAAGTACCTGGGAAGATAGTTTAGATGCCTCCCGAGTCTGAGAAAGAAGGAGTCAGACCTTTCTAAGTTTGAGATGTTGTCTAGCTGAGATAGTGAAGCTGTGAGGATGGTTAGGGCGCAGTGTGGGCCATCGAAGCATTTAAAAGATATAAGATGGAGCTTTGTCAAGGCAACAAGAGCAAGGAGAGGAGACACTTCAACTCATGGAAGGACAGAGGAAGACAAAGAGAAGAGCTGAGAAAGCTGCAGGTAGAAGGGGCAGGAGAGGACAGTGGGGGGGGGGCAGGAGAGGACAGTGGGGGGGGCAGGAGAGGACAGGTGGGGGGCAGGAGAGGACAGTGAGAGTGGGAGAAAGCAGTGAGGAGGGGACAGAGAGGACAGTGAGGAGAGGGGACAGGACAGTGAGGAGGAGGACAGCAGAGGGTGAGCCCTGGGAGCCACGTGAAGAAGTAAATAGTCGATTTGTGCCAACTGCTGCTGACAGGTGACACGAGTGAGCCTGAGAAAGTGGCTGTGGCTTTGGCAGGGACAGGCTGAAGGGCTGGCACCAGCTGGGCTCTTTATTTAAGGAGGTGTGAGGAGGGACTAGGACAGGGACTTTGTGCCCCTCCCAGGGGGCTTTGGCCTAAGGCTTGCCTTCTTCAGTGTGGATTCTTCTGCCTAGAAGACACCTTCCATCCTCTTTACTGACTGCCACACTGATCCTAATCTTAGGGAAGCCTTCCCATTCACTCTATACCTCCTCACACTTCCAGACTAGGCCCGGTGATGGGCGGTGGGTCCCTTGGTGTGTACGTTGGTACAGACAACATCTTTGTCTACCTGTGGACCTTTGCTTAGGGGGTTGGAGTGGGGACAGAAACCTGTGTCCTTTTAGCTGTGCGTGTATCACCCTAGCATATGGCCTGCTGTGGAACAGCCACACAGCCAAGAAGAAAGACGCCTGGGAAGGGAGGAGGGGAAGACGGCTCAGACACACCTTGATGACAAGGGACGAGGACCAGGCCTCCGTCCTGAAATCCTGCCTGTTTAGACTGCTGCTTCCAGTCAATGCATGGGTGGACTCTGTGATTAGAGACTGGGACAGCCACAGGGCCAAGGCTGTGGAATGGCAACGTCTGGCTCTCAGGTTTGTTTGGGGGTGGTGAGACGTGGGATGCCATCTAAAGCTCATTTAAAAAAGTGATAGAGACATAGATAAAATGGTGACCCTCAAAGGAAGACTAGGAAGCTGATTGTAGGATTTGTAGTAGCCCGCCACGGTCTGGAGCTAGCTAGTTCCCACCCTAGACTCCTTATCTTGGGACACTCCCTCCCGCCATTGTTATTCCTTTCAAAGCCTTGATCACCAAAGCTGTTTGCAAATTTCGTTTCTGCTTATCATCCGCCCCCCTGTAGTCATTTGATCCCCTGAGGACAGGAACTTGGTACTTAAGTCACCCCCTCCCAGGCAGAGGGCCCAAACTCTTATCAAGAACAGTTCCAGATACCTGCGCTTCAGGGAATGCAGTCATTCCAGCTTCCATCGCCAAGGTGTTTTACACCCTACAGCGCTGCAAGTTTTCATTTCAGCTTCTGCAATGCTGGGATTCAAACCCAGGGGGCCCTGTATACTCGGGAAGCAGTTGACCACAGTACAGTCACAGCTTGGAAACGGAGCCTGGAACACAGTGTTTGAACTGGAAGTGTGAGTCAGGGTGTGTGCGGTGGGCCACACTCCCTCAAAAGATCTGGGAACACTCTGTTCCAAGTCTCTCTCTTCTAGTATTTCTGGAAAATCCTGATCCTTAACAATACTCTGGCTCACAGACCCGACTTCAGCCTCCTTCACGTACTACTTAAGCATGGTCATCTCCTCTTCCTCTGAGGAGCCCTGCTGCCAGCGTTGGATTGAGGGCCAGCCCACTCTTGTATGACCCCTATACCCATTAAGGGTATACTCCAGGCACTGAAGCTAAGACTTTATATTCTCGGCCAGAGAGATGGCTCAGAGGGAGAACTTGTTGCTCTTCAGAGGACCCAAGTTCAGTTCCCAGCATCCGCATCAAAGCTGCTACCACGTAGAACTCCACTCCAGGGATCTACAATGCCCTTGTCCTGGACAGGCACCCGCTCACACACACACACACACACGACAGGCACCCGCTCACACACATACACACACACACACACACACACGACAGGCACCCGCTCACACATACACACACACGACAGGCACCCGCTCACACACATACCAGCACACAACACACATACCTACCATAATTAAAACATTAAAAAATCTGCTTTAAATTTTATATCCCTTGCAGGGGTTACAATTCAACCTATATATAATCCACCATCCCCACCACCACCACCAAGAACTGGCTGTAGCCTATGCATGATCTACTTGGCTCACCGCACTGTCCTGGGATTTTACATGTTTGTGTATCTATTTTGAAGCAGGGTCTCACTATATAGGCCTTGCTGCCTGTGACTCAAGAGATTCACCTGGCTCTGCTTCCCCAGTGCTGAGAGTTGAAAGGTGTCTCCCACCGGGAGGATAAGTGCTAGGTTACTTTTAAATCCTCCATTGCACCAGGAAAGACAAAGGGACATCATCGGACTTGCGAATTCAGCTGCACGGTTAGCGGGGAGTTCCTTGGACTAGTGATGTGGGACATGGGCAGAAGAACAAGCAGGGCAGGGTGGACTTTCCTGGGTGGAGGCCCAGGGCTTCCCAACACCAGCGCATGCAAAGCTCTGGCAGAGCCATGACAAACCCGCCAGCTCCGGCTCCGGTTCTGTGAGTTGAGGCCAGACCTTGAGCTCTTCTGCATTTCAGGTTTGTTGTTTGTTTTTTTTACAATTTATTTTTATTTCATGTGCCATGCATTGATGTCTGTGTGAGGGTATCAGATCTCCTGGATCTACGAGCTGCCATGTGGGTGCTGGGAACTGAACCCGGGATCCTCTGGAAGACCACTGAGCCATTCTGGCATTTCTACACACGCTCCTGGGGCTTGCAGCTGGTGCTACATCTGGAACCACCCTTTATTAGGAGGTAAAAACCAAGTCAGTGACGTCTTTGTGTCACCCGGGGGCCAGCCGTCTGTGAGGTGGTGCGTGTGTGTGGTGGAGGCAGAGGCAGATGGGAGCTCTGTGAGTTGAAGGCCAGCCTGGTCTAAGTGAGCTCTGGGACAGCAAGGACTACATGGAAAAACCCTGTCTTGGGAAAACCAAACAAACAAAAAACAGAACAGCTGAGACCTATTGGGTAGTTTCTTTCTTCCTTTGAAAAGCCCCTCTGTCAGGCCTGGCTGACCACACAGGTTACCTAAAGTTCTATCTATTCCCACCTGTTTGTTTAGGGAGGGTTGTTTGCTCCCTCTCAGCATACCAGAGGTCTTAGCTGAGGCCTCAGCTTTGTGGAGTTAGGAGGGACAGGGCCTGAGGAGGAAGCCGATTAATCCTCTCATCCTCCCTCTCCTGCTGGCCCAGGGGCCTTCCTGAAAGGAAAATGCATCTGTCTGCGTGCCTCAGAGGGCAGCAGGGGAGAAGGCCCTGCACGTAATGAGGTTGGAGGTAGGGATGCCATTTAGCAACCTTGGCTTCTGGTACTCCTTCTAATTAATCATCTCCAGTCGTGACCATCCCGGCACAGCCCCAGACCCTGAGGTCAGCTCTCCATCAAGGCGACAAACGGCTGAGAAGTAAAGTGCTTGGCTCCAGCATGCTCTGGAGGCCCATGCAAGAAAGTCAAAAGATGCTGTTTGCATGCCTAGCACATGGACAGGGTCATCTGAGAACAACATGGTATTTCTGAAGTGGGTGGCAGGAAGGTTGAACACCACAGCCCTACATTCCACACTCTCTGCACGCACAGCCCATGAAAACCTGGACATACCACTTCAGAGACACTGGTTTCTTAAAGAAACAGGAACCTTGGACTGGGGGTGTGGTCATTGGTAGGGTGACGGCACAACATGCCGCTTGAGGCCCTGAGTTCTATCTCCAATGAGATACGCACATGCACATACATGCGCATGCGCGCGCACACACACACACACACACACACACACACACACACATGATCCCATACATCCACATGCTCCAGCTGTTGTGTGGCAAGAGGAACAAGCACACTGTCAGTTTTCTACAAAAGCCTGGGATGGCAGCTACAGCTATGAAGGGAAGTAGGCAGCAAGATTGACAGAGCTAGTCAGAAAGAAACAAAACCAGCTGATGGGAAGAGACACACCTTCTCCACTGAGAACTTCGGGGGAAATTTTATCTTCCAGATCTTCCCTGCACACAGGGCTTTCTCTCTTGGCCTTGGCGACCAGCCACTAGGAACAGGAATGGGAGGGTAAGCCAAGCTCCAGAAGCTGGTGAGGATGAAGTCCAAGGGGGCTCAGGCCAAGCTCACCACTGCTCCTGCTGCAGCCGTGCCCATGAGGGACCCGAGTGAATGCAGAGCCGAGTGGCTGGGAGATGCACAAAGACATCTGGAGGAGAGCTGGGAAGAGATACCTAAGATGAGGCAGAGGATTCATTGCAGGGCATGGCCCAGATCCCTCCGCCCCTCCTGGGGAGGAGGGTAGAGTGGAGGGAGAAACAGGCTGGACCAGCACAGGACATAGCAGATGGTCTTTGAGCTGACCTAATTCTCCTCTACTGAATGAAGAGTTGGGCTAAATGCCCAGGCCCTGAGGTCTGACTCCTGCGGGCTCCAGGGACGGAATAGGAAAACGTCTAGGCACAGTCTGTGCATGCCTTAATTCATACAAATACACACGTTTATGTCCAGAGCCTCGGCCTTAGAGGTGGTCTTAGAACCACAGGGCGGCTGAGCACATCTGGAAAACTTACAATAGTTCTGTGCATTTGATCAAGTGACTGCTTTTTTTCTTGTCCGTGCTGGCTGGGGACAAAACACGGGGTCTTGCCCATCCGAGGCAAAGCAGGCAAGGGTGAGACTGCTGAGCTGAGCGACACCCAGCTTTAAGAGAATGGCTTAACCTCTGAAGATCATACGGTTCCCCTGCTAAACTATGTTGGGGGACCTAGTGAAGCACCTCCACTTCCAGCCTCCTATACATAAACAACCAACAAAACAAAAAACAAGAAAACCCACTTATTAAGTGGGATGTGTTTTAAGTATTTACTTAGAAACATTTCTAACACACGCTTCAAACCCAGGACTCGGGAGGCAGATGCAAGCAGATCTCTGTGAGCTCCAGGCCAGCGTGGTCTTTATAGCAAATTCCCGAACAGCCAGGGCTATATAGTGGGACCCTCTCTCTTTTTTCTTTTTTTTTTTTTTTTTTTTTTTTTTTTTTTTTTTTTTTTTTGGTTTTTCGAGACAGGATTTCTCTGCAGCTTTTTTAGAGCCTGTCCTGGAACTAGCTCTTGTAGACCAGGCTGGCCTCGAACTCACAGAGATCCGTCTGCCTCTGCCTCCCGAGTGCTGGGATTAAAGGCGTGCGCCACCACCGCCCGGCTGGGACCCTCTCTCAAAATCAAACAAAACCAAGGGCTAGCGATGTAACTCTGGATAGAGTACCTGCCTATCATGAGAAAAGCCCTGCATTTGTCCTGGGCATATGTACATGCACACAAAGACACAGCTTCAAAACACTATCTGGAGAAAATAGGTAGAAAGCATCGACCACTGATGAAGTACAACAGTAACGCCTACCCTCGCCTAGGAGAGAAGTTCTGAGCTCTGCTAATATCTTAAAGCAACTTGCTGTGCCTCCCTCCATTGTACAATTGCATAATGTACCCACCCAAGTCACTAATGTACCATATTTAACCATGCATATAAGTCTACGTTCAAGCCGGGTGGTGGTGGCGCACACCTTTAATCCCAGCACACAGGAGGCAGAGGCAGGTGGATCTCTATGAGTTTGAGGCAGCCTGGTCTTCAGAGTGAGTTCCAGGATGGCTAGGACTGTTAGATAAAGAATGCCTATGTCGAACACCCCTTGCAAAAAAAAAAAAAGTACATCACATGCAGATGGACATATTACCAAAGAGAAAGAGACTATAAGTGTGGGTAAAAGTCAGGATGGAAAGTGTCTTGGCCACACAGCACGGGGCACAAAGACCTTTCTGTAGATTCCCCACACTAAGGTTCCCATGCACGCTTGACACCACAGACTGGTGCCTTGCTTCCCAGAATGGCGACCTTCCCACTGCTGCCTGCCACCTCCTTTGTTGGCACTGGCTATTAAAACACCTTAGGTTTAAGCTCATGACAAGCTAACCGAGCTTGGGGAGGAGGCCAGGAACCCTGCTCCTCACCTTCCTCTTGGCTTACCTAGCAGTCACCAGGGTCCTGTTACTATACAAGGCTCAAAGCAATCAATCCCCTCCCTCCATGGGCGGGGTCCTGGGCGGGGACCCTGGGTGGGCTGCTGCTGGAGAGTTGCCCCTGCTCCTTCAGGCCATGTTACGTGGAAATAAAACACCAGCCTGTTCAGGGGCTGCCAGCACATTATGAGGAGGAGCTATAAAAGCTGCCAACATGGGTTACTTTAAGCATTTTCCTCCTCAGACACACAGAGTGAGGCTGCTGCCTTTTACTCCCCAGACTCCCAAATAGGCCTTCTCTTCTGTGTCCTGCCTGTGTTTACTGACATCCCAGACTCTTGGCTGTCCTAATTGCACAAAGTGATTTGCCCTTCACACCCTTCAAAGTAGTCCCTGCCCCGACTGGCTACCCCAACGGGCTGCCAGTAGCGTGCTCCCAGACCCGACTGGCTGCCCGTAGCGTGCCTCCCAGACCGTACAGCCCACGGTCTTCTCAAAGTCTGACTGGGGAACCAATAAAAAGCTTTTCATTGCCACTCAAGTTTATGTGGTAACAGCTCAAAAGCCTTCTTTTCTTGTCTCACACAGCTCCCTCTGAAGACGTTTGTTTAAAGCGGCCACTTTCTCTCTATACTTCATGTAGAATGGAAGCTGGGAGGGGGTCTGGAGGATGGCCACTCTGACTTCAGACACTGTACAGGGCAGGCAGAGAGATGCAAGGTGGCCCTACGAGACCAAAGAGACAAACGATGCTGAGAGCCTTGGCAACAAAGTGCATTGCTAAGCTTCCCCCAAGCAGCTGGAGGCCACGGAGCCATACATTTTAATTAGTTAAAATGCTGGAAGCAAGACCCTAACATTCTAGGGCTGGAGAGATGGCTCAGCAATTAAGAGCATTGCCTGCTTCTTCCAAAGGTCCTGAGTTCATTCCCAGCAACCACATGGTGGCTCACAACCATCTGTAATAAGGTCTGGTGCCCTCTTCTGGCCTTCAGGCATACATGTAAACAAATATTGTATACATAATAAATAATAAATATTTAAAAAAAAAAAAAAAAAAAAAGACCCTTAACATTCTAGCTTACACACACAAATTCCTGGTGCGTGTTATCCTTGAAGTAGAGGACAGGTTGAAAACCTGTTCTTCATCCATAAACCCAGGGAAAGATCTTGGAGAGGAGTAGCTACTGGAATGAGCTGATGAGATGTTTTGCTGTCATGACTGAAACCCCCATTCAATGGATAACTCATTACTACTAAGATAAGTCACTAGGCCATTCTCGGTTCTGAGAATAAGCAAAATGGTCTTTCTTTCAGGCCTGAAGAATTCTCAGTGCGAGAGTAAAACAAACATGAATAGTTAACACAGCTGAAGTCATTGCTACAAGGATTGTGCATGCATATGATGCGATCACATAGAAGAATGAAAGGCTAGTTGATGACAACACTCCTTTGATCCCAGCACTCAGGAGGCAGAGCCAGGCAGATCTCTGTGAGTTTGAGGCCAGCCTGGTCTACAAGATCTAGTTCCAGGACAGCTAGGTAGAGCTGTTACAACAGAGAAACCCTATCTGACAAAAAAAAAAAAAAAAAAGAAAGAAGAAAAGAAAGAGAGAAAAAGAAAAGAAAAAAAAGGCGGCTGGGGTGGTGGCTCAGGGGTTAACAGCTCAACGGCTCTCTACCAGAGGACACAGTTCAATTCCCAGCACCCACACGGCAGCTAATAGCTGTCTGTAAATCTAAGTTCTGACATCCTCACACAAACATACACACACACACACACACACACATATGGCAAAACACCAATGCACATAAAATAAGAGTAGAAAAGAAAAGAAAGAGAAGCAAGCTGGGTAGGGTAGCATGTGGGAGGTAGATGCAGGATGATCAGGAATTCAAAGTCACCCTAGTTACATCCTACTTAGGGAGTTCAAGGCTAACTTGTGCTACAAAACATAGTCTCAAAAAACAAAATACCCAGAAAGACAATATCATATGTACTCACTCATAAGTGGCTTTTAGCAAAGAAAAACCAGCCTACAATTTACAATCCCAGAGAACCTAGACAATAATGAGGACCCTAAGAGAGACACCATAGATGTAATCTACATGGGAAATAGAGAAGACAAGACTCCTGAGTAAATTGGGAGTGTGGGGATCATGGGACAAGGCAGAGGGGAGGGGGGAAAGGGAGGAGAGCAAAGAAAAATATATAGCTCAATAAAAACAATAAAAAAAAATGTGCCCAAAATACAAGTTAGGGCACATGCCTCCCAGGCAATATTGTCGCTTTGTCACTAAGGGAAAGTGACTTGTTATCAGTTTTTCTCAAGAAACGCTCAAAAATGCTGAGCATGGTGGCTCATAGCTTCGGGAGCAGAAGCAGCCAGATTTCCATGACATTGAGGTCATAGTGACAGAGAGCCAGGCAGGGGAAGGATGCAGAGTGAGACTGTCTCAAAAATGACAACAAACAAGAAACATTAGAATATGACTCCAGCAACCTATGGGGAAAGAAATTGCTTGGTTCAGTTTACTGTGGTCAGATTTATATACAGTAAAATTCACACTTCTTAGTAACATGTCCTATGAATTTTAATAAATACTTACTAAACCACAGTCAAGGTGGAGAATACTTCTATAGTATCAAAAACTTCCTTTGGGGTCTGCAAGATAGCTCGGGGGTAAAGATAGTTGTAAAGCATGCACTCACACACACAAACATATATACACATACCTACACACATACACAAGTATACACACACACACATATATATATACACATATACATATTTCCACATATACATATATACTCACACACACACACACACACCACACACACACACAAAAAACCAACCCACTAAAAATAAAAGCTTAAAAAGATTTTCCATGGTGGTGCACTCCTTTAATCCCAGCACCAGGGAGGCAGAGGCAGGAGGCGTTCAGAGTCACCCTGGTCTATATGAGCTAGTTCCAGGACAGGGAGAAATGCTACATAGAGAAACCCTGTCCCGAAAAACAAAACTAAACGAATAAAATTTTCCTTCAAGGAGACAGAAGCAGGAAAAGTCAGGAGTTAGGCTATAGATCAAATTCGAGGCTAGCCTGGGCTACAGAGGAAGATATCGTCTCAGAGAGATTGTTTCTCCTTGTGGCTTTTGTCACTAGCCCTTCTGCAACTCCCTGGAAAGCGCTCTGTTTTCTTCCCATTGTTCCCTCTGTAGAATACGGCAACCACTGAGTGTGGAGCCTTGGACGAGGACTTCATAGATTAGTCTATTTGTGCACTGACCCTGATCCCAGGGCTTTACAAATTTATCTACAGCAGGGCACAGTGGTATAAGCCTGTAAGCCAACACTCAGGAAGCTAGGGCAAGAGGCTCTCAAGTTGGAGACCAACCTGGACCCAGTAGCGAGTTCCAGGTCAGCCTGAACAACTTACTAAAACTCTGTCCAAACACACAAGAAGTCAGACATGGTGCTCCATGTCTTTAATCCCAGCACTAAGGAGGTGAAAGCAAGTGGATCTCTGAGCTGTCCAGGTCAGCCAAGGCTACACAGTGAGACCCTAGCGAAACAGAAGAAAGAAAAGGGTGGGGGAAGACTAGGGAGACAACTCAGTGAGAAAAGCGCTTGCCTTGCACGGTGACGTTCCAGGACGTGGTGAAGATGACCATGCTGGAGCATGCTTGCAATTCCATTCCTGGGAAGGCAAGGACAGCTAGGGCTCCGGGGCTCGCTGGCTAGTCAGCCTAGCCTGCTTGATGAGTTCAGGACAGCGAGAGACCCGGCTCAAAATAAGATTATGTATTCCTGAGAAATGACATCTGAAGTTGACTTCTGACTACAAACACACACAGAGACGAATAAAGACCACCCCGCAAATAAATAAATAGACTGTAAAAAAACCTGACCTATGAAAAGTTTTCCTGTTGACAGTCATGAGGCATCCTATATGAGTCACTAGATCACATATCATGCCTTAGTTTCCCCTATAATCCAGCCTTCAATGTGCAGGAGAAAGTCCTCACTAAAAGGGGTGGGGAGGAGCTGGAAGACGGCCCGTCATTAAAAGCACTTGCTGCTCTTCCAGAGGACCCAGGTTCTATTCCCAGCTCCTAAGCATTACCGTCACTCAATCCCAGAGGATCTGATGCCTTCTTCCCACCGCTGTCAACAGCAGACCCATATGTAGCACACAGCATATACACAGGTAAAGCACCAATACACAAAATATAAATAATAAAAAGAAGATTTCAGACAGGCTCTCCTGAAATCCAGACTGGCCTCAAACTCACTATGTAACTGAGGATGACTTAGACTCCTGATTCTCCTGCCCTATGGCTCCCAAGTACTGGGATTACCGGTGTATATACCACCATGCAGGCCCAAGCTCTGTCCTGAGGCAATTTCATTTTATAGGAAGAACTAAAATTAAAGAATCGATTTATAATCAATATACATAACTACTTCATAATTGCTTAATTTATATAAACACAACTATGATAATAATAAAAATATACTACTTCATATTGTAGTGATAATTTCATTTGTATTTTAGTAAATAAAGCTTGTCTGAAGTTCAGAGAGTAAATCAAGCCTTACAGACCAGACAGTGGTGCACACCTTTAAATCCCAGCACTAGAGAGGAATATAAATGGGAGGAGGCGGCCCTCATACACAGGCTCATTCTGAGATTCCTCAAGGCAGGGTTACCGTTTCGGACTGAGGAAGAGGGTAGGAGCCAGTGGCTCGCTGTTTTGGCTTTTCTGACCTTCAGGCTGAACCCCAATTTCTGTCTCTGGGGTTTTTTATTAACTGTGCTACATAATATGGGAGAAAGGAAGTGGCATGCAGAAACAGAGGGGCAGAAGATGGGGGAAGGGGAGTGCTCAGAGGAAGAAATGACCTAGCCAAAGGGGACCGTAAGAGCAAAGTCTCTAATACCTAAGGGTACAATGAGCATGTGAGGGCAGCTGCAGGGCAAGGGGCTGCCACAAAGCCTCAAGGCAGATGGAAGCCACGTCCTATGTTTTATACACGGGGAAAAAACATTAGTCATGCATGATGGTACACTGGAATGTAAGGGGGGGTCACAGGTTACAAGGCCAGTCTGTTGTTCTGAGTGAGATACACACACACATACACACATGCACACACACACAACAACAGAAGCATGTATCTCATGGCATAGGATGTGAGTATATTAGATTTTGTTCCCGACACATCTCGGCAGCTCACAGCCTAGCACACAGTCAATGAGTACCTTTATCCCTCTCCTTAGAGAGCATGGCAGGTTGTCTCTGTGCAGCGTCCACTCAGGATGCCCCTCAACACAACTTTCCAAACCATGCAGCATTCCCCAAGAGAACCGGAGACATATGAGATATCCATCTAGACTCAGAACTGAATATCCCCTTCAAGAAGTAAAGATACTGCTCGTGGCCAATGATGGCACTTTGATCCCAGCACTCAGGAGGCAGAGGCAGGCAGATCTCCATGAGTTCGAGGCTAGCCTGATCTACAGAGTTAGTTCCAGGACAACCAAGGCTACACAAAGCCTTTTTGTGTCTCAAAAAACAAAGGAAAGATGCTCCCTTCAAGAAGGAAAAGCCCTACCTGGGTTGGGGGAAAAAAGACAAGGAAAAGAGAAATCCCTTCTTTCCTCTCTTCTCTCACACTGAGTCAGCCATTTTCTCCTCTGAGGACTAACTAAACAGTAGCCAGGGGAGCTGGGAGAGATGACTCAGTGGTTAAGAGCACTTACTGCCCCTGCAGGGACTGAAGTTCAATTCCCAGCACCCATGTAGTGACTCACAACCATCAGTAACTCCTGTTCCATAGGCTGCTAAATGTAGTTCCTTCTAACCCCTGGGGACCCATGCATGCATGTGGTGCACATACACATAAAGTAAATACACTAAAACAAAATAAAGCAGCCAGTTAACTGCACTGCCTGAGCTATCTTGGGTTCAGGAAACAGAGGCTCCAGTCTGGATAGTCCCCAGCAAAACTGACTGGCTATGGCTTAAGAGCCTACCCCATGCAGCTACCTGGAGACATGGCTCCACCAGGGAGAGTGCTGAATGAAGTCATTTGAGTATCCAGACCCTTCCATGCCCTGTTTTTTTTTTGGTTTCTCTATTTGACAGGTTCATCATATCCAGAATGACCTAAAAAAACTTTATCCTCCTGCCTCAATTCTCCTGAGAGCTGGGATTACAAGGTGTACTCCACCAGGCCTGACTTGCTATATCCTACTTTGATGGTTTTCTGTAGTTTACCCAACCTGGGGTCCAAAGCCTACACCCTCAGACTGAGATGGTACACTGTTTTATTCCCCCACATGGTGCATGGAAGATTTCAGAACACCCCCTCCTCTTGTGCCAGGCAGCCTCTTTCCCCCACCCCCAAACTGGGGTCTCTCCCCCTCCTAGAACGATACCACCGAGAAATCACAAATTAAATCCGATTTGAAGTTCATTTTCTATCTCTGGACACAGAAGGCTTGAGCTTTTTGGAGTTTTCTTCTCTGATTTTTGTAGTTGGGTCTCACTATTGTAGCTGAGGAGGCCGGCCTGCAAACTCCCCTCTGTAGACCAGGCTGGCCTTAAACTCATAGGAAATCTGCCTGAGCTCTGCCCCTCGAGCGCTGAGATTAAAGATGTGTGCTATCACATCCAGCTGGACTGGTTTTCTAGTCTGTGTGATGGGGTTGGGGATGATGCTCCCTGATATCAGCAAAATGAGCAGTCCAGCAAGCTCCAGAGATCCTTCTGCCTCCCTAGCACTGAAACAGGTTCACACTGCCATGCCTGGTTTTGGGAGTACTTGGTCCTCATGCTTGAATGGCAAGTACTCTACCGACTGAGCCACACAGCCCACCTACGGGACCTCTTTACTCTTTCCTTCTTTAAACCTCACTGAAGTGGGTAGGGAAGACATTCCTGGCCGTCGGACAGGGGAAAATTGTGGCGAAACAAGCAAAATCCAGCGGAGGCTCCCCTGGTCCCCATCTGTTCCAAATCTTCCCCGCACAGGATGTCATGTCTAAAGGCAAGAAAAATGTTCCTTCCTCTTCCAACATTCGGCAGGAGCTCGCATGCAAGGAAGAATGTCTGGTTACTCTGTGGGTTTTCATCTGCCGTTTAACTCGCTTGCTGCCAAGCTATTATACTAGCTCCTCCGCCTACTTCCCCACTCGCGGTGGCACGGCTCACCACCAAACAGGGGACCATCCCTGCTCTGGCAGGGAGCTGACCTCCCCTCTGTTTCAACAGCCCCCTCACAAAGGCTCAGTTCTCCTAAATCAGGCCAATGACTTTTACAGATTTCTCTGCTGAAGACCGGCCAGCGAGCTGCTGGGCCCCCACAGGAAGTGAAGGCAGCCCACCAGGGTTAAGGGAGTGGGTCTCAGAACAGCCACCTTCTGGTACTGTATCCCCAGCCGCCTCCCAGCTCCGCGCCCCCCCCCCCCAAGCTTGCTTCTAGGCACTTGCGTGCAGATGTGTGCAGGCAGTCAACTCCCAGACACTGGACCAGGAAGGATGTTCCCCAATAGCTTCCAAAAGCCCTGACCGCTGTGTTTTCCAGGCCTGGGAGGGCCGATATTTATAGGAAGGGCAACCAGCCAAGCAAGGCCGGCTCCAAGTTTATTTGAGCTAACTCTCTCTTCCCGTCTTCTGTAGTTCTTCAAGTTAAATGGAAGACATTCTTCCCTCTATGGCTTGACTTTTCATACAAGGATGAAGGCTCTGAGAAACGCTGCCTGAAAAGATGAAAAAAGGGAACTGTGGGCCCCACCTCACCCTCTTTGGCGGGAGCTCCTAGCCTTTGCCCAACTAGCCACTTCTACCTGCATCCTCCTGCCTGACACAAGCTCCCTCCCACACACTCTTTGCATCCCCTGTAACACAGGGGGCCTCTGTTGTCCTCCAGGTGGGCAAGGATCTCTCTTACCCCAGTCCCGATTGTCCTTCCTTACTGTCCAGTCACCCTTCCTTCTCATAGCGTCCTACAAGGCCTTGCAAGATCTCTCCCCTCCCCACCACACACACATCCACACTGTCCTACAGCTATCACACCCAGACCTTCTCTACAGGCTACCTCCTGCTTACAGTCCTCCCAAGACATCCTCGGTGACTTTGCACAGGCACCTCAAACACCTACCTTCTGGGGTACTTGAAGTCTAGGTCTCTCACATCACTGGGGTTCTGCCCTCCAGAGACCTTGCGAACCCTCGCTATAAAAAGCATCCCTGGGGCTAGGGATAGGGTTCAGCGGATGAAGGCACTGCTGCTTGAGTTCCATCCCCATGACCCACACAGTGGGAAAAGAGAACCCACTCCTATGGGTTGTCCTGTGACCTTCACATGCATGTCACATACATGCACACAAGCAACATCACACAGAAACAAAATAAATGTTTTTTTTTTAAAAAAAAAACAAATCCTTAAACCAGATATAGTATATCATGCCTGTAACCCAGTAATTGGACAGTTAAAGCAGGATGGATACAAGTTCGAGACCAACTAGAGCTACTATGCCTATTATTTTGGGCCACCGTGGGTTACAGAATAAACCCTGTCTTAAAAACAAACAAAACAGGGACTGGAGAGATGGCTCAGCGGTTAAGAGCACTGCCTGCTCTTCCAAAGGTCCTGAGTTTCAATTCCCAGCACCACATGGTGGCTCGCAACCATCTGTAATGAGATCTGGTGCCCTCTTCTGGCATACATGCAAACAGAAAACTGAGAATACTGTATACTGTATACATATTAAATAAATTAATCTTTAAAAAAAAAAAAAACAAGCACCCTTGCTACCCATGGTAGTATATACTCTTAATCCCAACACTTAGAAGGCTAAGGAGATGTCCAAATTCAAGGCCAGCCTGGGCTCCATAGTAAGATTCTGTGTTGTGTGATATTTGATTTCATTCTGAAAATAAAGATTACTTTGAGTCAGAGGGAGGAGCTAGCCACTAGCTGACTAAAATTAACTATAGCAGTTTGGAGGACTGTGGACAGAAAGGAGGAGGACTCAGCCCTTTTTTGTACAAAGAAATGGAAGAGATAGGAAGTCACTAGTGGCTGTTCCCCTGCTTCTCTGAACTTAAGGTTTTACCCTCATATCTGACTCCAGATTTTTATTGATAAGGACTAATTAGGCTTCACCTTACCTAATGGCATTCAATTCGGAGCACAAATTCACAAGATATCTGCTTGTTCCTGGCTTTGCAGCCACCAGAACTCCACCTGCCAGAGGCACTGTGCCACCTGGCTTTTCCTTTCTTTCTCCAAGCCCTCTGAGTGAGTCTGAGATTTTCCTATTGCAGCTTCTCTACAACAGTCTCCAGAGTTGCCACCCAACTGCACAGGCCCCAAACTCCAGACGCACCTGGGCTCCAAACACTGCTGGACTTAGCAGCCCATGACCAGTCGGCCCTGCCTTCAAGCAGCTCTCACCACCCAGGGCTTCTTCTGCACGACTCCTTGTGTCCACTCTTCAGACAGCTGACTCCTCCGCCCCCCCCCCCCCCCGTGTGCTGCAAGCTACTCTTGGAACCCTCCTTGGGCTGCTGCCACACTAGTAGCCTCCACTGACACCCACTAGGGCTTCTATTGCTGTCGCGACCACCACACACTCTCAGCTCACATCTGCAGAAAAGCAGCTGCAGCTGCTCTCGGCCAGGCTGTGCGCCATCTGTGTCCTCTGCCCAACTGTGCTGCACAGCAACAGCCACCCTCACGCTTCACTGCCATCATCAGCAGATCTGGTGAGACAACTGGGAATTTGCAAAGAGGGAAATTAGTTTAAAAAAATAAGTTTTCCTACATTAAAAATGGGAAATAATAATACGATGAGAGAATTAGGTCTCTGTATGAGTCCACAATGGATGGTTTGAAAATTGAACAATTAAATGAGGAGATAAACAACTTAGCTGGGATTGATATGTCAGCCATAATGATTATCAGTCTGGTATTCATATTTTACCCTTGAAAAATGGTTTGGTAACAGTACTAAGTATTAGAAATTGACTAACAAGATACAAAACTTAAAAAATCTCTATCATAAGATAAGGGCTAGAGAAGGTACTACTGATAATATGCAAGCTCTACAGCTAAATAATGAAAGAAAAAAAATGCAATTTTGACTGATAAGTTTCATGCCTTAGAATAAACTTATTAAAATAGATAATTGATATATTAAAATACAGACAGGAATTTAAAGGAACCAACTTTCCCACTAATTATGAAATAGAACTGCCCAAGGTTATCAAACCCCAACCTTAATTTTATCTAGTCACCATACAGGAATAACCACCAAATGACGGGTATCCCCAAGGCTATAAAGAGCTTACGGGATTCCTATGGAAATGTTAGATTTGAGGAGATGGAAAGAAGCAATAGCTCATATGGTATACATTCACCTTTGTGAGGCAGATGTTAATCATGAACAACTAATAGCAGAATTATCCCACAAGACTGGGAAGACTGTGGTACCGCAGTATTGGAACCTGGTTCTCAATTACAATGGAAGACCTGGTAGAAAAATGCAGCTAGGGCCATTGAACAACAAAATAGGGTTAAGGTATTGAAATTTCCCAAGACCAACTTCTTGGAGAGGGCAATTAAGCTGATATACAAAGATAGTCTATAGATGATGACTACCTTGCTTTGAATGCTTTGGGACAGAGCTGAAAGAATTGGAAAGAAAAACTAAGTCATTTACTAAGTTATACAGAGCCCAAAAGAAACTATTACTGAATTTTACAAAGATTGACTTAAGCTGTAAATTGAATGATACCAACCCAGAAGCTAGACAAATACTAATTAAACCTTTGGCTTTTGAAAATGCTAATTCAGAATGCAAAGGGTGATTAGGCCTTTAAAGGCAAGGTCAACACCCATAGATGAACGGATTATAAAACTGACTTATAAAACTAAGAAATGCTTTGATCAGATATAACCTGCCAAAATGTAAACTCCCCAAAGTTAGGGTTAGGGCAGGGTTTTGTGTTTGTCTTTCCAGGAGAATGAAGGCAGCCAACTAAGGAATCTGAAGATCAGCTGAACAAATCAGGTATCTGAAGAAAAAGAATGAATCAGCCAGAGAAAAAAGTAATTTGAACTAATGGTATATCACATTTCCAACAGGATAAAATTTCATAAACCTTTCCAAATGTTTGTTTCCTCTTTCTCTACAGACATATAAGGCAAATAGTTTTTTTGTAGTTCCAGTTAAATTAAAAATGAAAGCTGGTTTTGGAGTTGGAGCATGGATCTCTTCTTCTCTAAACCCAAGCATGCTTTTTAAAGTGAAATCCAGGGGCTGGAGAGATGGCTCAGTGGTTAAGAGCATTGCCTGCTCTTCCCGAGGTCCTGAGTTCAATTCCCAGCAACCACATGGTGGCTCACAACCATCTGTAATGAGATCTGGTGCCCTCTTCTGGCCTGCAGACATACACACAGAATATTGTATACATAATAAATAAATATTTAAAAAAAAAAAAATAAAAAAAATAAAGTGAAATCCAAAATCATGTCAGAAAATCCATCCAGTATGGGACAGAAGAAAAAACAAAATTGCTGGGTGGTGGTGGAGTACACCTTTAATCCCAGCACTCAGGAGGCAGAGGCAAGTGGATCGCTGTGAGTTTGAGGCCAGCCTGATCTATAGAGTGTGTTCCAGAACAGTCAAGGCTACACAGAGATACCTGTCTTGAGAAACAAAGAAACAAACAAAAATTAAGGGACTATTCTATTGACACTAATCTCATAAGCCTTAGTTTTATGTGGACCCTTTAAAACTTTTCTTGAAGTATAAATATCTCAAAATTGATTTATATATTTATTTATATATTTACAATATATATACATGTATATATACACACACATACACTTTTTGTTGTGGTATTAATGGTAATATAGAGTACTAACTAATTCTAGAAAAAAAGACTTAATTATCTTCCTATACATGATTTGGGGCTTGAGTCTCTATCAGGTAACTAGGATTAAGTTTGTGTAACCCAGTTGTACTTAACAAATTGTGGCCCTTTAATCTCTCAGATCTGCTGCATATGACATTTAAAATATTCAAGTTTTCTGTAGTGAACTATGATCATTCCTTCATTCCTAAGAGTGGCCTTTGAAGTCTCCAGGATGATGAGGCCCCACAACTACAATTCCACCTGAACTTTTGTTACGACACTAAGCTGACAAACACCACCAAAAGATAAGCTTTGGACTACAGACTGCTCAGGACAATTTCACGGAGGCTAACTGAGATGGTCCAGCTTCATGCACTATTCCAGTCAGGACTTCAGATAAGCCCTACACTTTCCATTACACAGAGACTGGCAACAAATGATAAAGCTAGCTCTCCCAAGACTTGATCATTATTTCAGTTTATCAGGGTCTCCTAGCAATGCCATGGCTCCTGCCCAGAAAACAGGAAGCAATCTAGAGAACATGATGCCCACATTCCTAAGAGGTAGGATGGTTGGTTTTTGGTCATTTAGTGGGTTATGGATATTTGTTATCATTTAGGGGGGCTGATGACAAGTTATTATTGGTAGTAGTTAGGAAAAAAGCTGAACAAAGGAAATTAGATTTAGGAATCTTGTTCTGAAAAGAAAAAGGGGGATATAGAAATAACAGAATAAAAGGGTAGATTATTGAATCTACTTTTAAAACCAAAAAAGCAACTACTAGTCTTAAATATTTTACATTGGGAGGGATTTCTGTATAGTGATACAAATTTGAGGTTATTTTTGTTATGCTGTATATATGTTTCTACTTTTGTTTAAGGATATTTTTGTTAGAACCTATATTTAAGAATATTTTGTTAGAACCTACTGTACATATGCTTCTACTCTTGTTCAAGGTATTGTACATATGCAGCTCATTTAACAATGCAATATAGGTTCTAGTCTTTGCAAGTTATTTTTACAAACTATTTAGGACAAAGAAATGCAGGTGACTAGTTAGTCACCTGTTACAATCAAAACTTGTAGTCAAGTTAGGTATGTTTTTAAGATCAAACAGATATATACTAGACAGGTGGTCTTCAAACACTTCAGAGAACTACAGAATATGGCATTTAAGATGTTTAATAACGTAAGGATTTTTTTTTTTATGACAATGAGACACTGCTCCTGGCAGCACCAATCTACTTCATAGAAATAAAAGGCACTGAAGGAAATCCATATGGAGTTTACTTTCTTTGTGGCAAAAGGTAGCCACTGGGCAAGAAGCCTCCTTGCCTCAGCTGCTGACAGTATGCTGTCCAAATCGGACAAGCAGGACACAAAAGAAAGTGACTGCCGAACTTGTCCAAAACAAGGCAGAAAGTTTCAAAATTCCTGCTTCACAGAAAATTCTTTCAGATTCTAGGCCTGCAGGTCAAAGATGGATGCCCCAATATTACAGAAGAACCTTGGGTGACTATCCAGGAAGCCAGCTGGTT
Source organism: Arvicola amphibius (assembly GCF_903992535.2). Lineage (NCBI taxonomy): Eukaryota > Metazoa > Chordata > Mammalia > Rodentia > Cricetidae > Arvicola > Arvicola amphibius. The sequence continues at coordinate 115,595,332 of NC_052051.1, read as the reverse complement.
CTGTCATTTCTTAGTTTTAGAAGTTGTTTTCTGTGTTTCCTGTTTACTCAGGTACTATTATATCCTTCTCAGGTCTCTGATAAAGTTGAAGACTACATAGTCATAGTTTTCCTTGTTACCAAATTCAGCAAAGAAACTCATAAAAAAAGTATAAAGTGTATAACGTTGAGAGACATAAAAGGATAATTATGGGCTGGTAATGCAAGTTAGGATATAAAGTACTTTAGGTACAAAACTTTGGACTCACCAAGATAGGTTAGGTAATGGAGTATTTTCTCTAAATTTTTTTGAATGCAATTGAGTTGGACATTGATAATGTAATTCTCATCTTTACATATTTTATATAGTTATTGTATGTATTGTATATAGTTTTACTATGTTAGTTAGAACCTTTACTTTTGCTGGGTGATGGCACACGCCTTTAATCCCAGCACTCGGGAGGCAGAGGCAGGCGGATCTCTGTGGAGTTCGAGGCCAACCTGGTCTATAAGAGCTAGTTCTAGGACAGGCTCCAAAGCTACAGAGGACCCTGTCTCAAAAGAAAAGAAAACAAGGAAAAAACAAAACAAAACAAATCTTGGAATCCTGAGGCAGGAAGATCACTCTGAGTTAGAAAGCCAGCCTGATCTACAAAGAGGTTCTAGGATCCAGCATTACATAGTGAGCCTCTTTCATCAAAAGAAGGCAAGCAAAATAAAAATTTTAAAAAAGGGAATATAGAATACACACATAAGTAGAATACAGCATAGACCCTTTGCCCTCTTCCCTTTTTTACCCCCAAACCCACCCGGACTTTTGCTATGTCTACACATCCATTCATACATCTAGATACATGACCACCACCACACATGCACACATTACCTAGATTCTGCCAGGGCTAAATTTGAAAGGAAGAGGAAGAACCACACTACAGGGACTGGGAACAGCTCCATGCTTCTCAAAAGTGAGTCCTTGAGCTGGAAGTGCAGCTCAGTAGCATGCATGAGCCCCTGAGTTCCTCCCAGGACGAGACTGATAGCAACGTCAGCTTTGCCCTCTCTCCCTACCTCTCTCCACCCTCAGGTAGGAAGCAAGCACACATGCAACAGCCACACAAGTGCCCAGCCAGCCCAGCATGTATCAATTAATCCCCAGCCTCCTAAGAGTCCTTCTGGGCAGCAAAAGGGTTCACTGAACCCCCCCCCCCCCCCCCCCAGCCACCGTGAGCCAGTGGCTAGTGAATTCAGACTACCCAAGCCTTTGGGCAGGCAGCAGGTTGCGGGAGGGGTAACTGGTTGTAGGAAGAGCCCAAGGAGGTTCCATATAAAAGAAAAGTAAACAGATGTAGACTCTTCCTCAGCTTTTGAGCCTCTCAGAGGAGGGCAAATCCTCAAGTGTTTTTCAGAACACTAATCTGATTTTCCAAAATGCTTTAAATGAACTAACAGAGGAACTATCCCCTGGGCTTCAGGTTAAGTACAATTCCTCTCCAGCACTGGCTATACCCCAGTGAAGTCTAGAGATATTAAACATAGAGACCTAGGGGACAGGAAGGTACCTGAGGACAGAGGAAGAAATCAATCTTTGTCTTCCCAAGGGCCATTCAGCAAGCTGGTCAGAACAGGAGAGTTGCATTCACTGAACTTCATACCAGGCAGTAGGAATGAAGTTGGAATTCCCTAGGAATCCGGGACATACTAAAACATCCTGGCCCTTGCTTTAGAAGTTACTTTGCTAACTCCTGCCTACGTCACCCACGTGCGTCAGAATCTTGTAGTGGATCCGTTTCCTGAAAAAGGTTAGAGGGGCTCCACGAGGATGTGTACACCACACAGGGAAAGGAAGAACAAGCCCTTCCCCAGGTCTTCAGGGGTTCCTTCTCTCCCTGGAATCTTTCCACCAGATTCCATCAGTCTGTCACCATGCTAGGGGTGACTAAACCTTTCAGGTTTAGTGTTAAAAACACCATGTCCTTGGGGCAGTGGTGGCACATGCCTTTAACCCCAGCACTTGAGAAGCAGAGGCAGGCGGATCAGTGCCCACAAACATCTCTGTGAGCTGTGCAGAATGTGCCTGTAACCCTGAAGTAGGAAGGAGTTCAAGGTCAGCTTCTGCTATGTGAGACCTTGTGCAAACAAAACGAACAAAAACAACCACAGCACTGCCACTTAGTTTTTGTTTCATTTGAGAGAGGGTCTCTTGGTTGTTCTGCTGGAAACTCCAGCTTACTCCTGCAAAAGCCTCATTTTTTTCTCTCCAAGCCCCTGCTCTCTCAGATAATCTCCAACAGAACAGAGGTGCCAAAGGCCCAGTTCTGCACTCTTGAAGGCTGGCGGCTCCTCCTTTGAAGTTGCCAGCGGCCCAAGACCCTGTCTAAAAGCAAACCATACTTGGGCACAACCCCATTTTACTGGGCACGTCATCATTGCTCACCTACAGGGTACATAAGCGCCCTGCCTTAGATCAGCCATGTGATTTTCTCCTGCCCCTTCTCCTGCCTCCATCTCTAAGGGCTGGAGCACTCACCCGGGAGTTGCTTTGCCTTAGCAAAATGAACCTGGTCTTTTGCTTTTTAATTTGACTTGGTCTGGCTTACTGCATCTGTGGAGAAACCTATTATCGGGGTACAGAAAACCTATTATCTGTTATGCAGTCCTGGCTGTCCTGGAACTCTGTAGACCAAGCTGGCCTTCAACTCACAAGACTCACCTGCCTCTCCCGCCCAAGTGCTGGGATTAAAGGCGTGTCGTATAGCATATGGCCACCACTTGGCATTTTCTATGCCACATATCTTGGGGCTAAATTGTAGTTAGTACATTTTGTACATAGTAAATTGAGTACATTTTGCCTATCAGGTCAGAGGCCATGGCTTCCACTCTGGGCACTTATAAACACAAGAGCAGCAGAACCCTGAAGCCTCAAGAGGGTAACTGGTGAGAAGAAAAGGTCAGCACTAGGTTTACCTGAGCCCACGCTCTGTTTTCTAACCAGCCATCAGGCACTGTACCCACATGTACAGAGCAGCTTATCCGACTTAGTAAAAACTATTGGTGGCTATTACTATGGACTTTCCCCATTCCCAAACTTGTCCAAGAGGTTTTACACCGGCAATGTTTTCTGCTGGCGACAGGGTCTCGCTCTGTAATTCAGGCTGACCTTAAACTGTATAGCCCATATTGGTTTCAAAACTCAGAGCAGTCCTCCTGCTTCAGTATTGCACCACACTCCAGACCCAGCTTCCCTCTTCTTAAACAGGGTCTCCCTATGTTGCCATGCAAGTTTTGACCTCCTGAACTCAAAGTAATGCTCCTGCCCCAGCCTCTTGAGCAGCAGGCATGAGTCACTGGGCCCTGCTTGAGCCTACCCTACCCCCAACCTCCATCTCCCCCCTCCCATCCCTGTATAGAATAGGCACAGTAAACCAGAAAAAGCCAGCTTGGAACAACTCTGGTCTGGGAGAGGATTGCTGCTGAGGGTGGGGGAGGCAGGAGGAAGGGATGGAGAGAGGGAGATTATGCCCTATGGCTGAGCCTTGCTGGCCCCAGCAAGATGAACAACAAACCTGGCAAATGGTCCCACACATCTAAAGGGTAGGGAACACCAACATTCAACAAAGGTAGCAGTGGGAAAACCAGAAGCTCGGCAAGCTCCCCACTGCAGGAGCTGGCTGCTTCTCCAGGGGGACCAGAAGACGAGGAAACCAGCTCCTGTCTCCACAATTCTGGGACATTCAGGCAGGAAGGGTAAGACTTTTGAACAGGCAGCCAGGCTAGGCCTGGCCTCTTCTGTGGTGATGAGGTCTTCCCTAGTGAAGGGAGAACGGCACTTGAGAACCCAACTGTAGAGAGAGCTACCTTGGCTGCCATCCACAGTAGCTGTACCACTTGTGAAAAGTTACAGCAAAGGTACATCAAGGCCTCTCCAGTCTCAGGTTTATAACCCCTGCACACCGCAGCGCTTGCAGAGTGCTGAGGGCAGGGTACCACTGGAGGCAGGCGAAACTGGAAGGATGAAGCTAGCTGAGACATTCTCAGCCCCTACCTATGGCCTTGGGACCACGATGGGGTGGGGCTGGGTTAAAACACAGGTATTTAAGGCCACCCACAAATGTTTTGATTCAACAGATCCCTGCTAGGACTTAAGCATCTCCATTTTTAATAATACTCCTCCAGGACGCTGTTGAATACTAACCTAATGAAACTCTAACTTACAGCCAGGCATGGTGGTGCATGCCTTTAATTCCTGCACTCAGGAGACAGAGGCAGGAGGATTATCTGAGTTCGTGGCCAGCCTGAAAGGTTTCCATACCCTGACATTAAGTCTCCCCACTGATGTAGTAATCCAAATCAAGCCAAATTAAAAAAAAATTAAAGACCCAGGGGTTAAACATTCCTGGGTGATTTTCCTGACCCCTAGAGAAGAGACTGGGAGAGGAGTCTGGGTGTGTCTCCATTAGGCAGTTTAAATACCCTGTAGGCACCTTCTGCTTAGCTCTGTGGGAGGAGCTGCCTCTTTGGGGGCTTTCTGAGGGTGGGGTTTGGAGAGAGAGCAGTGGGGCTGCAGCAAAGTTCCCAGATAAACACAGCCTGTTGTAGAATACTAGTTAAAGTTACGTTTCATTCGTTTATGCTGTGGGATATTTGTTTAATGATGCAAAGATGTGCTGCATTTGTTTAACTCTGTGAAGCTGTGTTACTTTGCCTGTCTAAAACACCTGATTGGGCCAATAAAGAGCCATATATCCAATAGCAAGGCAGAGGAAAGGATAGACAGGGATGGCAGGTAGAGAGAATAAATAAGAGAAATCTGGGAAGACGGATTGAGGAGCAGGAAAAGAAGGGACCAACCACCCAGCCACATAGCCCAACACAGAATAAAAAGGAAAGAAAAGACAGAGCAAAACAGAGAAAGGTAAAAGCCCAGAGGCAAAAGATAGATGGAATAATTTATGTTAAGAAAAGCTGGCTAGACATAAGCCAAGCTAAAGCTAAGCATTCATAAGAAAGAATAAGCTTCCATGTGTGTGTTTATTTGGGAGCTGGGTGGCAGGCCCCCCAGAAAAATCAAAAGAGAGAAAAAACCACCAACCGTGACAGACAGTTCAGGCTAAGCTGGCTAAAGTGTAAGACCAAGGGTCTCCCTGCTGCAGGCTGGTTTACAGCCTTTCACTGAACTACAGCCCAGCTCACTCACTCTCATCTCTGAAATAAATGTGATACAGGCGCTGTGCAGATGGGCTCAGCTGAGCAGAGTATGCATGGCACAAACATGAGAACCTAGGTTTGGATTCCTAGAACTCATGGAAAAGCTGGGTGTGGTGCTGGGATAGGAGAGAGACAGGTAGATCCTGGTAGCTCACTGGCTGGCCACGCTAGCCAAAATGTCAAATTAGTGTTTAGTAAGAGGCCTTATCCCCCCACCACTGTAGTGAGGAGCTGTGGGCAGGCCTGCTTTTCATCCCGCCCAGCTCCCGCATGGTTAGCTTTACACCCGAAATAACAACACACAAACTGTATTCATTTAAACACTGCCTTGCCCATTAATTTCAGCATCTTACTCACATCTTGACTAACCCATATCTAATAATCTGTTTAACACCACGAGTGGTGTCTTACTGGGAAACATTCAGCATGTCTGACCTGGTGGCTGGCTCCACAGCGACTGTCCCAGAGAGGAGAGGCGGGGCAATTGTCTGAGCCATCTACCTCACTTCCTTCTTACTGTTCTGTAACAGTCTGACTGTCCTGGAACTCACTTTGTAGACCAGGCTGGCCTCAAACTCACAGACATCCACCTGCCTCTGCTTCCTGAGTACTGGGATTAAAGGCATGCACCACTACCACCAGGCCATAAAATAACTTTTTTTAAATTAAAAAGAAAGTACTATAGATAGGCATTGTGTTACTCAAGTGTGATTCCAGCACTCAGGAGCCTGAGGCAGGGTCTTAAGCTTGAGGCCAACCTGGGCTACATAGAGTGAGACCCTATCTCAGAGCACACATAATGATGCACACGGTGAGACCCTGTCTTAGAACACACACATTTGGCACTCTCAAAATAACTGATTATAGCTCAAATTAGTACAGCTCTTTTGAAACTGGGCTGATATCACACACCCTCCATCCCAACACCTAGGAGGCTGAGGGAGTCAGAAGGATCTGAAGCTCAAGGTCACCCTCCTTTATGCAGCGAGTTCTAATCCAGCATGGGATACACACACACACACACACACACACACACAGCTCTTTAGAAAGCAGTGTGTACAGACAAACACAGAAACATTAGCATGAGTGATGCTCTTGGACCTTATTCAATTTCATGTCTAGGACTCTCCCCAAGGATACTACTCTCCTAAAATAGTGTGGGATCATTTAAAAGGACAGCAAGAAAGACCAAGAAAGATGGTTACCATGAGGACAGTGATGATGATGATGATGATGATACCAGAGGAACAATCAAAATAGGACCTAAACATTTTACTTACTCTCCGATGGTCAATTTGGTTTTCTGGGTTTCATTTACACCAAGCAAAGGAAATAACCCTGAGTTGCTAGCAGTATGTTAGGTGTATTTGCATGACCTCCATCACCCCCCTTTTTTTTTTAATTTTTCCCTCCATGGAAAGGCTCAGCTTTTAGACTTTGTGGACAGAGACAGGAAGAAATCCACCTCTCATTTTTCCTCCACAAAAGATGGAGGATCCTTCCCACAGTCCACAGTCTTAGCCTCTTTCCAGAGATAATAAGAGAACTTTAAAAAATGACCCTTAATGAAAGCAAATAAAATAATAATGATGATGATGATGATGAACTCCCCAAACTCGCCTTGAGAATAAAAATAAGAAAACACAGAAACATGGATGCTTTTTGATCTGACACAATAAAGTAGAACTGTTACTCTCATTTATTTTTCTCTTAATGTGTTATGAGTGTTTTCCCACATGTATGTCTCTGCACCATGTGTGAAGGACATTGGAACCTCTAAAACTAGAGGATTGTAAATCACCATGTGAGTGCTGGGAACCAAACTCAATCTTCTGCAAAAACAGTATTTGTTCTTAAGTGTGGAGCCATCTCTGCAGCTCCAACAGCTTTTTTTTTGGGGGGGGGGCTATGTATATATGTGATACTATATATATATATATACACACACACACACACATATATATGAAGTATCAGACATCAGTATCTGAAGATGGCAATGGTAGCTTTTAGCAATCAAGGACTGAAGGAAAGTGGCTTTGCGGTATAGTTTAGTGGAGGAGCACCTGTCTGGCATACTCTAGGCCCTGGGTTCCATTCCCAGCACAGCAAAAGTAGGTGGCTTGACATTTTGATAGCCTGAATAGTCATCCTCTAAACCTCTCCTAAGCTCATGTATGCCTTAACTCTGAGAGGTTGTATAAAGGGCATTAGAGTATCAGGCCCCATCCACAGTTCATTGAAATAAAGAATGGGAATAAGATTTGTAATCTGTAAAGAACCTAAAAATAGAATGCCTAAGAAATCTATTTTTGCAGAGTGATCCTGAAGGGGTTTCAACACAGGCCAAGTAATTACCTGGATTATTTCTACAAGGTCCAACACTACATGAAGGGAAGAAGCTGAACCCTGGGGGAGGGGACTGAGGAGAGAATGTGGAGGTCTGTGTGTCAGGACAATCACCATCTCCAAGGCTTCCCAGAGGAGGCATGACTCTGGAGAACAAGGACAGCAGTCATCAGCTCAGCCGCCTTCAGCCAATCAGAAGAGCAATCGCTCTGCTCCCTTTAGGTGACTTACATCACTCACGGGGCATGGTTCCACATGTTACCAGGGAGAGGATGATGAGAGTCACTTGCTGCCTCGGGATTATAGACGTCTCTTCATTCTGGTAGGCTATTTAGAAAGGGAAACTAAGTTATTGTTATTTGCTTTCTTGCACTGGGGGGGGGGGGCACACCTGGCTATATGGGCATGAGATTGAGTGGGGGGCATACCTGGCTATATGGACAGTCCTTCAAGGGACTGTAACCCATGATGTGCAAGGTAAGGGACCGCTTTCCTCTCCAAGTTGCTTTTGGTCATGATCTTTATCACAAAAGAACAAAAACAATTAGTATTACTTCAGTTATTTCAGTTTTTTCCTAAAAAAAAAAAAAAAAAAAAAAAAAACACCACTTGTTAAGAAAGTATGGAGAGCTAGAGGTGTAAGCTTGCCTACCACTGTTATATTACAGTTTCCTCTGAGACTGAAACATTCCATTTTAAAGGGATGTTCCTTAAGCAAGAAGGTAAACAACTCAAAATAGCTTCAGGAAGTCCCTGAAACTGATCAGATTCAATAGACTCCCTCCCTGCCAGAGCAAACAATAAAAGCTAAGAGTCACCCTCAGACGGAGCAAAGCCAAGCTGCAAAGACAACTCTGGACCAGGCCAGCTGGGTGGAAGAGGTTTAGACCAACTGGAGCTGCCTACAGGCTGTGTTGGATGCTCCAGATTCCCAGTTTTGTGATCTGTCACCTATATTTCAGGGGGCTTTGATGATGCAGCTGCCTTTGAGTCATTTCTGCTCCTGTAAGTAACCCCTAACCCACATTCATACAAGTAACCCCAATAAAACTCATTGGTTTACCAAGCTGTCTGTTGTGGGATTTCTATATGGGGTGAGTAGACCTGTGGGATGTATCTCATCATAAAAAAAACTTATCACACAACAGTCATGCATGAGACCCTGGACTTAATCCCCGACACTGCATAAAGGAGCAAAGGACTGCAAAACTAAAAATACCTACCTTAAAAAAAACTTTATAAGTCCTCTGCATATAGCTCACTTTCCTCCCTTCCTACAAAGAGTGGCTAAATCAATGTGTGTGCTTCCAGACAGCTCCTTCTACAGATAAATGGACATGTGGACAGCTTCTTCTTCACACACGTAAGATCATGCCCTATTTCTCTGCTACCTGCATCTTTCACTTCAAAAGCATGTCTGCACAGGCATTATGTGGTCACTGTCCCTGAAGCAGAGAGTTTGAGCAAAGACCTCTACTCAGTGGTGATGGAGCCTTAGCCAAGTTACATAATATCCCTTTTCCCAGTAGGAAAAAGTTCTAACAACAGAAACCAAAGTATTATTAGGAAGGCTTAATTAATATGATAAGTGAGCTAATTTCCCAAATGATGGCCCTGGGAATAGTAGGCTCACCTAAGTACCATCTGTATGTTGCCCTGTTTTTATTTCCTTTTTGCTTCTTTACTTTCCATAGAGTAGTCCAGTACTCGGATAAACCATAACCTACCGAACCTGTCTCCTTTTGATAGACTCAGGTGGGTTTCTCTTTTTAGGGCAGTGAGTACTATTTTTTCCAGTACTAGGGATTGAACCCAAGTCCTTGAAGGTGCTATGCAAGCAAGCAAGCACATGCTACCATCGAGCTACATCCCCAGCCTTGCAGTCAGCACTTCTGAACACAGGTCCTTGTATACATGCGTAGCTATTACAGTAGGACCATTTCTAATGTGTGAATCGCTGCATCCAAGGCCAGGCTCATTTGTTATGAAACATGTTGCCAGCGTCTCCCCTCAAAGGCCACACTAATTCATATCCCTGCCAACACCTCCTGTGTGCCGGGTTCTTAACATCGCCACAACACTGGCAGCCTGGATCTTTGGCATCCTTTCTGCACTTGCCTTGCCTAAGTGAAACCTAAATCATAACCATCAACAATGCTCTGGTTAAAGTCCCAGGGACACCTAATCCTTTTGTCTCTTCTAAACAGAATTAGGCTTTTCGGCGCTTTGACAGGCCTTCAGTTGCCTAGACACGGTTCTGGGATGACTTTGGAAAAACATAAATAAAACACACTTGCTGCCTTCTCCTAACACCCTCCAGAGAAGCCCGAGGAGGCCTGCACGAGGCCCTGCTGTCCTGCTTTCTATCACACGCGAAAAGATTTGCAATAGCAGCTGGTGTTTTCCTGGGTGGAGATCAGAGCCAGCGATTGTATATAAACATTATCCCAGGACTGGGGGGAGGGGGGTGCTGGAGGCTGAGGCTGCAGCATTCCACTGTGTCTTTAAAGGACAGGGCAGACATGAACACCCCCAGCCTGTCCCACCAAAGGCTTCATGAAAAGCAAGGAGGTACTATAGACCCAGGCCAGTCCTACTGTGGCAATCAACACAAAAAGAACCAAGCTGGATGCTGGCGCAGAGCTGAGCTGGAACCCATTACATAGGAGAACCCAGACAGGTCTGGGAGACCAAGCTAGAACCTTGCCATCTGCTTTGCAAGGTTACACCTGCTCAGACTTAGGATCGTAGCTGCTGTAAATGTTGACAAGGGTCAGTCTGGCTTCATCTATAGGGATCTGAGACATGGGGTGACCATTTCATCATTTGTATAGTCCTCCTGGAATAGAGGGGAACTGTGGGGGAAGGCCTCCGAGGGGGTGGGCCTCTGGAACTCCCAGGCAGGAATGTCAATAATTCTCAGGGCTATCCCGGCTAAGCTCCACAGACTCAAAGCCATTCATCTTCCAAACTTGTTTTTCAGGCTGTTTAATGGCTCAAAATCATTCACCTTTGATCATTCTGCTGTCTCCTAACCTCACAGCAGCCCAGAGATTCAGGCTGGGAGTGGGGGTGAAGGCAGGGGGAGGGGGCACAGAGTCTCTGGAAGGGATGGTCAGAATCAGTTCCAGAGACAATACCAGGACTGCTGAGGCAGAGTAGACCCCACGCCCTCTCCATTTCGAAGGAGAGGCAGCCCATCCGTCCTCACCTCTCAAAGACCTTGGTGCTGGCTAACTGACACATTCAAAGTCCCATGCTGGAGTTAGGGTTCCCTATCGTAGACATTAAGGACAGTAGGCAGCCAATCGCCTGCCCTTGAGGGGCTTATACTTACTCCCAGTGAGGGACACATCGTTGGTGGGGGAGTTGACCAATCCCTTTGTCTGAGGGGCGTAGTCGATCGGCAATTATGATTAACCAGACTAGCTTTAATCTATAATATTCAGCTTTAATAAAGGAAAGAAAAGGGAACTTACAAAAGCCAAGGTTCCAGCAAGGAGCTCAGGAAATAAAGAGTGCGAAAACAAAAGCACACGGATCTTTTAAAGGTATTTGGGGCCCTGGAGGGGGGACGCCCCTCAGACAAAGGGATTGGTCAGCTCCCCCATCACATCGTTCCTGTGTCTTGTTTAACACAACTGAGTAACCCACAAGCTAAAAGCATCATGCCACCCTAAGTGGGCTCCATTGCTCTCTAAAAAGTACACTGAGCACGTATGACAGTCTTTACCTGTCATCCCACGGCTTCAGAGGTTGAGGCAGGAACATGGTATATTAAATATAGCACATGGCATTGTGGTCTACACAGTGAGACCCTGACTCAAACAACAACAACAACAACAAAGCAAAAGTCACTTCTCAGTTTGTTTGAGACAGGGTTCTCTATGTAGCCCTGGCTGTCCTAGAGCTCACTAGAACAGGATGGCCTTGAAATCACAAAGACCTGCTGGTCCTTGTCTCTATCCCCACCCCAACCCCGAATACTGGGATTAAAGGCAACCAGCACAGCAATTAACTGTGGATATTAAAAAGAGCTAATCAGGTCCATACTGGAGCTATAGGACCTGAGTTTTTTGTTTTGTTTTTTGATTTTTTTGGTTTTTCAAGACAGGGTTTTTCTGTAGCTTTAGAGCCTTGTAGCTCTAGCTCTTGTAGCCCAGGCTGGCAGCCTCCAACTCATAGAGATCCGCCTGCCTCTGAGTGCTGGGATTAAAGAACATACCTCTATACCCAGAAATAGTTACTCTCTCTCTCTCTCTTTTTTTTTTTTTCGGTTTTTTAAGGCAGGGTTTCTCTGTATCTTTTGCTGTCCTGAATGCACTCTGTAGACCAGGCTGACCTCCAACTCAGAGACCTGCCTGCTTTTGCCTCCCAAGTGCTGGGATTAAATGTATGCACCACCACCATCCAGCAAAGTCTATCTTGTAGCTTTAAAAAACTGTTTAAAAGTCAGCCTGGTAGCCGGGCGGTGGTGGCGCACACCTTTAATCCCAGCACTCGGGAGGCAGAGGCAGGCGGATCTCTGTGAGTTCGAGACCAGCCTGGTCTACAAGAGCTAGTTCCAGGATAGGCTTCAAAGCTACAGAGAAACCCTGTCTCGAAAAACCAAAAAAAAAAAAAAAAAAAAACCAAAAAAGTCAGCCTGGTCAACAGATTGGGTTCCAGGACAGCCAGGGCTACACAGAGAAACCCTATCTCAAAAACAAGATAGATATAGGCACTGTCTATCTAGGAACAATGCTGAGGCTGCACACACACACACACACACACCAGGCATGGTGGTACATGCCTCTAGTCCTAGCACTTGGTAGAAGGAGGAAGATAAATAATCAGAGTCAGCCTCTGCTATACAAAGCTTATGATCAGACTAGACTATGTAAGAGCTCATTTCAGGGGCTCGAGAGGTGGCTTGGAGGTTAGGAGCACTTACTGCTCTTACAGAGGACTCTTGTTCGATTTCCGGCACCTACATAGTATCTTTCAACCCTGAATAATTCTAGTTCCGGAGGATCTGATGTTCTCTTTTGTGCCTCTGAGGGGACCAGGAATGTATGTGTTACACATACATACATGCAAGCAAAATACTCACGTGTAAAATAAAATGAATAACTCTAATTTAAAAAAAATTAGGGCCTTCTTTCAAAAAGAAGTAAAAAATTGGGATGATTTGAAACAAAAAAAGACCTGGGACTAGAGCTATGGCTTGGGCCATGGGCACTTGTAGTGTAAGGCTGACAACGTGAGCTCGCTCCCCAAAACACACGCAAAGATGGAGGGAGAGAACTGGCTGTGGACTTGTCCTCTGACCTCCACATATGCACCATGGCCTATGCACCCACACAAAACAATAACAGTAATAATAACAGCGATAAATGTTTAAAAGTGTCCTTGGGAAAGAACAATATAAGCATAACAGCAGTCAAAGTCCTTATATTATATTTATTATTATATATACAGTATTCTATCTTTGTGTATGCCTGCAGGCCAGAAGAGAGCACCAGACCTCATTACAGATGGTTGTGAGCCACCATGTGGTTGCTGGGAATTGAACTCAGGACCTTTGGAAGAATAGGCATTGCTCTTAACCGCTGAGCCATCTCTCCAGCCCACCACAGCAGTCAGGTCTAGAGAAACAGGAAAGTTAGAAACATTGCAAACATGACAGCAATACCACAGACTTGTGTCTCAGGGTCCCCTTCCTTCCTAGGGGTCCTAGAAAGGGTTTCAGGAAAGTCCATTTGTATTTTCTCATGGCAAATATGGAAATGGTTGCAGGAGGAAAACCGTATGAACTTTTAAAGTTTCCTAAAAATAATGTGCTCACATCACTAAAGCCTTAGCCTTCGTCTGTGCCTATCACCTGTTTGCTCAGTGATACTTTCCACACGGACCATGTCAGGCACCAGGTGTGGTGGCTTCTGCCTGCAATCCCAGGGAAGTGAGAGCCAGTTCAAGGCCAGCTTAGTCTACTTAGCAAGTTCTAGACCAGTCACCGGTTACACAGGGAGCATCCATCTCAGACAATAATTCATTACTTAAGAAACAAGCAAACAAAAGACAGTAATATTGACCAAGCTTGGTATTTTTGTTGTTTTAATAAAACATCTTCCAGGAAAGTAAGAGACTTTCGCCTGGGGTATCTACCACCTTGAACTTTTCTTTTTCAGGTTTCCACTGCCCGTGAAGCCAGGCTCGTGACCATCCATCTGCAGTGGTCTGGATGCCCAGTAAGAAGTGCAGCACCCTAACAAGACTTCCTTTTCTGGATAATGATGAGTGCAGGCAAGCTTAATTATGTTCTTTATACGGGCAAAACAAAAGCAAGAGGCATAAGGGGTCTCAGCATGAGAGGCCATGATGAAGGTGAGAGGGAGAAGAGAAATGAAGGAAGGCCCCTCCCAGGACCGCAGTGCCCACAGCCATGTCAGAGGTGTTTCATCCAAACCCCATCTAAGAGGTGGTCCAACATCAGGAGGTCTACAGAGTGGCCTGAAGCCCCCCACCTCCTGTTCAACCCAGCCTAACCCCTCTCCTCTTTAATAGTAACACGGTAGTTGAGGGCCTCCCCTGCGCCTGGAACTGTGTAAATACATGGCAGACATCTTATTTTACCCTCCCAACAACCCTATGGCTTGGCACTGTTACCATGCCGCTGGACACTCTGAGAGGTAGAATGTCTTGCCCAAGGTGACAGGTACTGAGAAACCAGTAAGTCGGGGTCTGTCTGGCCCCAGGAATCAAACTCTCCATCCTATATCTTTCAAACCATTAACTCACCTAACTCAGCCTAACTCACGAACTCAATCCCTACATCCCTCACCTCACGCCCCTCCCCCTCCCTCATCCCTTCCAGCTGTTTGTGTCCCTTGCTATGTAGTTAAGGATGACTTTAAAATTCTAATCCTCCCTGCCTTATACCTCGCAAGCTCTGGAATGGCAGGCCTGTGTTACCAGTGCTGGGGACCAAACCCCAGGACTCTGTGCGTGCCAGGCCAGCCTCCTACTAACTGGTCTACATTCCAGCTCTCTCTCCCACATTCTTTTGTGTTTGTTTTCCTCTCTTGATTGCTTCTCCCCTTGTATGTTCAATGATCTCCTCCTCTTTACCCCAAAGCAGGTCCAGAACCTTTGGTGGGATTGTGGGCCACTTGAGAGGCTGAGCTGGAGAGGCACAGGGACCATGCAGGTGGAGGAGACCCCTGCTTCTGGGATTTCTGGGGAAGAACAAGAAACCCCCATCCCACCCCACCCCAGTGCTGCTGCCTGCCCCAGTCAATCAAAGCCTCCCTTCCTTCTGATTTCTCCTTGCTGACCACTGGCCGGCAGGAGACCTCCTCAGGAGACTGGAGGTTGAACCTTGGCAGGGCACTCACACCTCCCGTGCCTGTTTTTTCTGTTTGTCAAGTGGGGGGGGCAGGGGGCAGCCCCAGCCTCTGCAGGGCTTGCTGTGGACTATCTGGATAAACACAAAGTGTGTTGGAAAATAACCTTGAAGAACCAACTCAAAATACTGGCAGTTCTCCACTCCATCCTATAGCTTACATCCCAGAACCTGGGGGGAAAGGCAGGAACAGGACTCATAACTCGTTCTGCAATTGTATTTCATCCCTCTCTGTCACCCCACTATTAGCACTTATTAGGCAGACTAACTAACACCTACCCAGACCTTGGGTGGTCATGGGGGTCCCTGACTATGTGTGTGCTTCACGAAACTTTTTTTTTTTCTCATTTTCTTCCTTTATTGAGGAACGTAGATTCAGACTAGTAAATTACCAAACTTAAGAGTCACAAAAATGCAGGCAGCGGTGATATGCATGCCTTTGATCCCAGTACTCAGAAGGCAGAGGCAGACAGATCTCTGTGAGTTTAAGGCCAGCCTGGTCTACAGAACAATTTCTGAGACAGCCAGGGTTAAAAAGAGAAACCCTAGCTCAGAGGTGGGGGGTGGTGTCACATAACTGGAAATGTTCAGATTCAAGGTCAAATGTCAGTCTTGGACCACATTGGGCTGTCTTTATAACAGGCTCGTGAAGCTACTTTTGCCAAACAACACTGACTCCACACTTGGGTCCATGTGTAACCAAAAGCTGGGCAGAAGCCAGGCATCTCTGTTGTCCTCTCTATTTTGTCTCCTTTACTCTGGGGCAGTCATCTGCTCATTACTGCAGGTAGGCCTATGACTCACTCAGGGACATCTATTTAAACCGCAACTGTTATCTAACCCACTCAGCTCCCTCTGACACTGAAGGCAGAAACATAGTAACTGAGGCATCGGACTGTCAGTGTTTTCAAAGCCCTGCTCTGGAAGGTCAGAAAGCGTCCACAGGTCTCTAGTCCGTAAACACCTTGGATTCCAGGAACCATAAACTTCACAGACCCTGGAGTGAGATCAGCCCTGGGGAAGGAATAATTATCTTCTGAGGTACAGATTGCTCCCCTCAAACATTAAGGACTTCAATGTTCTTATTTTAACAAGAACTCCTTGTGCTGGGCAACCCGCCTTTATTCCCAGCACTTGGGAGGCAGGTCTCAGTGAGTTTGAGACCAACCGGGTCTACGGAGTGAGTTTCAGGACAGCCAGAACTACACAGTTCAAGGAAAAAAAAAGAAAAGAAAAACACCTTGCAGAACCAGATAACAGACCACACTTTGGCCAAGGCTGTTTAACCTCTTCTGTACTCTATAACAGCCTGCCTGTCACAGCCTCTCTTATCCGAGCAGAGAGAAATCCACATGGTAGATGCAGGATGGGTAAACTACAGTTCCATTCCTCCAATACTTAGAACATCTGTCCTATAATGAACACTCAATAACTATCTTGACCCCTGAACAAATTAACCTGGCTGAAAATTTCTCATCAGCCTTTCCAACTATCCCTTGGTCTAAACTGTAGAACTGTAGCTTCTCTTTTCCCATTTCTGATGTCTTATTCCTCGATGCCACAGCTGAAAACAGTCTCGTGAACACAGTATAGTATGACAGCACTTGGTCTGGGGAGGTGCTCTGGGATGGTCCGGCACCTGCTCAGCCTGGCCCTGGGTTCCGCTCCCGGCCTCTCTGCCACTCATGTGCAACCTGCTGGATTCTGACATTTCCCAGACTGTTGGACAGGAGAGTAGAGATCTATGGTCTCCACAGACCCCACTGAACGGCAGCCAGAGCAGACACTTGGAAATAAAGAGGGAGGAAGGGAATCTAAGCGGGGTAGGAGACACCATCAGGAAGAAAACGCAAGCAAATGGCAATTTGGATATCTGCCTGTGAATAAAAGGGAGGTTGTCGTTTTCTCCTCTGGCTCCTGTTTGCCCTATAAATCTCAGTTTGCTAATCCGAGTGTTTTAATTACCGCTGTATAATACAGCACACTGTGTTGGACCTATCATAAGGAAATTAAAATGAAGGTGGGGGGCTGAGGGATTTAGGCTGCCCCAGTTCTCCCCTTCCTTTTGTTTACAGCAATCCAAAGGTGTTTCTCCCCCTTCTGCCATAAACACAACACGGGGTTTTCCAGAATCAAACATACTACTTCCCTCCCATTTACAAAAAGGAACTGAGTCTAAGGCTGGTTTCAATCACGCTTCTCCTGGGCCAGCAATCTCCTTTGCCAATGTCACGAAGCCAGAAGAACCAAATCATGAATCAAACACCAGCTTCTTTGTGAAAGAAGAGCCCCCAGTGTGAAGAAGCCTGCTGATGGGGAAAGGCTGGGGTGGGGCTGTGTTGTGCTGCACCCGTGCGGCCACAGTCACTGTGCCAAGAGCACAGTGAAGAACACAGCTCGGAGAGGCTATGTGGTTTGCCCATGTGACTAGCCAGCTAGTACGGTAGGTAGACGAGGTGATATTTAAATGGCCGTCTCCATCTCCTGGGTGCTGGGACATGACTGTAACCCCAGCATCCAGCCTTTCCCCATTGCCATCCCAATTGCCTACAGCAAGCTTCTCCCTAAAATCGCGTGCCGTCCTCCCTCCAGTCCATCCAATCAGGGAGGCTTCCTGACCACTATAGAAGAGCTAACTCCTCCCCTCATATTCTCACACACTGCAGCTCCAGTTCGCTCTTCATCTCTCTCATAACTAAAGTCCAGCCTGCTAGTCCCCAAACATACATACATAGACACATGTGCCCATACTGGGACGCGTGGTATATAGATATGTAATTTGGGGATCTTGTTAACCTCCAAGCAGGATTGGGTTTTATTGACTGTTATGGCTAAAACCTGTGACAATGAGACCTGCCGTGTACTTGGGTATTTAATAAATATTAACTCGGGCTTTTGCAGGAGACCCAGGTTTGAGTCCCAGCACCCATACCAGGTAACTCACAGATACCTGGAACTCCAGTTCCAGGGTATCTGAAGTCATCTGACTCCCACACATGTGATCCACATAAACTCACGTAGGTGTATGTGCACATACACACTACACGCACACACATATACACACGCTAAATGCATACTAAAAATTAAAATTTTAAGCCAGGCATGGTGGTATGCACCTGTAGTCCCAGCATTTGGGAGGCAGAGGCAGGGAATCTCTGTGAATTCCACGTCAGCCAGGGCTGTTATACAGAGAAATCCTGCCTTGACAAACAACAACAAAAAATTTAATCTCTAAAAAATAAAAAAAATCAACTCTATGAGTACACAGGATCCATTTTTCTCGTAATGTCTGCAAAGCCCATCTAAGCCCAAGGGTTTTTTTGGGGGGGTGGGGGAAGATTGTCTGTTTCAGACAGGGTTTGTCTGTGTATTTTTTTTTTTTTTTGGAGGGGGGAGATTGTTTGTTTCAGACAGAGTTTCTCTGTGTATCAGTCCTAACTGTCCTGTGACTAGCTCTGAATAGCAGGCTGGCCTCAAAACTCACAGAGATCCGCCTGCCTCTGCCTCCTGAGTGCTGGGATTAAAGGCGTGTGCCACCGCCTGACCCAAAGTTATTCTTAAACCAAGAAATTGATACCAGGAGGCATCAAGTGACCTACCTGCCTTTGGGTTCTCACTTCCCTAAATCTAGACTCTGACTCCTGGAAGCTTTGCTCTAGTTTGGGCCTGCCTGCTCGGTGCCCCAAGAGTACTGGCGACACTAACTGGTACCCTCTCAGGCTGCATCTGAGGAACGCGATAATCCAATGGCTGTCTGCGAGCACTCGGAACGTCCGTGCCTCTGTGACTAGCGTTCTATAAAAGGACAGGTGGACACACTGAGACCCAGTCTGGAAGTCCAGCAACAAATGTGCTCCGAGCTGAGGAATGACAGCTGCAGCAGACAGGAGCCAAGGAGGGCTGCAAATCCGTCTGCAACTCCACCAGCACCAAGAACCCTCTTGTCTTTCTGCCATAATTGAAGACAAGCAACTGCAGTCCGAGTTCCAGAGTGCCTGCGTGACTTCCTTACGCACAGACGCAGGGGACCCTGGGAGTAGAAGTCTCACCCCAGGTTCACCAGTGTTAGGTATATGACGTCACCCAGTACCAACTGCTCGTCTCTTATGAGCAAATGAGAAAAAAGGCACAGCATCTGGCATAGTGCACGGCACATGGCAAATATCCTAACGTTAACTGCTATATGTGATGCCACTGGTACCCAAGATCACCGTTCTGGTGGAAGCTTCACCCCAGCCCCTGGCATCCATATACCCAAAGAGTCTGAAATGTTCGGCTGGAAGCTCCATCCCAAGTCCCCTCCCCCATCTCTCTCCAAAGCCTGCTGCATCTCACAAAGCCTGCCAAATGACCCCTCCCCCAGAGATGCTCAAGACCACTCCCATAGGGTCCTTAAACTGCCCCCACAGAAAACAGATGCATGGTTTTCCGGTTTTCCTTTCCCCTCTTTCAGGGGCTGGAAAATCAGGAGCGTTTTTTACTTTTTATCCATTAAACCTGGGCTTTTTCTACCTCGGTTTAATTTGGTCTGATCTGGGTTGTTGCGCCGGTGGAGAGGTTTATCGGGGTGCGGAAACGTTTCAGTCCACATCCTCACCCATCTCAGCAACTCTTGTCATTGCTCCCAGAGCTGGGCGTCTGAACGGAGTTCATTGTGGTACAGGGGCTATCTAACTTGAAGTCCAGCACCAGGCCACTGGTAAAGGGGCTTCATCATTTAAGTAGAGTGGAAGGTGGGGGTGTGCAGTTGTAGAGCATTGACTTGGCGTACAAAGGACCAGGGCGCAATTCCCAACATCAACACACACACAAGTAGAGGCAATTGCTCAGATTCCACACAAGGAGACTTCATAAGGCTGTAAAACTTTAGCTCCAGTTTGAGAGCCTCAACCACCCAAGGACTTGCCCAGGTACCCCTGGAGGTTGAAGAAACAAAAGACCCAACAAATATTTCCCTGTAATCTGTTCGGCACCAATTTTGACGAGCGCAAGAGTACTGAAGAGGGACCCCCACCAGTAGTCAGAATGTGATGGGAAAAATGAACTGGGGCTGGGAGGGCTGGTCCGGTTCAGATTCTGTCTTGGAACCTGTCTTACCAGTCCATACAAATAGCATCACCTACCCCTGGGTTTTAACAAAAAAAAAAAAAAATTAAGGGCAACACCTTGGTTTAGCACAGTGTGTGGGTAATCAGCCATTGCTTTTAATAGTCTAGAAGTCTTCCAGAATAAACTAATTGCTGCACAGGAACACTATGTACAGCTAAGGCAGCCCCTTCCGAGAGCACGGACCAGGCAGGTCCACTCCCTTAGGGTCAAGCCACAGGTTGAGAGGGAGTACTAAATTAATCAGACAGTTCCAGAAATCCTAAACTGATGACAAGAGGCCTGGGACCAGAGGAGGTGAAGTGGCAGGCAGGCACCGGAGACACCTTAACCCACACGAAATCTGAAATAGAAGACGCCAGTTGCCTGGGTAGGTGTGTTCCCCATTAAGTAACTCAAATTGATGTAGTCTTACTTTGGCTTGGCAACAGAGACGACCACCACCTCTTGGGACCATTATTTCTAGAATGTTTCCCTAGCAGTCTTGCTCAAAAATGAGGTGCATAGCTCTGACCTAAACCAGTTGTGGGAAGGAAGAAGCTGTGACTTCCAGCTACTTAAGTCATCTCCGCGTGCCTCAGTTTCCCTCGACATTAAAGCCAAGGACAGCGGCCCCTGCTTAGGCTTCGGTGGGGTGGTAATTCCCGAGTAGGGCACCCTGCAACAGCAGCAGCAGCAACAGTACAGTCGAACAACACTGCGCGCCCACGTGGACTAAGGGCCATCCCTGGCTGCAGCTGCTGCTGAAAAAAAATGTTCCTCAGCAAGCAGGGGCCGAATCGGGGCTGGGATGTTCCCACAAACGCGCAGGAGGTGCTCCCGCCTAGGCTAGCAGGAGCCTGTGCCGGGAGCCCCGCTGCAAAGCCGGAGCCTAAGCGGCCACGGGAGCGCAGGAGCCCCGCTGTGCTGGGCCCGGCGGGGGCGGCGGAGGCGGAAGCGGGGGCGGCCGGAGCGCGGTGGGGATGTTTAAAGGAAATTTACAATCATTTCCTCTCTGTGGTTTGGTGACAAATCAACAACATCCTGTTCTTTTGTGAGACTACGGGCGCCTGCGAGGCGGGGGCAGCGCTCGGCTCTTAAAGAGACAAGCGCAGGCCCCTCCCCCCCAGCCCTTCCCGGTGCCCACCCCCACTCCAACTCTGTACTTCCAGCCTCCCCTAAGTGCCGCCTGCGGGCAGGAATACCTAAACTGCTGCTCCCCTCCCGGGGTTCCCGGCCACGACCTAGATTGTGACCCCTCCCTTGGAGTGTGCGCCCCCCCCCCCAACCAGGCTGCGGGGAAACAGTGGCCAACCCCACTGATGGTTGTTGCCTCCGGAGTTATCTCCCACGGGGGGGGGGGGGAAGAGATGAACGGAGAGTCCAGGGTCGCCCTTTCCCAAGAGGAGAGCAGCGCCTCATGGGCCTTGGACCTCTGGGTACTTTTTAATCCCCTTCTGCCAATCTCCTTTCCTCAAATTTTCCAGCCCCCAAACTGTGGATTTATGGTTAAAATGTCGATGTGTGCACACGAGGTTTATAAAACGCCAAGGCAGAGAGAGACTTTCCGAGCTGTAGAAGTAATGAGAATCAGATGCTTAGGATCGGGGGAAAAATACAAAACACAAACACTCAACTGCCCTCCTGGGATTTTGTTCATTTAGTCACTTAATAATTATTCTCTACTAAGTGCTGGTCATCACTCTGGTCCACTGTACAACAATAATGTAGCAGACAGGGTCCTTGGCCCCAGGATGCTAAGATCTTTCCAGGT
Source organism: Arvicola amphibius (assembly GCF_903992535.2). NCBI lineage: Eukaryota > Metazoa > Chordata > Mammalia > Rodentia > Cricetidae > Arvicola > Arvicola amphibius. The sequence continues at coordinate 115,573,560 of NC_052051.1, read as the reverse complement.
CTTAAGGATGGGTATGGGTAGGTGGAGTATTTCACATCTGTAGACTAAAGTGCTCATCAGAACAGGTATTCTCTGTAAGAACTCTGAGAAGGTGGTCAGCTCACCTGAGACGAAAATCCTAGCCTATGCTGGGGGTGGTGGTGCATGTCTTTAATCCCAGCACTTGGGAGGCAGAGGCAGGCGGATCTCTGTAAATTGGAGGCCAGCGTGGTCTAGAGAGCCAGTTCTAGGACAGCCAGGACTGATACAAAGAGAAACACTATCGCAAAACAAACAAACAAAAAACAGCCCAAAAAAACTGTGAAAGGGTTCAAGCAGTATTGTTAGGAAAGAGCCAGAAGCAGAGACAATACCTCAGCTGCCCTCACCCCCCAAAGGACAGCCCCAGGATCTCCCATGCCTCTTGGTGTCCTCTCTTGATGCAAATTTGAATTTTTGCAGAAAAAACGTCCAAAACCCTGCTTCCCTTGAGACTGAGGCTGTACCTAGGAGAACTTGCTTGGCATAGTTGGATCTGTGGCACTGTTAACTGAACTTGGTTCTTGCCATACAACTGTGATCAAGGGGTTCACTGGATCTCTCTGCCTCTTTTCCAATGTGGACATTGGGAATAAATCTTTTTTTTTTTTTTTGGTAACTATTAATTTGACGGCTTTAATTAGCTTCTCAAGGACAACTTGCCTAATTTGACTTTTTAAGAGTGCAGACTTGGGATCCCAAATTAGTTCAACAGTACCTCAAAAAACAAACGCATTGGGGGCTGGAGAGATGGCTCAGTGGTTAAGAGCATTGCCTGCTCTTCCAAAGGTTCTGAGTTCAATTCCCAGCAACCACATGGTGGCTCACAACCATCTGTAATGAGGTCTGGTGCCCTCTTCTGGCCTGCAGACACACACACAGAATATTGCATACATAATAAATAAATAAATATATATATTTATTAAAAAACAAAGGCATTAGCTCACCTTCGATCTAGGGAGTCAGAGCTCCCAGTCAGGAAGCCTCGTCACTGACATTTCAGGAAGGCTCAGGAACATGCTTAGTGAATAGGCGAGTAGTGATGTCACACTCCTTTAATCCAGCACCCAGGAGGCAGAGGCAAGTGGATCCCTCTGAGTTCAAGGCAAGTCTGCTCTACATAGCAGAGTCTAGCCTAGCTGGGGCTACATAAAGACACTGTTTCAAAAATAAATAAGTAGGTAGGTAGATAGACAGACAGATAAATGGTTCGAAACCAGGGACCGAGACAATCTGAAGTTTGAGTTTCAAGACAGCCAGGCTCTGAGTACTTACTCCATTAACATCAAACACATTTCATCTAACTTAACATACAAGAAAAACTGCCCAATAAGATAGATATAGTGATTATTGCCACCTTGCAGATAAGGAAACAGGTACAGAGAGGATGTGGAACTTGGTCAAGAGCAAGTAGCTAAGAAGGCCTCTAAGAAGAGGCATGTTTCAGGTGACAGGGTTGTTAAGGGCAGTGCTGCAGAGAAGAACGCTTTGTCACTAGTCTTGTCCTGGACACCGAGGGTGTTGGTCCCAATTGACAGAGTGCAGCCCTAAGAAAACAGCCCCCCCTTTGTCTCCTGCTGATTCTCTGGGTCCAAACCCTGAGATTCTGCCTCAGTCAGAGAAACCATTTGGCAGAACAGAGAGGAAACAACTGCCCTAGGAATAGAAGATTCCCTGGCCCTTCACATTCCCCCATGTGAGGCCACCACTGTCCTTTTCAGCTGGTCACCACCTTCCCATTTGTCCGGTGGCCTGAGGCAGGGCCCAGGGGAGGGTGTGGACCAGGGCAAGTTCCTGAAAGGAACTGTCTTCTTAAAGCAGAGACTGGAAGAAAAGCAAAAATGTACATTTGAATAGGGTGGTTAGTGAAAGCAGAAGAGAGTCTAGGTGTGGTGGGGAGGCACTTTGGGTCCAGCCTGGTCACTAAGTCAGCCAGATTTAAATGGCGAGATTCTGTCTAAAACCAAAAATATACAGAAAGAGTTCTAACCCCAAGGAACACAGGAAGGCTGAAACAGGAATTTGTAGCTAGCCTGAGCTACCTAGGGGAGGGCAGGAAGAAGGCCCAAGATGTCCAAGTACAGAATAGGATCTTCTCCCAGTTTTTAGGAAACATTACAATGCATGAAAGCAGAAGTACATAAACCCACAAACATCAAAATCCCCTGGAAGGACAGTCTCTATGAGGTTGGAATCTCCATATTATTTAAAGACAATGCTGGGCCAGAATGATGGTGCTTGATAAAAGCACTTGCTTTGCACCCTGATGACCTGAGTTCCATGCAGGCTGGATGTGGTGGCATTCACCTGGAATCCCAGTGCTCCTGCAGAGAGATGGGAAGCAGGAAGGCCAGCAAGCCTATAGTAGGCAAAGCAGAGCAAAGACTCCTGAAACCTGTCCTTTGACTTCTTCACCCTTGCCACAGCAGGCATGCATACAGGCACTCACAAAAACACCACACACATAAATACACAATAATGTGTCCTGTTTTGGTTTTCTTTGGTGGTTCTAGAACTAGCTCTTTTTTTAAATTTATTTATTTATTATTTATACAGTGTTCTGTCTGCATGCCAGAAGAGGGAATCAGATCAAATCACAGATGGTTATGAGCCACCATATAGTTGCTGGGAATTGAACTCAGGACCTCTGGAAGAGCAGCCAGTGCTCTTAAACCTCTGAGCCATCTCTCCAGCCCCCTAGAACTAGCTCTTTAGAGCGTGCTTGCCTAGAACTCACAGAGATCTGCCTGCCTTTGCTTCCTGAGTGCTGGGATCAAAGGTGTGCACCACCACTGCCCAGCTAAACAGCATCTGAACACCTATGTAGCTGGTCTCCCTCTCTCTACCTACACAGTACTAGGATTACAAGTATCCACGACCAGCACTACTGCCCACGTCCACCTGAAAGACATGCTTGGGGTCTCTTGGAGCCTCTCAGTGACCTATCTGGAAAATGGGTACAAAATCTAGTTATTCTCAAATCTGGGTGCAAACTACCTTTGCAAGGAATAGTGTCCAAAACCACTCGGGATGAAAACCAAGGCTTTGGCAATCTAAGCAAGAACTCTACTCTGATGAAATCATTTTTTTTAGTTTTTAAAATTTTTTATTTTACATGTATGTGCTTTGCCTGCATTTATTTCTGTGCACCACTTGTGTGCCCAGGGCTTTTGGAGACCAGAAGAAGGTATCAGATCCTATGATCTGAAGTTATAGAGTGTTACAGGCTGTCATGTGGGTGCTGGAAATTGAACCTGGGTCCTCTGGAAGAGTAGCCAGTGCTCTTAACTCCTAAGCCATTTATCCAGACCCATCTATGATGAAATACATTTTAAAAGGGGAAGCATCCAAACCAAGGCTGCACCCTGGGACTGTCATGCAGAGTTGACCCCGAGCAGGACATCTCTCAAGGTCTCCAGCTGAGAATAATGGCTCCAATTATGTTCCCCCACAGTTGCTTCTCAGACTGCATTTTCATAGGTAAACCTCCTACATGTAGTCAGTCCCAGCACCCTCATGTCCCAACAAGGTTCTGGATTCCAGGAGGCAGCTTTGAGAGCTGCAGGCTCCAACAGGTAAGAGATGACAGCATTCGTGGGAAAGGGAAAAATGGCCCAGAAAATCAGAACCTAAGTCTAGAAATACAAAAAGCTTAGAGTGGGGTGGTCTGCTTACAGCATCGCATGAAGCAGAGTCTCCTCCAGTAAGTAGCAACTGATTCAGCAAGTACATGACCCGGACCCACAGCAGAAGCTGCCACGTTGGGCTCTAAGAAGACGAGGACAGTCTGGTAACTTTGTGATTTCTCTCATTTATGTTTTCTTCTATCTTTGATTCAAACCAGCAAAACCTCCTGCTTCGGAGCAGAAGCTAAGGCTGAGAACTCAGGGAAGCGGCCAGTTCTCGCACCTTCACTAAGCCTTCCTTTCCTCGGCTTGGAAATGGAGCTGAGGGCAAGGGCGAGAGTTATATGCACTGATGAAGCCAAGTCATTAGCCGTGTCCCTGGCACACCCAGGCCATGGCCATTGCCAGCTCTAGAATTACCATACGAGACCCCAGACAGCCATGAACCTCACCTTACATTCGAGGGAGGAAACCAACTGAGCTAAGCAGCTCACACACTGACGTGGTCTCTGGGAATAAAAGTCATCCAAGGGTCTGTGCTCACTCAAATCCAATAGTGATGGGGCTATTCTTTATTCAAAAAATATCACTTTTGAGCTGGAAGTGTAGTTCATTGGTAGTGTACTTGCCCAGCCTGCCCAAGGTCCTGGGCTTGCTAACTAATACCCACAAACACACACACAGGATGTGGTGTGGTACACGCCGTTAGTCCCAGCACCCAAAGGCAGAGGCAGATGGATCGAGAGGTCTACCTAGTGAATTCCATGATAGTCAGGACTACAAAGTGTATCTGTCCCTACTACTGGTAACTTATGTGCTGAGTGCTAGCTGATACAGACCCGACACAGATAAAATCCCTCCGTGTGTTTTCTTTCTTTCTTCCTTTCTTTCTTCGAAACAAAAAAAGAAAAAACTGCTAGCTCCTTTCCAATATATTTTAGAGAAAGTTTCTGAGAATGGGAGGTTTAAACTGATGGACCATTAACAGCATAACAAAGCAAAAGCAATTTTCCAGGTCACCGGCTAACTCTAGAGTACCACTGTTTAAAACTCAGCTCTGGGGGAGGGATTCCAGAGAGAAGGGTTTGTTCCTGGCTGCTTGGGAATTGGAGAGATTGCCCATTTTTACGCCCACTAAACCCAGTAAACATTATCACACCACAGCCTGGTTTGTGTACACACACATTTTTAATTGGTTTGTGTGAAATGCAGATTTTAGAGAAGAAAGTGCCTGTCTGTCAAGATCACAGCCAAAAGATTCTCTTTGGCTTCTGATTTAGGGAATGGATCCCTTCTCTGGCTTCAGTGGGAGATCTGCTGAAATATAATGCGCTCTTAAATATTGTCTAAAGCCACTGAGCATGTGTGTGTGTGCACGTGCGTGTGTGCACACACATACAGAAAGAGAGAGAGAGAGAACCTTTATCTAGCCATGGTGTATAGCTTTATTGATTCCCATCACTCCAGGTGACTAGAGGACAGAGTCCCTGGCAAAGGCAGCTTGGAGGAGGCCTTTCTAGTATAAAAGCTTTTCCGGGACCCCCTTTGCTGTGAGGGAGACTGGGACAATGAATGTTGCCGAATTCTGTAGGGAAATAGATAGGCTTTCTCACCTCTCAACCTTGCTATTATTGTTGTTGTTATAGACAGGGTCTCTCTACTAGACCTGGCTATCCTGAATTATTAGTATTATCATTATTATTATTAACAGGGTCCCTCTACACAACCCTGGTTGTCCTGGAACTTACTATCAGTCCAGCCTGGCCTCACTATCAGATCCCGTTGCCTCTGTCTCCTGAGTGCTTGGATTAAGGGAGTGCTTAATCCCTTGGCTCCACTTGACTCTCCAGTGTTCTGCTCCAGGGTTTCCACATCCCATAGCCACTAGGCACAGCCTCAAAACCCCTATAAATTCTTTGCTTTTATTTGGACTTTCTTCATTTCCTTTCTCCTTTTCTTTTTTTGGTTTGTTTGGTTTTGTTTTTTCAAGACAGTGTTTCTCTATGTAGCCTTGGTTGTCCTGGAACTTCCTCTGTAGACCAGGCTGGCCTCGAACTTAGATATCCACCTGCCTCTGCCTCCCAAGTTCTGGGGTTAAAGGTGTGCACTACCACTGCCCAGCTGTTTTGTTTTTTAAACACGGTCTTACGATGAAGCTCTGATACTCACTCTTGAGGTAGCTTGGAGCAGCTGCTAATTTACAGCAATCCTCCTGCCTCTGCTTCTGGAGTGCTGGATTTAGGCACACAGCACCAAGGTCAACTAGTATTTCTGGTTTGCTTATTTGATTTATTTATTTCCTATGATGCCCAGGCTGGCCTGGAGATCATAATAGTCCTCCTGCCTCTGCTTCTCAAATACTGAGATTTCAGGCATGAGCTACCAAGCCCAGTAAAGTTCCTTTAATCTACTGACTGAGCATCTCTCAGAGCCCTGTCAAATTATACCAAGCTGCTTAAAGAACACAGATGGCCCAGCTTAGGATGGTTCAATGGTTTGCTTCAAACTGCGAAACATTCCAAAGCAACATAATATCTCAACCAAGTAAGTAGAAAACATATTTCTTCCTTTCTAATTGGAATCTTTCCTGAGCTTTCAATATGCACACAGATCTTCTCGTGTCATGGGGAAATTAAAGTGAAAAATATCATTACTTTAGACCATCATTCTAGTATTATTATTACTTTGTTGTTGTTCTTGTTTGTTTTTTCAGACATTGTTTGTCCTGGAACTCACGCTGTAGACCAGGCTAGCCTTGAACTCAGATCCGACTGTCTCTGCTTCCCCAGTGCTGGGATTAAAGACCTGCGCCAATTTCCTGCCTACATTCTTATAAAAAGTAATTCTAACTTGCTAGGTGGAAATACTGTAGCTCAATAGAACTTGCCTTGTATTTCAAGGCCCTGTCTAATTCCCCACACCAGCAGAAGAAACAAAAGAGGAAAAAGACAACCCAGTGGAGTCCAGACCAGACTCCTCACCAGCCAATGCTTCTCAGAGTTCCTGCCTACCTGTTGGCATCCAATCATTTTCCTGATTTCCTGTTTCCTTGAGGTAAGTCTTCCACTAGGTTCCTAGAAAGAGAAATTCAGGTGGTAAATTTCTCAGCTTATGTATGTATCTGGAAAACTATTTTTCTTCCTTAATCTTGATTTTCCTTTATTCTTTTCTGTAGGTGTGTCTTCTATCTATCTGATGATTTCATTGGTTAATTAATAAACTGCTTGGCCTGATAGGTTAGAACATAGGTGGGTGGAGTAGACAGAACAGGATGCTGGGAGTGGGGCAGATGCCTCGGGCAGATGCCATGCCTCTCCTCAGTGAGACAGTCGCCATGAAGCCAGCCACCAGGTCAGACATGCTGAATCTTTCCCGGTAAGACACCACCTCGTGGTGTTACACACATTACTAAATATGGGTCAAAGCAAGATGTGAGAATAACTAATAAGAGGCTGAAACTAATGGGCCAGGCAGTGTTTAAATGAATACAATTTGTGTGTTGTTACTTCGGGGCATAAGCTAGCCAGGCAGCCGGGAGCTGGGCTGGAGGAACACAGCCCGCTGCTCCTCATCACTACATCTTTCTTCCTTTCTTTCTTCTTCTTTGGGGCAAACGTAAGCACTCTGCCCACATTAGCCTCCAGTAGTTGGGACAGTTGGCTACTGTATCTGGAATCTTCATATTTTGATTGACAGTTTCACAAGGTACAAAATTCTAAACCTTATTTTCCTGGCTTGACCACCACTCACCACTGTTCCCAAGACGTACGAGGGTTGCCAGTGTCCAGGTGGCTGGATAACAAGTTTCAGGGCTAGGGAGGTAGCTCAGTTGGTAGCACGAATGACAAGTTCCTTTTGTTAGCTACCATGTGGGGGCTGGGAGTTAAACCAGAGTTCCCTGAATGAACAACAAGTTCAAGTGCAGTTGAGCCCTGCGCTATCTCTTCAGTCCCTGCTTTTGTACAAAACAAATGCCTCCCTTCTTACTATGCCTTGAAGACCTGCAAAAACAACCAGGCCGTTATCCTCATCAACACCAAGGGCTAGTGGCTTTGTCTCTCCACCAAGCTCCCACAACACCTACTGTGTATCCCCCACAGTATTGCTATTGGTTTACACTGCTGGCTCTTCTGATAGATTATGAGCATGAGGAACTGGGAATTCGTAGCCATAGTGAGTATCACTCCACAAATATGTGTAGTTAAACAAGAATGAATGAATGAATAGTCATTGAGGATTTTTTTACTGTGTTTTTTTTGTTTTTTTACTTTTTACTGTTTTTTGTTTTGTTTTTTAATGTATCTGTGTCTCAATTAGGGGTGACGATCACTGTACTGAAACATTATGACCAGAAGCAACTTGGGGAGAAGAAGATTCATTTCACTCACAGTTCCATTTAACAGTGGAAAGCAGTGAAGGCAGGAGCTCACACAGGGCAGGAACCCGGAGGAGGCAGGAGCTGATGCAGAGGCCATGGAGGAGTGCTGCTTACTGGTTTGCTCCTCGTGGCTTGCTCAGCTTACCTGCTTATAGAACTCAGAACCACCAGCCCAGGAATGGCATCACCCACAATGGGCTGGACCATGCCCCATCAATCACTGATTACGAAATTCTCTACAGGTCTGCCTACAGCCCTGTCTTATAGCGACATTTTCTCAATTGAGGCTCCCTCCTCTCAGATGACTATAGCTAATATAGCTTGTCTCAGGTTGACATACAAGTAACCAGCACAGTATGTCATGTGCATACATGTATGTCTGAGTGTTTGCCTGTGTGGGCATGTGCATGTGTAAGCCTGAGATTATCACGTGGAGTCTTCTTCAGTAGTGTTCCACGTGTTTGATTGAGGAAGGTGTTTCAGTTGAACCCAGGCTTTCTGATACAGCTTATCTGGCTAGCCGGTTTGCTCTGGACATCCTGTTCACCTTTCAGGAGTTGGAATTGTGGGCAGGCCACCACACCCACAAGGACATTGGTCCTCATACTTGTCACCTCAAGTGTTGTAACCACTGAGCTCCTTCCCTACTATGCATATATATATACACACATATATGTTATGTGTATAAATGTTTTGCCTACATATATGTCTGTGCACCACACATATGCCTAGTGCCCTCAGAGGCAGAAGAAGGTGTTGGATCCCCTGGAACTGGAGTTACAGACCATTGTGAGTTGCCATGTGGCTGCTGGAACCAGACCCATGTCCTCAATTAGAACAGCCAGTGCTGTTAACTCTGAGTCATGGCTCCACCTCACCCCACCCTGGGTATTTTTTACTGGCGTGTATTCACTCTATATTGATGGTTTCATAAAGGTATTTTCATACAAGTATATCATGTTCTGTGAGCTATTTTTTTAATGAAATGATAAAGTCAGGTGCCAGGTTGGTAGCACATGCTGGAAGATTGATGCAAAAACACTGGGTTTAAAGCCAGCCTGCGCTACACCTCTCAAAGCACAAAGACATAATCAGTGAGAAAGTGTTTAACAGATGCCCTCACCAGTTGGCACATGGTCCTTTGAAGATTCAGTGGTAGGGAAAAGGGCTGCTCTGGGAGACAGAAATGTCACTGCCATATTCAAGGCACAGAAAGAAGCCCTTAACTGTTTCTTGTTCAGAATTTGTCTCCTGTGAGGACAGGGACCAGCTCTGCTCACTGCTGTTCCCTCCAGAAAGTAAAGATAGCTTAATAAAAACCTGATGAATGGGGGGGGGGGGGGGGGGCCGGGGAGGCATTTGTTTTTCATCTCAGCACTTGGGAGGCAGAAGGTGGCCTGCCTGGTCTGCATAGAGAGTTCCAGGCCAGTGCTACATAGTGAGACCTAGGCTCAGAAAAGGGAGGGAGGGAGGGAGGGAGGGAGGGAGGGAGGGAGGGAGGGAGGGAGAGAGGGAGAGAGGGAGGGAAGGAGGGAGGGAGGGAGGGAGGGGTGTGTATCTCAGCCTGCACTTCAGGTACTAGGCTGGATTCACAGGACCATCCTCCTGCCTCCAACCAAAAAAGTTGGATGAACAGCTACTCCAAACAAATCACATATATTATGCCACCAAGAAAACTGACAGGAGTTTTGAGGAAATGGCTTAATATGAGAGCCTGGGGACCTAAATTACATTCTCCACTCACTGTTAGTCAGGTGTGGCTACCCCTACAAACCCAGGGCTAGTGAGGCATAGAAAGGCAGGTCCCTGCAGCCAGCCAAGTCCCTGCAGCCAGCCAATCTGGCCGAGTCAATAAACTCAGGTTCAGAGAGACCCCGTCTCAAAAGACACAGTGAGGAGTAATTAAGGAAGACATCTCACGTCATAGCTTCCACATATGAGCAGATGTGGGTACAAGCACTGGCATGTGTATGAACACATATACACCAACAGACTACACACACACACACACACACACCGCACACATGCACGCACTCACAGAAGCACAGAAAATCTAACAGACAAAAAAAAGTTCCTATAATGTTTTACCATCCTGGGAAGAAGAGGGGTTCAAGATGAAAACCCAGGTCATCATCTCTCATCTCTCTCCTCCCCACTCCTACCTCCAACAGCCAACCAAAACCTCTCGGCACCACTCTCCCCCCAACCCCATCCCCCACCCCGTCCAGGCACAGGCAATCTCCTTTGGATTACCTTGCACATTAATTCCTGGAACTATCTAACTGATCTTCTTCAGGATCTCTTTGCTTGGAGGTGGCTGCTAAGGACAGAACCAGGGTTTCCTGCATGTTGGGCTAGTGCTTGGCCACTACACTGAACTAGAGCATTAGCCTGAGCTTCTGTTCCAGTCTGTCTCTCAATCACCTGATCCCCCTGCCTCCTCTTCCTCTGCGGCAAATGTCATACAGGCCTACCTTCCTCTTCCTCTGGTCCTCTACTGGACCTTCATCACCCTATTTTCCTTTCTATAATGCTCTCTCCTTTGGTTTAAATGACCTTGATCTTTGTTTTCTCTTTGAAGTATCACTTCTGTACCTTCTGTTCAATGCCCAAAGATACCTTCTAAGGCTCCTAATTAAATTATAGCTCTTCTGCCAGTTTTTAATTGCAGAATTATTATTAATCATTTTGCAGTGCTGGGGATTGAACCCACAGTTTTTTGCTTGCTAGGCTATACCCCAGAACTGTTTGTTTTTTGAGATAGGATATTGCTATACTATATAGCCTAGACTGACCTAAATGTTGCAATGCAGTCTAGGTTGCTGCTGCCTCTCAAATGCTGGGATTATAGGCACAGCCTACCACACCCAGTAAAAATGACTGCTAGTGCTGTCTAAACTCCCTCATGGGCACATCAGCTCATTTACATTTCTCATTCTGCTGAGGCAAGCTGCCTGGTGTCTCAACAGAACAGAGCTCCCTGGATATATAGCAAATGCACCTTGTCCAGCATGTTCCCTGCACCACTTGCTGGGCCAGTCCACCTCTCCAGCACCAGCTGATTTACATTTATTTACTTATGTACTCATCTCTGGTTTGGTTTTTGAGATGCAGTTTTCCCACCTCTGATTCCCTAGTGCTAGGATTACAGGAGTGTACCACCATGCCAAACCCAGATCTAGTTTAACCCTTTCTTCCTCTGAGCTACCTTCATTAACAGCATCAGGACCTCCTCCTCTTCCCAGCTTTAAAAACTAAGTAGTGCTGTGGAATAATCCTGTACACTGTGAATATATGTTACTCTCGCTGGTTAATAAAGGACTGAATGACCATTAGCCAGGCAGGACAGCCAAAATGAGAATGCTGGGAGGAAGAAGGGAGGAGTCAGAGGAGTCACCAAGAGACACAAAGGGAGCAAGACATTCTGGTGGACAGGTAAAGTCATGAGCCACGTGGCAATACATAGATTAATAGAAATGGGTTAATTTAAGTTGTAAGAGCTCGTTAGTAATAGGCCTGAGCTACTGGTTTATAATTAATACAAGCCTCTGTGTGGTTATTTGCATCTGGTGGCTTCAGGAAAGAAATATTCACTTACAAAGTAGTACTTGTTGCAGCCAATTGAATCATGATGGATGCCTTAAGCAAGTCACCACCAAGTTGACTTAGGTTTCCTTCCAACTAACCTAGGGATTTCTTGATGGCAAAGAGCTTATAATGTCCCATTATTTTATTCACTCGTTTGTTTGTGAAGTAGGGTCTTAATAGGTGGACCCTGATAGCCTTGAGCTCATTATTTGGCCCTAGAAATCCTTGAAGTCATGATCCTTCTTCCTCGGTCTTCAAGTTAATTTCTTGGACTACAAGTATGTGTTACCACCAGGCCTAACATTTAATGATTGACTGAGGTTTGCTGCATATGCTAGGTTGGCCTTGAACTAGTGGGCAATTCTCCTGCCTCAGCTTTCCAAGTATTGGAATTAGAGGCACAAATAGCTAAAATGTCCTACCCTGGCACATTAGAATTCAAACATGACAGCATTCAGCAAGCAATGAGGAACAGATACATCTAGGGTTAATCCTGCTATAAATTATTGACTATTTATTTTGTGGCAAATCATAGCCCCCGAGCTTCAGTGCTCTTCTGTGTACACTGGGCTGCTGCCACCGCTGCTGCCAAGTGGGTTGTTGTGATGATGATAAGGGTGATTTGTGCATCACTTTGATGTGCACAGTTCAGTACTCATGACCCGTGAGGGTTCTCACCACTTGGTTAGTTGGCAGAGACACTCCAATCCCTGATCTTGGATTTGAACTTTTGGCCTTGACTTTAATTCTTTTAGTTACGGAGGGAAGCAATCTTATAAACAGAGACTTTCCACCAGGCCCAGTCTCCATATCCACCCTGGCTACCCAAAGCATACCTCTGTAGGCAACAGCTGGAGACCAGCTCTGCCATTCAGGTACATCTCAAGTCCCACTCTGTTGACCCCTGTCCTCGGCATTTCTGAATACAATGCCCAATGGTCTGACGCGTTTGTTCTGTGAGCCTGCCTGAGCTTGCTGCCACGGTAGTGCAAAGGCAGAGTGTGCTCACTGTTTTTAAGAGTACTAAAGTACAATAGTGGAGAATAAAGAAGAGAAGTCTTAGTCCCTACCCCAATCACCATTCCTGTGCTTTAGAAGAAGCCGGCTAGTAGTTTCTCCTGTGTATTCCCAGAAAATATCTATGGTTTTAAAAACACACGCATACACACACACACACACACACACACGCAAGCACACATACATACACACACAATTCAATGCCTTGTTTTAAATTTCCTAAATAATCGATCTTTCTCCTTTCTTCATCCCCCTTCCTTCCTCCCTCTCTCCTCCCCCCTTCTGTCTCTCTCTTGGTGTGTGTATGTGTGTACGCGCATGTGTCTTTAGCCCAGGATGAACTCCTGATGCGCCTAGGATTACAGATGTGTACCATCACACCCCTGCCCTACAACACAATTATCCCTGAGCATTTTTCTATATCCACATTTCACAGGTCCTCCACCCACTGTTTAATGACCACAGATTTCATCAGCCCCCTCCAGATGGGCATCTATTAATAGACTGCTGATAGTAGAACATTCTAACGAACATCCTTACATGCAGAGAGCTCTGCGGACTAAGTCTTCAGTGCTTCTGTTTGCTACATTAGACTAGACACAAAAAGAATCTTCTATTTCGGTTCTACTTTCAGGTTCTGCCACCTGGACACAGAGCTCAATAATGCATGCAGTTTCTCACTTTCTCACTCACGGGTCAGCAGTGGGCCTACGTCCCTCCTCAGCTCAAAACAGAAGAAAACGGTCATGGGGCTGCTGCTTCGCAAACCTGCTCTATAGTGTGTCACAGAGGCAGGCTTCTCCCATTCTCTGGAAGCAAGGGGGAAATCCTGGACATGTGAGAGGAGCACTTCAGAAACCAGCTGTGTTCTCTCAGGTAAGCCAGAGGAAGGCCCTGAGAAGGAAGGAAGCAGCTTTTGGTTCATGAGACACAGACCCAGCTGTGCTGTTCCCAATGGGGCTAGAAGGATATGAATGTGACAGCAAAAAGGGTGTTGTGACGTGCTTCAGACAGCGGCTCATAAGGAGTCAGCAGTGACGTGGCACTATTGTCCCAGCCCAATCTGTCCACTACAACGTGTCCTTTCCCAGGCTAAGGACAGGATGGGCCACAGGAAGTAAAACTGTGACACTCAGCTCAGCCTAACTCACCACGCCCACCCCAATCCCCACCTGCCAGCTCTGACCACATCCCAGAGAGGCTACAGAGCTGGGGCGAGGCTAGAGCAGAGGCAAGGGCTGGGGCTTGGGAGCTCACTGACCACCCTGGGACCTTTGGCGAGTCATCAAACTATCTTGTCAATAAAAAGCCACACCAGCAGTCCTTGAGAGCAGGATGTACACTAAGTGCCCAACACAGGACATGGAATTGCATAAGCAGTCAATAAATATTTGATATTTGCTTCAGTGCTATTTCCTTCTGACCTCACACTGTACTAACTTGGAGGAGGTGATCAGCAAGACAGTCATCATTAATTTACTCATGCATCGTCAGCCTTGGAGATGGAACCCAGGGCCTTGTGCATGCAAGTCATGTACTCTACCAGAGAGCTTTATTCCCAGCCCCTTTCTTCCTTTTATTTGGAGGCAGGGACTTGCTAAGTTGCCTCAGATGGCCTTAGACTCCCGCACCCAAGGGATCCTCTTGCATCTGCCTCCTTCAGTGCTATAACTTCAGGGTTCTGCTACCATATTTGGCTTAGTTTCTGTGTTGTTTGTTTTTGTCTGTTTTGGGACAGGGTCTCACTGTGTATCCGTCGCTGGATTGGAAAACTATGTAGACCAGGCTGGTCTTGAACTCACAGGGATTCTACTTCCTTTGCCTCCCAAGTTCTATAACACCCAGAAGTATAGGTTTTTGCTTGTGTGTGTGTGTGTGTGTGTGTGTGAGAGAGAGAGAGAGAGAGAGAGAGAGAGAGAGAGAGAGAGAGAGAGAGAGAGAGAGAGAAACCATCACACATAGCCCCCAAATAGGCCTTGAACTTGGTATGTATTTGAAGATGATTTTGAGGGTTAGGGATTTAGCTCAGTGGTAGAGTGATTGCCTAGCAAGCAAAAGGCCCTGGGTTTGTTCCTCAGCTGATGGTAGGTTGGGAGGGAGACAAAAAGATAGGGAAAACAAACAAAAAACCAGTAACAAGGTAACTGAAGATGGCCTTGAACTTCTGCTCTTCCTGCCTCCACTTACCAAATGCTAGGATTACAGGTATGTGCCACTATTACAGACCTAGTCTATACAGTGCTAGGAACCAAATCCCAAACTTCATATATTAGAGGCAAGTTCTCTCCCAAATAGGCTATATCCCCAGCTATTCATCTCATTTCTCCTGCCCCTGTTCCTCCTTCTTCATCTTCCCTTTCCCCAAGAAGTTAAGAATTTTCTAGATATTCTTCTTGTCCTGGATTATTCCTAGCACTTAGACACATAAGGGAAGTTTGGGCTCAGTGCCCCAGAACACAGACTTTTGCCTCAGAGCTTCTGAAAAGAAGCCCAAGGCTTTGGAATAGCAGAAGAATTAGGAAAGAGATGGATGCATTCTCTTGATGACTATAGAGAGAGAACTCACTGCACTGGAAAGGGAAGGCAGAGGCCAGGCTTCTGCTTCCTCAGCCCCTCAGCTCACTGGCTTATGCTCAACCCCCCAAAGCTTGCCTGTCAACCCTGCTGAAGTGCTCTCCACACCCAGTATTCCGGGGCACCACTGAAAAGCCGCAGCCCACCTGCACTCCGCACTCAACACCCTTCACCGAACACTTGTGTTCGCGCTCTCTCTCTCTCTCTCTCTCTCTGTGCCTGTCTCTGGACTTTTCTGGATTCTGGCACTCTCTTGTTACACTCCTCTCTCCCATCTGTCCTTATGGCCTTCATTTCATCTCCAAATTCTACATGTTGGGTGACTAGAGAGATAGCTCAGGGTTTAGGAGAACTGGCTGCTCTTCCAGAGGAACTGAGTTCGATTCCCAGCACCCTCGTAGTAGCTAACAACCATCTGTAGCTCCAGTTCTGGGTATCTGACACCCTCTTCTGGCCTCTGTGGGCACCAAACATACATGGAACACAGATATACATACCTGTAGGAAAAATATTTGTGCACATAAATTTTTTAAAAATCCATACATTGAATTCATATGTAAAAGTCCTAGTCATTTGTAATCTAGAATGTGATCATATTTATAGAGACTGTCAAGATAGAATTGTGAACTGTGTTAAAATGGGAACACCAGGGTGGGCCCTCAACCAATATGATTAGTGCTTTTCCAACAAGAATTAATCAGGACACAGACAGACAGAAGGCCATGTGAAGATACAAGAGAAGACAACTATCTAAAACTCAATGGAGAGTCTCAGAGGAAAGTAATCTAGTTAGAACCCTCAGACTTATAGTCTCCAGAAATAAAAATTAGCAAATTTGTGGGGTTTGGTTTTGTTTTTTGAGACGGGGTTCCTTTGTGTAGTCTTGGCTGTCCTGGAACTCACTCCATAGACCAGGCTGGCCTCGAACTCACAGAGATCTGCCTGCCTCTGCATGCACTGCCACCACCAGGCAATTTCTGGATTTTGAGTCTCTCAGTCTGTAATGTTTTGTTATGGTGATCCCAGCAAGGTCACTCATCCCTAGAACACAGCCAGCACTCCCAAGGTGGCCCACCAGCCTCCAAAGCTTCAGCTACAAGTCTCTCTCCAGCTCCTGTCACAGGTTAATGTGTCCACACAGACCCGGGCACACCATCCATCCACACTCCAGTTCCAGATGAGGCGACAGTCTGACAACGCTCCCCTCCTCCACTGCTTTGCTAGAAGAGGTCTAGAACCACAGACTTATGGAAGGCCAGGCCAGCTCCCTGCTTTGCATTCGTGGCCTTTACTGAAAAAGCAAACCCTTCAGAAATTCCGATTCTCCTTAGAAATTCAAACAGAGCCTCTTCCTAATTTCTTGCCCCTTACCAGCGCCATCTGTGTGGCTACTCTGTGGACATTGTCTGTGGTTGCTTGGAGAGAGGGTCTCCCTATGTAGCCTAGGCTGGCCTCAAACTTGCAAGCCTTATGCCTCAGTTTCTCAAGATTATACAGTATGTGCCCATCTTTTCTCCAGACCTCTCTCCGCCCTCAAAGTCAACAAAAGAATATCAGCTTGTTCCAGAATTACCACCTGTTGCCCAAGTGATTTACTTTGTATTCTGTGTTTTTCCCCCACAAAGTAAATACTTTGACAGATTTTTTTCTCTCTTTCTTTTTTTGACAGGGTCTCACTGTGTATCTCTGGCTGTTCTGGAACTCACTATGTAGATCAGGCTGGCCTCGAACCTGCCTCTGCCTCCTGAGTTCTGGGACAGAAGAAGAAGTAAATATCCTTCAAACATGCCCACCTAGGAATATATGGCTCCATTAGCGTACTTGCCTGCTGTACATGGAGCCCTGGTTTGATCCTAGGGACCACAGAAAGCCAGCATGACAGTACATACCTGTGATCCCATCCCTGGAATCCACCGGCCAAAGAGGGGTTACCAAGTTACCAAAACCCCCTCTGGCCTCTTCCAATCTCTTTCTTACATCGTCCCAGGTTAAAACAAACAAACAAACAAACAAACAAAAAATTAGGGCTTTACTGTAGCTTGGTTGTCCTAGAACTCTCTGTGTAGACCAAGCTGGCCTTGAACTCAGAGATCAAAGGTGTGTGCCAACACAATGACTTTACCTGGGGATGGCATGGCATTTAGCATCCTCCCCCTCTATAAGAGTGAAAACCTACAGGCTCTTCAAGGATATCAGTAGTAACAATCATCATGGTATTTAAGATGGTTCCTGGCTTTAAACTCCCTGCAAAGACTGTTCACAGATCTTAAAAGAAAGTGCAAATTATTAACCACAGCCTTCAAGGCCCTCCAAGTCCAGGCCTCTTCCTGTCCTGGGCCCTCTCTCAAAAAGTCAACCTCCAAAGTCAGGGAGTCCCTTTCCATTTCTCAGGCCAAGCTCTTCCCTCTGCCCCAAGCGCTTCTCCTTCAGGCAAGTGCTGCAGCACCTTGTCACTCTGGGTCTCAGCTGAGTCACCAGCTCTCTCACTCCCCACCCCATCCCCCAGCTCAGTCTCTGTACCTTGTTTTACTGCCTGAGAGCCTGTCACTCTGAACAAATCCTGTTTGCAGCCAACCAACACATTGCCTAAAGGGAGTGTGCACAGCACCCAAACTAAGTCAGGACTGTCCCATCCTTGACCCTCCTCCCAACTGCTGGGTGACAGATGTGTGCCACCTCACTGAGCCCTCTCATATTTGTTCTGTGTCTGGAACTTCACTCAGAATTCTGTCCCAGAAGGGAATCCATAGGCATCCCATCCCATTGCTCAAATGGGCTGCATGGGTGCCAGAGCCTGAGGCAAGAATTACTACACTGAGAATTGGTATTGCTGGCTAACTTGCCAATATGGAGTAGGCTATCAATCAAGCCCAAACCCTGCCCTGGCTGGCTCCCAGCAGTCTGCTTTCTCCCTCTTTATTTTCTGTTCTGGGGATTGAACCCAGCCTCACACTTGATAAACTAGCCTTGTGTTGTGGAGCTATGCCCCAGGCCTCAAGGTTTTTTATTGTTGTTTTTGTTTTTTGTTTTGTTTTTGTTTTTGTTTTGTTTTTTTGAGGCAGGGTCTCTCTGTGTATTATTAGCCTTGGCAGTCCTGGAACTCATTTTACAGACCTGGCTGGCCTCGAACTAAGAGCAGATCTGCCTGTGTCTACCTCCTGAGTGTCGAACCTGGCTTAGGCCTAGGGTTCTGAGGCAGGATCTCACTGGAGGATGTACAGGCTGTCCTGGACCTCTCCGTGTTGCCTGTCAGCCAGGATGTATGCTCCTAATCCCAATGTGCACTGAGACTGGCTCCCCAACTGTCACAGCACCTCCCTTAGACCCCTCCAAGTTCCTAGTTTACTATCTGTCGTTATCATTGTTGTCTCCCCCACCCCCCGGAAAAAGAGCTGTGGAGTCAGATGGGGCAACACTCAGCTTTTTATATTGGCGTCAGGGGTTCAAACTCATGTCTCTGTGACTTCTCAGCAAGTGCTCTTAACCTGAGCTATCTCTCCACACCCTTGGTTCTCCTTCTTGCTATTTGAGATGCAGTCTCATGTAGTCCAGGCTGGCTCAAAATTTGACAGACAAGGCTGGCTTTGAACTCTCAATCGTCCTGCTTTCACGTCCCAAAGACTAGATGACAGGGGACCTCATGACATGTTTGCCGGGGACCTCAGTGTAGCACAGGCAGTTAAACAACACCGGGAGTATTGCGTAATCACTTTGGAAAGCTGACTATACATTCAACATACAACTACAGATTTATACACATATTCAAGGTTTGTTTTGGGGGGGTGCTGGGGATCAAACACTGGGCTTCACAGAAGAGACAAGTGCTTTACCACTGGGCCTTTTCCTAGTCCAAAGGAGTACTTTTTTAAATACTTATTAATGTGTATGAGCGATTTGCCTCATACACATTAATAAGTATAAAATATACATATGGATGTATAGCTGGTACCTACAGAGATCAGAAGAATTCATTGGATCCCCAAGAATTGGAGTTATAGATGGTTGTGAGCTACCATGTTTTGAACCCAGGTTTTCTGGAAAAACAAATGTTCTGAGTCATCTCCCCAGCCCTTGTTTGTTTTTTATTTCTTTTTCTTTTCTTTTTTAACCAATGGCTGGGATGCCTTTAGGGCTGAAGGGGTTTTGTTTATTTTCAGTGTGTGTGTGTGTGGGGGGGGAATTGTGTTGCCCAGGCTGGCCTCAAGCTGGCTGTGTAGCTATAGATCACACCGGTTCTGGTTTTCTGC
The DNA here is from genome assembly GCF_903992535.2 of Arvicola amphibius. NCBI lineage: Eukaryota > Metazoa > Chordata > Mammalia > Rodentia > Cricetidae > Arvicola > Arvicola amphibius. The sequence continues at coordinate 115,554,112 of NC_052051.1, read as the reverse complement.
GATTCTGGATCAGACGCAGGGTTTCCCCCGCATGCTGGGCAAGCACTTCTCTCACTGAGCTGCATCTCCAGCCCGGGGAAAGCAGTCTCCAAATTGGAACTGGCTACACAGCTATGTTCATTTTGTGAGAATTCCCAGGGCTGTACACTTGTGAGTGCGCCCTACTCTGAATGTACTTATGTTGAATCGCACGAAACTGGCATTTTTATACATGAGAAGTGGGTGGATGCTGGCAGTCACATATGGTCCAACTTACACATTCTACTTCAATAAAAAGATTGCTTATGAAGAAAAATCCCTCTGATGGAAGCAGATTTGGAAAAAAATCTCTGCCTAGATGAACCTTTCTATATGGTTCTATAAAAACTGATTTTCAGTAAATCAGGTATGGTCTCCTTGGGACTCCTTGGCAAGTGGCCAGCAGGCTAAGGGTCATTGTAAAAATCTTCCCTGGGGCCCAAGGTTTCTGACTCTACTAAAGCCCCCACATCACCCCCTGAAACAAGGCCCAGGTCCACTGAAGGAGGCCAGAGCACCCTAAATGTATAACTTGTGCCCCAGGCCTAAGGTGTCCAGGGGCCCAAAACATACAGAGTGATTACTTGGGGTCGCTTGACTTAACAAACTTTTTGCTTGGCATTGTGAGCCTCCTGGCCTTTCCGATTTCCCCTGGTCTTGAGAAAAGTTCATCCCCTTCCACCAAATCTGTGACTTCACCCCCCCCACCACCACCACCATGGCTTTAACCCCTTCTGGCAGTCATTACCAGGTACCAACTCTGCTCTTCTCACTAGACTAAGCCCGATGCAAGCGAGGCCCTCCTCTACGGCAGTGACTGCAGCATCTTCAGGATCTGGCCTGGTGCCTGGTTAGCTGATGTGGCATGAATGGAAGCCGGGTAGATAGAGGGTCCAAAGTACCGCTGACCAGTCAAAAAGAAGCCAGCCCTCATTTCTCCACGGAAAGTGAATGTCAAGCCTAAGCCTGTGGAGAGTTGCTTACTCCTGGGTTCACACAGGCAGTCTAATCCTTCCGTAAGCTTCGAAGGGTTCCATTCTACTGTGGGAAGAGCCTGTTACGAAGGAGATGCTTACTGAACTAGCCTGTGCAATAGGGATTCTCAAGCACAACACACACATTACAATGAGGTTGCTCACCTTTAACCCCAGCCCTAGGGAGGCAGAGGCAGGTGGATCTCTGAGTTCGAGGCCAGCCTGGTCTACAGAGTGAGTTCCAGGGCAGCCAGGGCTACACAGTTTGGAAACCTTGCCTTGAAAAGAAAGCAAACAAACAAAAAAGACAATGAGGTTGCTGTGATTAGTTCACTTAAGACCACTCAACAATTGAGATGCATCCTCAGGCTAGTTCCTTCAGCCATTCCATCACCTCAGAGTTTGAGGGGACTCAAAAAACTTCCACGATTTGTAAGCAACAGCAAGGCACTATTCTTAGCTGGGCTTTGTTTCTCAATTTTATTTATTATTGTGCATGTGTCTATAATGTGTGTGGGTGGGTGCATGAGGTACAGCACACATGGAGGGGACAACCTCAGAGAGCTATTTCTCTTCTACCACGAGGCTTCCTGAACAAAATCCTAGCATCCAGGATGTTGAGGTAGGAGGAATGGAAGCCAGATAATCTAGACGGGCCTTGTACTTACTCTGAGGCCCAGGCAAGTCTTGGGCTGGGGCATCTTCCTGCCTCGGCCTCCCCAGTAGCTATGATTCCAGGCCTATATCACCAACACCAGCTAAAAAGAGTGCTTCTTTACACACTTTTACACAGCACACCTCTGCCCAGTTTGGCAGAGTGAAAAGAAAAGTCCTTAGTGGATTGGGGGGGGGGAATAACATAAAATGGAAATTGTACTTTAAAGAAGTCCTTGGGATCAAAAGCCGGCGCCACAGTCAAGAGTGGACAGAGTAGCTGCTGCTTTTTGTGAAGACTCAGATTCAGTTTCCAGCACCCACATCAGGTGGCTCATAACCAAGCCCCTACAACTCCAATTCAGGGTACTCAATGCCATCTGGCCCCCGCGAGCACCAGGCATGCACACAGTACACAAACAGATAATGTGCCACCATGCCTAGCATCCCACTACTAGGACTGCCCTGTGTATCCCAGCCTGGCCTGCATTCTGGACTTCGAGCCCCAGGGACACTTTCTCAGAGCCCCAGGTGCACCCTCTCACCTGCAGTCTTACTGTGTATGTGCTGCTGATATTAACTATAATCACACCACTCTTTGACCAAGGGATGAATGACTTGTTCAATGTCTCTCCCTTATTTAACTGTCCTAATAGTGTGTGTGTGTGTGTGGGGCTCTGTTTCTGTTGCTTAGAGTTGGAGAAAAGCTGGAGAAACGTCCACGGAACACAATAATGTGGGTAAGAGAAACAACTTTGTATTACTCCCTCCTGTTCCTCTCTGCTCCCACTGAGTATAGGCTCCATAAGGCCAGAATAGTGTCTGTCTCTTCTAGCCTGTAACCTCAGCACCTGGTAGTGGGTTTGCTCTAAAGGAAATACGGAATAATTTTAATGGAATTAATACATACTTAAGATGATACCTCAGACTTCTTAGCTCTTCTCCTTCTTTTTGAGACAGGCTCTCCTTGTGTATAGTCCAGGCTGCCTTCTACTTCACTACGTCACTCAGGCTAGCCATGAACTCAGTCATTCTCCTGCCTCAGCCTACCCTGGGCTAAGACTGCAGGTGTTAATTCTCGGGCTTGTGTGCTGGCCTGACCTTGGGGTATGCGTCCTCAGCTGTAGCCACTAAGAGCACCTCCTGTGCACATTCCCTTTCAAAAGGGCCCTACCCATCTCTCTTTCTCTGTCTCCATCTGTCTGTCCCTCTCTCTCTCTCTTTTGTCTTCTGCTACTCCTGTTCCCAGAGGCCAGGTCTCCCCTCTCCCCTGCTCCTTTTCCCCATTCACTTTCCAATAATAATAATAATAATAATAATAATAATAATAATAATAACCCTCCACCTGCGCTCTGTCCCATGGCATCTTTCTCTCACACCGCTCTTTTCTAAGTTACAAAGGCCAGGACTAAAGGGGTGTGTCACAATGGCAGGCCTTTCCCACCAACCCTTGCCCCCTTCTTTTCAGCACTAGGCGTTGAACCTAGGCTGTGGCTGCCTGCTCTACCACTACACTGTACCTCAGGTCTGTTTCAGTTTTCATCTGGAGGCAGCCTTCTCTAAGTTGACCAAGCTGGCTTTGAATTCACCCCATAGCTCAAGCAAGATTTAAATTTACAATGTTTCCACTTTTGGCTTTCTTCGTAGTTGGGATTCCAAGCCCATACCACCAACCTTGGCCAGGATACAGTTTTTCCAAAGAAACATTACAGGGTCTGAGGATGTAGATCAGTGCTAGAGATCTTATTGATTATGTATGTGTGAGTGCAGGGTTTGATCCTCAGCATCACCACTACCACTACCACCACCACCACCAAACACACACACACACACACACACACACACATACACACACACTTTAAAGCAATATAGATGAGCTAGGTGGTTGTGGCACATGCCTTTAATCCCAGCACTTGTGAGGCAGAAGCAGGCAGATCTCAGTGAGCTTGAGGCCAGTCAGGTGATCTACAAATCAAGTTTCAGGACACACATGCCTTTCATTCTGGCACTTAGGAGGCAGGTGGATCTCTGAGTTTTAGCCCAGCAAGTTCTAGAACAGCCAGAGCTACTGAGAAACCCTGTCTCAAAAAAAAAACCAAAAAGGCAGTGGTGGCACACCTTTAATCCCAGCACTAGGGAAGGCTGGGGTCGGGGGTGGGGGGGGAAGATACCTGTGATTTCGAGGTCAGCCTGGTCTACCAAGCAAGCTCTAGGAACAGAAACCATGTCTTGAAAAACAAATAGATAAATAAATCTAAGCAAGGTGGTACATGGAGATGAGCTGAGGCAGAAGGAGTTGAAGAGGTTGGAGACTAACCTGGTGATGGAGGACTCTCATTGGTTAATAAAGAAACTGCCTTGGCTTTTTGATAGGGCAGGATTTAGGTGGGTGGAGTAGACAGAACAGGATGCTGGAAGTGAGTGAGGAAGATGGCTCAAGCAGTCGCCATGACTCTCCTCTCTGAGATGGATGCAGGCTAGAATCTTCCCGGTAAGCCACCCCTCGTGGTGCTACACAGATTACTAAATATGAGTTATTCAAGATGTGAGAGTTAGACAATAAGAGGCTGAAACTACTGGGCCAGGGAGTGTTTAAAAAAATACAGTTTCGGGGCTGGAGAGATGGCTCAGCGGTTAAGAGCACTGACTGCTCTTCCAGAGGACCCGGGTTCAATTCCCAGCACCCACATGGCAGCTCACAACTGTCTGAAAATGCAGTTCCATGAGATCTGACACCTTCACACCAATGAACATAAAGTTAAATAAATCATTAAAAAAAAAATACAGTTTCCGTGTAATTATTTTAGGGCATAAGCTAGCCAGGTGGCCTGGAGCTGGGCTGCAGGAACACAGCCAGCTCCTCCTCACTACAACCTAGGCTACGTAATAAAAGAATCGCAAAACAAAAACAAGAGCCAAAGTAACAAAAAGAAGAGCCCAAGGGTGAAAACACACTGAGGTCAGGGGCAGCAAGTAGTAAGTGATCCTTTGTAATGGACAGGACAGTGCTCTTCGCTCTTCAAATGTATCTTCTGGATCCTTGATAAAAGGGAAAGAAAGCTGAGAACTGAAGTCACCGCCTGGAGGTGATGAACTGCGTTGGTACCAAGGCTGGCTGGAAAGACTTATCAACATAGGCAGGCTGAATGGTTGTTAGAATCTGATGCTAGCAAAACAAACAAAAACAAGCAAGCAAACAAAAAAACAAAACAGAACATTATTCCAGAGGAAACCACTGGTATTTTTGGAATGAGCTGTCAGTTGACTTGAGACAAATCTCTGGCACATGCGTAGCCTACCAGGTGTCCAACTGTAAGAGTAAATGTGAGGGCTTCTACCTTCTAAGAAACAAATGTTTTGATTCCCCTGTCATCTTTCATTCTGTCTTCTCCCTCCCCACCCCCCAACATCAGCTCCAGGACTGCTGTTGTGTTAAAATCAGCGTGTTAAACCTGCTTAGCACACCTCATCCTTGCTCATCAAGTTGTGGCCGAAGATTTTCTGTTCAAGTTGTCCACGTGCCAGGCTTTTGCCAATGTGTGGTGGAGCCTCCACCCATGACGCCTCTGCTTAACACATGCTCTAAAACCTTCCGTGGACTCACTGGTCAGCCCTCAGTTGTAATTCAAAACCACAGGCTGCTTTCTGAGACACTTCCTGCTACCCAAATTGAAATCTGCCACCCATGGGGCTAGGAAGACTAAAAAAAAAAAAAAACCTTGCTTTGTGTATAGGCTTGTTTTATGTCAACTTGGCACAGCTTAGAGTCACTTTATAGGCAAGAACCTCCATTGAGAGAAGACCTCTATAAGATCAGAGACCTGATTTTTTTTCTAATTTTTTCTTAACTAATAATAATTTTAAAAAATGATTGATGGGGGAGAAACCAGCCCATTGTACCCATTGTGGATGGGGCCACACCGGGGCTGGTGGTCCTGGATTCTGCAAGAAAACAGGTTGGGCAAGCCATGACAAGCAAACCAGCAAAGCAGCCCGCCTCCATGGCCTCTGCAGCGGCTCCTGCCTCCAGGTTCCAGCCCAGGCTTCCCTCAGTGGACTGTGACTCAGGACATCTAAGTCAAATAAACCCTTTCCTCCCCAGTTGCTTTTGTCATGGTGTTCCATCACAGCAATAGGAACCCAGACTAAGACTGAAGAGCCAAGTCTGGATCCCCAGAATCCATATAAAAAAAAGCCACACATCTATAATCCCAGTGCTGGAGAGACAGAAACAGGAAGGGCCTTGGGCCTTGCTATCTGTTCCATCTAGCTAAGCAGTGAGCTCCAGGTTCATTTCAGAGACAGAGAGACAGACAGAGACAGAGCCCGGTTCAAAAACCAAAGTGAGAGGCTGGAGGACTGGCTTAGTGAGCAGTTAAAAGCACCTGCTGCTCTTGCTGAGGACCCAGGTTCAATTCCTATCATCCACATGGGAACTCACAACCACTGTTAACAGCACTCCAGGAACCCTGCACCCTATTCTGGCCTCCAAAGGTACCAGGCATGCACATGGTTTCCATACACACATGCAGGCAAAATACACACATAAGGAAAAAAATTATTTCTTCTAAGGAGCTGGAAGAAGACACACAACAGGACGTCGGTTCTCCACACGCGTGTGCACCCCCGCCATATATCCATACAAGCGCCTCATTTCCATGAACTGCAAGAGAGCTGACTTCTCGCTCAGAGCACTTGCCAGAGCTCTAACTGCACTCATTTTGTCTCCTAAGACGGAGTGGGCTTCACAAGAGCAGGAAGGGGCATCTGTCCCCCCCCCCCCCAGCCCCAACCGCTGCAGACAGCAGCACACAAGCAATGGATTCTTCACAACTGCTGTCAGTGCCTCTCGGGCATTCTGATGGCACAGACCCTGGGGGGATGAAAGAAGGGGGCACTGGAGCTCCTCCCACTCCCCACCTTGGGCTGGGCATTCTCCTTTCTCAAGGCAGGGTCAGAGTGGAGCCCTGTCTTCTGGTGAATTCTTTTACTGAAGGAAACAGGACAACATTCCTTTCCCCTACACCCTCCACAGCCTCCACAGTTTAAAAAAGGAGTCATTTATTCTCATCTTTTAATCGAGTAAGGACCATGGGTGAACTGCAGCCAGAAAAAGTGCCATTGTATAACTGTTTAAATGACAAGAAACAGGTTTCTAGGATCCTGATGGTGGAGAGGGGATTGGTCTCAAGGCAGAGAGTTGGGTTGCAAACCTTGAAATTCAACACAATTACTAGCCCTTCTATTCACCAGGTGCAGGACTTTTGGCCTCAATTTGTAGATCTGACAAATGGGAATAGTGATAAGGACACAGGAAAGTTCTCCCTCCTTGGCTTTGGGTGGAGGTTGAGGGTCCGTGGGAAGAGTCTGTTCTAGCCATGAACTGAGTAATCTCTGAGACTTGAGTCCGAGCGGCGAGGATTTTTATGCTAGGACACAATGACCTTGAGCAGTCCAAACGGCTTGTGACGGAGCCCCAGCCCCAGGCCAGACCTCACCCGTGGGCTGAGTCGTTCAATTGGTTCCTCCGACAACAGCGAAGCACAGCCCTATGATGGCGTAGGAGGAAAAAGATAGCCTCACAACCCGTGAAGGCTAAACACCAGCAAGATGTACCTCTCCTGGCATCAAAGCCATCCCTACTCCAGGCTCCAAGGAGACTACAGGCTTCCCGGTTACTGGGCGGAGCTGGGCCTGATGTTGGAGCGCCCAACTTCAGGAGTCAGGCCTAATGGAGGGGCTTCTCTTTTCACCGGCTTCTCCTCCCACCCCCAAAGAACGGCTCTCCGGCCATTTCCCTTCTCTCTGAGGCTCAAGAGTCCTGTTATTTAATACCGTGGCCACCCCGGCAGCATCCTGCCAAGGCCTGCTCCACCCATCCACCTGGCCAGTTCACCACTGCTCCCTTTTCTTTTTAGAAGGAACAATCGGGAAAACTGCCTTCTGCAACAAAAGGCACGGGGCCGCAAGATTACAAAGGCTAGCGTCTTCCAAGGACTGGAAAACGACAAGGAGTGAAGGGGGCACCAAGCCAGGGCAGCAGAGGGCGGGCGGAAGCCCGGGGCACTGCGGACATTACTCTGGGGCGGGAGAGAGGCGGGGTTGAGAGGTGAGGGCCAGGCCTCTGGCTGAGTGGACAGAATCGCCCCGGGGGGTACTGGAGCCGGAAGAGGCCTCGGCCCAGATACTGTCCACACCCAAGAAATGGAAGGAGGAGTGGTCTGCACTTAGAAAGAGAGCCAGATCCACTCAACAACCCCCACGCTACCCTTCTTTGAAATAGACAAAGACATTTTCTTAATTTTTGGCAAATGCGGCTGGAAGGTCCCTGCCCCCGACGTCCCCAGGCGCCACTGCTCTTGAAAAGGAGAAGGTTCCCAGTAGGGGTCCTCTCACTCCCCCTCCCTCCCCATCGCCTGCGGCGACAAGAGATATGCTGATCGAGGTGTGTCCTCCCCCACCCCGCTCAGGGCCCAGAATCCCGCGGCCGCAGCGCCCCCCACCCTCTAGTCACACTGACGGTTCCTGCCCAAGCCCGCAGTGGCGTGAAGGTGGCCTTTACCTCCTCTTGCAGGCTGGGAGGAGGGTACAACCCACGCAGCTGAGCCAGCTGCAGCAGTCGCCGCCGCCCTCCATTCATTAAAAAGAAAAAAAAAGGAACAACAACCTCCACCCCTCTTTGTAAAAGAACGACGGCCCCTGGAGGAGCAACAACCGGCCCCAGCAATCACGGGTTAAGCTCTTTTCCGGCCCCCCATTCATAAAAAAAAAAAAAAAAAAAAAAAAAAAAAAAACGCAGCGCATGCGCGCACAGGGTCGCCTGTGCCCACCCATTCATAGAATCGCGGGCGGCGCGCGTGCGCAGTGGAGCTCTCTGCCCTCCCATTCATAAAAAAGCCATTTTCCCAGGCAAGGGTTGCAACATCGCCGCCGAGGCAGCGAGCAGAGCTGACAGCGGCGGAGCTTGCGCTGCAGGACTCTAGGAGCCTTGCCGGCTCCTCTGACTGGCGTCTGCGAGTACAACAGCGACTGACCCATTTGGGTTCGGGGATTAACACTGACGTGGAGCGATGCTTGTGACTCTGCAGCTCCTCAAAGTAAGTCCATAGCCTGTTTGGAAATCCGAAAGTACCCCCTCGGTACCGTGACGCGGCTCCCCTCGGTTTGGGGCCAATAGTATGCTATTTCTAGCCGCTTTTGGTGTTCCTTCCCTCGGTCTGCTCCTCCTCGAGTCCCTGCGGTACGCCGCAGCTACCAGGCGCACCCGGCCGGCACGGCGCTAGGGGTGTTCGTTGCCTGGCACTGCCGTTGCCGACCCTAGGCATTGCCAAGTCGAGCTTCCGCGCCCTCTGTGACTCTGGAAACCTTGTTAGTGTTCGGGGAGTTTGCCTCTGGCCTGGCCTCTTCTGCCACTACTCTCCTTGAACGCTGGAACCCGCAGCCCCGGGCTCGCTTTGGAGCAACCGGTTGGGACTTGGGGGCGCCCCTAGGTTTAGGCGGCTCGCCCACCCCCGGGCTCCGTGCCCACGGTGCCAGCTCTGCCGTAGGTCTTCCCAGCCTTTCCTCAGGGGCCTATGCTCGACGTAGCTTTTTCTTTACTAGTTCCAAGCTGTGGCGGACTAGGTTTCCTCTATTTATGCCTCTCCACTGGATGGTCAGCATGGGGCCGGCCAAGGACTGAAGCTTTTCTGCTCCCTCTCCTTGGCGAGGCGGTTCCAGACCGTCTGACCTTTGCTCGGCTGCCTCATTTTATGCTGTGCAACTGCCTTGCCTCTTCTTTCCCTAGCCTCTTCTGGGCCCGAGGCTCCTTGGCCACCCGGTGCCCCCGTATTAGCAGGCATCGATCTTTTCCAGGTCCCAGAGCCCCTGGGCCTCGCTAAGGCTGTGGTGGGGGCTGAAGGTGCGTTTACATAACGCCGGGCGTGTGGGAACTGAAGGAAGAGGTTGCATGCGTAGGAGAGATAAGGTGCCCACTTTCCCTCCTTGTTGGTACCAGACTTGACAACAACACGGAGAATAGAGGACAGAGACGGTATGTTCTGAAAAATTTGGAGTCGCTAGGGCCACGGGGGGGAAGGGGGAGGACGGACTTGGCCAACCCGGGCAGCTGGAGCTTGGCTCCATCACTGGGGCCACGGCTGTGCCCAGTTTCCCCCTCAAAGCAGACGATCAAAAAGCATTTACAGTAGCTTCTCTTGGGCAAGAAGACGGTTTCTCAATTCTTTTGATTGGGGGCTGGGGGTTGTGGGCAGAGAAGGAGACTAGAAACAGAAAGATGGTTGCATGACTTGAAGAGCTAAGGGGTGGCATTCTAGGCGACATAGGCTGGAGGGAATTGCGTGAGGAGTGGAGGGGAAAGCTGCTGGCTGGGCATCCATATTGTCGGGCCTGGCTCAGGGCAGAAGGCCTCCTACTGCGCAGGGAGGCTTCCTGGAACCCTGCGACACTGCAAGGATTGCTTGGGGTCCTCAGACGCAATGGCAGTCTCTTTAATGTCACCAACCAGGGATGTGATTCTCTCCCATTTTGAGGGAGAGGCAAGGGAATCTGGGGAGGGCAGGAGCACGGGCATATCCACTATGTAGGTGACCAGGGCTGCAGCCTTCGTGACAGGCCTTTACTCCGCACAAAGCTGGAAGGTGAGACCTAGAGCAGTTGGGAAATAGGGCTTTATCAATCTCTTAATAAGTTCCGTCTGGCCTAAGGCCCTACTCAATATTGCGCTGCTGGATTTCACAATGTTTGGAGTTCTCCAGAATCTTCACACACACAGAGTACAAACATCTGAGATTTTTCTGCTTCTAACCCCACTTTGGTTGCAGATGTGGTTGTGTCTGGCAAAGGAAAGGACTGTAGTTGCTCAGGCTCTTTCCCTGAAAGAAAAATTGGAGGGTTGACACCCCTGAGGTTACCTTTTTTTCTATTTCCAGTTCTTTGGGAGGGTCCCTTGGCTCCAGAAAAATCCTCCCCAGCTTCGCACAGGTGAACTGTGTTGGTGGGCATTTAGATTGCTGCAGTCTTGAGTGCACAGCTAGGTGGAGGAGGGCTTTCATGACAAGGCTTGCTTATATCTCATCTGGAATTTAGAGCTGAGTTCAGGAGTCCCTTCTTCTGGGACATTCATGCCTTCTTGCTGGATCCCACAACCTTTTCCACATTCCCCTCTGAAATGGTAGCCTCACCACAGTTCAGGCTGGTGGGAGGAGACAACACAGACTGGATCCATTCCGGGCAGATGGCAGGCTGGGCATCCACCGTCCTTTTTGCCTGTCTCACGTTCCAGAGTTGGCAATTTGGAAATCACCCTTTGCCCAGTTCGTGCTTCTTTTTCACTATCTTGCGAACTTAGCACTATATGTGCCCAGAGGTTTGGCTGACTTTCTAAAACAACAGAAAACAAATGAAGGCAAATAAGTGATCCAAAATTAAGGGAAGAGACAAAACCCAGTTAACACTTACAGTGGCTTTTGAAGTGTGTCACTCTGGGTCATGCATAAGGACTTTAAATTCCACTAGTAACTTTCTGTCCCGTTTTGTCCTATAATATTTTTAAAATTAATTTGTTTTAGAGTCAGGATCTCATTATGTATCCCTGGCTGTCCTGGAACTCACTCTGTAGGCCAGGCCGGCCTCGAACTCAAAGAGCCACCTGCCTTTGCCTCCCAGGTGTTGGGATTAAAGACTGTGTAGCTGTTTCCACTAACATTTTCCGTAAATCCGCGTTAGATAAGGCCTGATTGTTGGTTACAGGATGGCCTAAGAAGAAAGGCCCTCTTTGGGGTTTAATTTGGTTCTGAATCTAGGGTGTCTGTCCTGTGGTAGAACCGAGAACAGCGTTCCTTGTGCCTAGCCGAAGGAGGCTTCCTGCCAACTACTCGATCTATTAGGACATTTGGAGAGTAGACAGGACAGGTTTGTTGTTGGCTGGCTAGCTGGCTTGCATGTTTTGAATGAAACAGGGTCTTTTCCTGTAGACGCTAGGCCTGAACTCTTTAAGTTTTTATTTTAATTGTGTATGTAAATCATGTGCGTGTGTGCACACTTCCACGTGAATGCAGTTGCCCACAGAAGTCCCGCATTGGGTGCCCCTGGAGCTGTAGTCACAGGCTAACGTCGTAGCAGCTGCCTGAAGCTGGCGCTGGAAACTCAACTCGGGTCCTCTGAAAGACCAGTTAGTATGTGCTCTTAACCCCTCAGCCATCTCTCCAGCACTATAACCGTGGCTTTTTTTTTTCTGAGACAGGGTTTGTCTGTGTAACAATCCTGGGCTGTCCTGCAACTTGATTGTATAGACCAACACAGACTGGTCTCGAACTCAGAGATCCACCTGCCTCTGCCTTCCCAGTGCTGGGATTAAAGGTATGCACCACCAACAGTCAACCTTGAAGTTCTTAATTTCCCTGCCTCTGCTAGGTTTGCAACCTTGCTGAGCAACGACAGGGTTTTTGTTTTGTTGTTGAGACAAGGTCTTGGCTGGCCTGAAAGTCCTTGTGTAGACAAGCTGGCCTCCACCTTGGATCAATCCTCCTGCCTCTGCCTCTGGAGTGTTGACATTCATTACAGGCAGGTTCCACCATGCCCAGTTTACAACAGTGTTTTTAAATAAGAACACAGTGGCAAATGATTTTTGTAAGGAGACATCCACTAATCCTGGGTCCTTTCAGACCAGACTAGGGCTGGTAAGCATAGGTCTTAGTGGTGAGCAAACTTCTCCAAGAGCCCGAGGGACCAGGGACAGCCAGTAGGGCTGCTAAGCGTCAGGCTCGACTTTGATAAGCTCAGTGTTAATCTTGTGCTCTTAGGAGGAGGGTCTAGTTTTAAAGACCCTTTGAATAAAAGGCACAGGAAGTACAGGGTGCTGCATGATTTAAAAAGGTAGGGGTACTGTTGGCTCTCACTGGGCTACCCTGCAGATCTGGGCTGCTGGCTAGGTTGGGGAATGTGTCCATGACATGTGGCCCAGCTTAAGAGGCCCCACTGTTCAGCTGTGATGGGGGCTGATCTTTCCAAGGAAGGGCCTCTAGTCGGTGGAGGAAGTGAGGAAGCAAGACTATGCACAGAGAGCCACAGATGTTCTAGGTCTAGCGGAGGAGGGAAAGGGGCCCTGGGGCAGGTGGCCAGTTGCAGGGGTGTATTTTTCCTTGTCAGTCTGTTTCTGGCTGGGAAAGGGGGAAGTCATTTCCTGTTAAATCCCCAAGAGGAAGCTAAAAATCTATTGTCAGTTCTGTTTCTTGGTGGAGGGTTAGGGAGACATTAAGACCATGTTGATGACGTCTAAAAAGCAGCCTTCCCAGGGTTGGGAATCTGCAGGCTTCTGGTCACATTCTACACTTTTACCTGGCCTGTTCAAATGTGCGGTGCTGCTGGTTAGCAGGCCCCATCTGTTGCCCTCCTTTGTGACTTGGCATCTGATCCCTCGTAATGGGCTACTGGGCTGACAAGTATATGGGTATACACACAGCAAAGCGCAGAAGCTTGAAGCTGGTTAAAATTGCTCAGATACAAGGGAAGGAAAAGGGGGCTGAAAACCGGTGATTTGACAAAGGATGGAGGGCCACTGTTTCCTGTCTTGATCCCTGACATGGCCAGCTGTGAGCTCTCTAGGGCTAGTGAAGTCGGGAGTGGGTAAGGGTGTGTCCTCAAACAAATTCAGCTGCCCAGAGACTTTATGCTTCCTTTCAATTCCTCACAAATTGGCTTCCCCCATAAGACCCAAGGGGAAGTCCCTGGCTTTCCCTACTCCCCTTCCCTTAAGGGTCTTAAAAGCAATAAGTCATCATCTGGCTATAGCTTAATTAACTAAACTGGGTTAGCGACACAAAGGATCAGGCAGTGGTGTTGCAGAGAGGTAGGCAGGCTCTCTGGCAGCCTAAAGAGCCTTCTGTGGAAGAACCCGCTAAGACTGAATGGACAGCACAGAAACTGCCCCTTCATCGGGACGGCGCTTCTTGCCAGGTTGTCATTCACTGACTTGGAGATTTTAAAGTACAACCAGCAGGTTTTCCCAATATTCCCCAGCTTTCCTTCGTAGGGTAAATCAAGGTAAGGGTGGCCAGAGGGTTTGGACGTTTAACTTTACCTCTTGATTCTTTTCGTACAGCCTGTGTCTAGTTCCCTCCCCGCAGGTACACGTGACAGCTGAGGGTAAAGACAAGCAGCTCTGGGCTGCCAGACCCAGCAGCAGCAGCAGCAGATCTATGGACTGTGTGGTGGGAAAGGAGGTGGGGTGGGTAGCTTCGTGATTCATCAGCCTCACCATCTCCTTGCTCCTGGCCTCTCCCCTTCCTTCCCCTTCTTACCTCTTCCCTCCACACCTGTACTCTTGTCATCAGAGATGCCCCAGGAACCCCAGAGTTGAGGTTGTTAGGGAGGGAATCCCTGTCACACCAGGATTTCCTCTTCTTTAAAGTCTGTTATAGTGAAATTCTGTAAGGGAAATCCATATGGTAAAGACGAAAACCTTTGGAAAAGAATGGCAAAGTGACAGGATTGTTCCCCCCCCCCCCAAAAAAAACCTACCTGGAGTTATTTATCTGCTACCGAACCTCTCCCCACCCCCACTTAACCACAGAGCTGGGGGCTAATGGGGTGGAGTTGAGCTTCTGAAGGGCCTGTGGCCAGGAATTTGATTGGTACTTGTATACTTCTTAATGAATCCCCGTGGATAGGGAAGGTGTCCACAAATCATTGCCAGGTAGGGCTCCGTGTCTGTTCCAGTCACAGTGGTCCGTGTTAGAGAGGAGTCCTGTTGTGATCACATGCCGCTTGCTCTGCCCCTGTGATCCTTTGTGCTTTAAAGTACCTCCCCGCCTGTGTGTGTGTGTGTGTGTGTGTGTGTGTGAGAGAGAGAGACAGAGAGACAGACAGACACGGTATACATGTATGTACTTACACTACATGCATGTATACTACACACATGTTCATGGGGACCAGAAGAGGTCGTCATCGGATTTCCCCATATGCATGATTTGTGAGCCATTATGTAGGTGTTGGAGGCTAAACCCAAGACCTCTGCACTTGGTAAAGTGCTCTTAATGAGGAAGCTGTTTTTCCAGTCCCTTTGCCTTACCAATGGAGATGGGCATGGGGTCTTTCATTGAACTGATGGCGTGACTGGCCACTGAGCTGTGGGGATCCTCCTGTCCCCACTTCCCCTACCCTGGGATTACAAATGTGACAGCTGTGCTTTGGGGGTCAGAACCTAGGTCCTCCTGCTTGCCTGGCAGGCACTTTGCTGACCAGGCGTCTCCCCAAGCCCTGCGCCTTCATTTCTGTCTCCAGAGCGGGAGCTCTTCCCTACGGTGTTGGTGAGGATTAAATGAGAAAGTAAATCACTGTAGGCGCAGCAGAGAGCCTGGCACCAAGAAGTGTTCAAGTATCAGTCACTTGTAGTAACTAGCTATTATTATTGCCGTTGTTGTTGTTGGAGGGGGAGGTGAAAGTTCCTTATGCTAATCATCCGACTGTGAGGTACTTCCTAGGCTAAGTGCAGGGTTGACCTCACTTCCATCCGGAATCTTCCAAATTGACCATCAAGCTCTTCCCAGCAGCTTACTGAGGCAAAGCCTCCTGTCCCATTTATATTATATAAATCTCTTCCTTCCTTGGAGGAGAAGCAGAGGGTACCTATTAAAGTGCTCTTAACCCCTGCAAGGATGTGCAAACTGAGGGGTGGAACTGTCCTGGGGTGGAGACTGATCTTGGAAATACAGCTCAGACTTAGGTTGTTTTTTTTGTTGTTGTTGTTGGTTTTTTTTTTGTTTGTTTGTTTTGTTTTGTTTTATTTTTCTGGGCAGGGAGTGAACCTGGAATTGTGCTGAGGGGTTACCATACGGGCAGTTTAGGAACTTGTTTTTCTTTTTCAGCCACGGCAGTTCAGCAGAAGCTCTCGGGGTCCGGGGCAGGCCTAAGCAAGTGTGAGCACTGGCGCTCGGAGACGGTACCTGGAAGGGAGATGCCTTTTTAGACATAGCTTCTGGAACCAAATGTCAGCTGTGCGTGTCCTGAGAGAGCTGAGTCATTGGGGGCCCGAGATCCTCACTCTCTAGGCTGGCCTCATTTACTAGCCCAGATGTTGACAGCTGCCTCTGGAGGGTGATGGGGCAGTAGCCTCACTGCCTACGGTGGCTGCTCCAAACTAGCTTGCTGATGGGGTTTTTGCATGATTTGGAGAGTCTGCTTGCTGGCTCCCGGGCCTGTTAAACATCCTTGAAAGTTGCCTAGCGTTTTTTGCTTCATCTGCAAGAAATGCAGCTGTATTTGGTAGTCTGCTTGGCAAAATAGGGTGGGCAGTCAGTTGGCCTCTCTGCTTTAGAGTACCTCTCCTTTGTCTACACCTTGGTCAGCCCTGCACTTGGTCCTGAGATAAAACCCTAGCTACAGGGGTCAATATGTAGCTACGTGAAACTTCCACAGGCATTTTGTTGGCAGGTATTCCCAACCAGGGCTTTCTGAAATCAGGGGTTCATGCTGTCATTGTCCATGGAGGAAGGTTCTGACTGAGACACTCTTTGGCTAGCACCTGAAAGTCTTACCTGTGACACTTTATTATACCAACGTAACAATTTTTCCTTTAACCAAAGACCCCAGAACTAGAAGTTGGGGCTTCTAACTGACTGGTAGGGTGACTCCAAACTTGACATTCTTCTAGAGGCAAGGCCTTGGGAACTTCCTTAGCTGAAAGGTAGCATTCCCTAGAGAGAAGATGCTCTCCAGGATGCATTTATGCAGCCCTGGCCACAGGTTCACCTGAAGCTGCCTTGACAAGGGACTATTCTTTGGAAGGCCTGCCGGCTGGTTGAGGCAAACTAACTCAAAGGTGAGCTCTGAACTGCCTGCTGGTGGTGGCTCTTTCTTTTGATTGTAGCGATTGGGAAGCTTAAGGAATAAGGGCTTGGGTAGCTCAACCTTAGGCTATTACTAATGTATTAAGTAAGTTTCAGGTCAACCTAAGATGGAATGTAAAATCTTGCCTCCAAAAAAAAACTCAATTATTTTTTTTGTTAAAAAAAATGTTCTGATTTCACTGAAAAGAACATTGTGGCCCCTGCCACTATGTAGATTTATCTAAGACAGACAGGGAATTAGTGTATAAAGAAATACCCATAGAGACAATAGTTTGAATGGGAACTGTCTAGTGACTGACCCTTCTGGGAAAGATGTGATGTTTTTTGCATTTAGCAGCATAGATGTTGCACAGGCTAATGCTGTGGATATCCTTCTTTCTCTTCCTTTCACGAACTTTCTATTTGGAGCTAGCTGTTTATTTCATGTGGACGAGAAGCATCCAAGAAAACGCTTCAGCTATTTGTAACCAAACCCTTGTCTCCAAGCCGGGGCAAGCATAGTTGTGAGTTCCCATCAGCCTCCTCCCTCCACCACGGCAAACACTTCACCATACAGGGAGCCAAGTGTCACTCCCCTGTGATACTGAGATGGACTTAACAGTCCCAGCGAGGGAAGGGGGGTAAACGGAAGTAGGTTTCTACTTCGCATCCCCTTGGCAACACCTTTGATGCAAGATAAACTTAGTTGAGAGACAGGAGCTGTCATTAGCATCATGAAAAGGCATTTACAGAAACACCACCCTTAACAGACACTCCTCAGTGTGTGTTGTCTTTAATGAGGACTCCTCTGCCCCTTGCTCCGTCCTTCCCTCCCCCAGTCCCTTGAAGTTCTTTGTGGAATCTTCCCAGAGTGTATTCTCTTCCTTTGGATTCCAGATTGTCTCCTTTGAACAGAGGTCTTGGCCTTCTGCTGCTATTTCTTTAAATTGATCTCCGTCCGAATTCCAAACGTAAAGGTCAGCAGGCAAGGAAATGGCACTTCTAATAGAAAACAATGTGCACTTTCTAAATTTGAACCAAGCCGTTTCCGCTCTTTGATTTAAGTGACTTCCTGGGTTTCCGTGTCAGGCGCTGCCGTTGAATCTCTGGCCGGATGCCAACTTAAAATTGCACTCTCTCAGTGAAATTAGAAACTGATCCAGGGTTGCCTTAGCTATTCTAGTAAATAGCATTTAGTCTGAATGTTCGGCTCAGCGCTTGGAAATGGGTGATGTGAGTGCCCCTTGAGAGGATTTCCCATGCAAGTTGTCGGGAGCTCACCTACCCAGGGTTTATTGACTGCTGGAGGTTGCTGTTCTTGGAAGCGGGAGTAATAGGTTGATGTCCTGGATGAGCAGGCGTCAGATGCAGCCCTTTTCTTCTCGGGAGCCAAAATGAAGGCTTTTCTTTACCCAGCTGATGAGCTCGAGGGAGCACACAGGAACTGTTGTATTGACCACATTCACAGGCCTCAGTGCCCAGGACGGTTCCTACAGGACTGGGAAATGCTTACGTAGGACGTCAAAGTAGTTGTATTTTGAGGTAGTGATGAATTATTTAGTGCTTGCTGTGTGCAGGTATCAGGTGTGCATTTTCTCCCTTACTTAATCCTTACAAGAACCCCTTTTAACAGCCCCCAATCTAAGGCATAATCCTAGTGCTCACTACTACAGAGGCAGGCAGATCTCCATGAGTTCAAAGCCAGCCCAGGACTTCACAGTGAGACCCTTCATCTGCCACGATCCCCCCCCCCCCCCCACACACACACTCAGGAGGGAGATGGCTTAATTGGTACAGGTTCACAAGACTGAGGACCTATGATCAATCATTTTCACACATGAAGGTGGAAGAAGAGAGCTGATTGCTCCCTCAAGTTTTGTCCCGACCTACACATTTAAGCCGGGCCGTGGTGGCATTCGCCTTTAATTCCAGCAGGGCCAGACAGAGTTTGTAAATTCAAGGCCAGCCTGGTCTACAAGAGCTAATTCCAGGACAGGCACCAAAGCTACAGAGAAACTCTGTCTCAAAAAAAAATAATAATTTTAAAAGAAGTTGCAATTTGTTCACAATCAACACCATTAGGCCTAAAGTTCTGTTGTTTTCTTTAAGACAGGCTCTCGCTGTCTATCAGGCTAGTCTCAAATTCACAGCTGTCTCCCTGTTTCCACCTTCCCAGATTCTGGGGTCATAGGCATATGCCACTATGCCTGGCTGACCCACCCTTTATCCCACCTGGTGATGCTGGTAACCAAAGCCAGAACCTGTGATGTCTTCCACCAAGTTGTACCTCAGCCTAAGAGATGTTACTTCTGCCAGTATTATTCTCATCGTGGACAATTTAAGCCTTGGGAATTATAGGAAGTTCATTGAAGGACCAAGGCCTGATAGAAGGTTGAGGGGGAGAGTCTTAACGGGCCGTGTATTGATGTTGGGAATCCATTTTCTCTTTCTTCCTTCCTCTCTCTCAGGGCCCCTAGAAGCCTGTCCATTGGTGCAGTCCAGGACCGTCAGCCTCATGGAGCGCCCGGTCCCACAGAGTACTGTCCCTTTGACCCCCAGCTCCGTCATGGTGCAGCCTCTCCTTGACAGCCGAGTGCCCCACAGCCGGCTCCAGCACCCACTTACCATCTTACCAATCGACCAGATGAAGACCAGTCACGTGGAGAATGACTACATAGACAACCCTAGCCTGGCCTCCACCTTGGGTCCCAAGCGGACCCGGGGTGGGGTCCCAGAGCTGGCCCCTACGCCTGCCCGCTGTGACCAGGATGTCACTCACCACTGGATCTCCTTCAGTGGTCGACCCAGCTCTGTAAGCAGCAGCAGCAGCACCTCCTCAGACCAGAGGCTCCTCGACCATATGGCTCCACCACCAGTAGCTGAGCAGGCTTCACCCAGGGCCGTGCGCCTCCAGCCCAAGGTGGTCCACTGTAAGCCGCTGGACCTCAAGGGCCCAGCAGCACCACCAGAGCTAGACAAGCACTTCTTGCTGTGTGAGGCCTGTGGGAAGTGTAAGTGCAAGGAATGTGCGGCCCCTCGGACGTTGCCCTCCTGCTGGGTCTGCAACCAGGAGTGCCTGTGCTCGGCCCAGACCCTGGTCAACTATGGTACATGTATGTGCTTGGTGCAAGGCATCTTCTACCACTGCACCAATGAGGATGATGAGGGCTCCTGCGCGGACCATCCCTGCTCCTGCTCCCGCTCCAACTGCTGCGCCCGCTGGTCCTTCATGGGTGCCCTCTCTCTGGTGCTGCCGTGTCTGCTGTGCTACCTGCCGGCCACAGGCTGTGTCAAGCTGGCCCAGCGCGGCTATGACCGTCTGAGACGCCCTGGTTGCCGCTGCAAGCACACGAACAGCGTCATCTGCAAGGCAGCCAGTGGCGACACCACCAAGGTCAGCAGGTCTGACAAGCCTTTCTGACACTTTGGATGGAAACTCGGCACTGCCCTTGGAAACATGGTCCCTCCTGCCAGTCTCCTGAGGCTGACCGTATTCATCTGTCTCTCCTAAACCCTAGGTTGAGAACAAACAGGCAGAGACCACTACCACCCAGCCTAGAGTCCCCCAAAGGATGAAGATGTACGCTGGGGTTTTCGTGTTCTTGAAACTTTTATGTCAAGCAACAGTGACAGCATCGGGGTGTGGTGGTTTGGGGTGTGATTTCTTCTTCCCATTTCAGAAGATGTGGACACAGTCTGGAAGTTCGGCCTCTCGATGGCCTTCCCAGCCCCTCAATCTCTCCCTTCCACTTTGCCATGGTCTCTGGCTCCTGCTGGAGCCTCCTAGCTGGGAGGAACAGCTCACGGAAGGTGGGATACCTCGAGGAAGACCCTCAGAGCCTTGACTTCTCCCTTTCCTTCCTCTGTGCCTGTCGGCCTTGGCCTCTTGGGAAGGTGCACCATGGCAATTCCTGCTGTACATACTTGATAGTTGAGAACAGAATCACCCTGGAGCTGCAGGATGGACAAGGAGCCGCTGGGCAGTGTGTTTCTCCTAGCTTCAGTCACTAACTCGGGGGTGTCCGCTCATCACACCGTCCTCTGCTTCTTAACTGAATCACAGACTGGCCTGCCTGCTCTGTGTCCCGAGCTCTCTCCACTCAGATTCTTTGCAGAAACTCACTGAGTTAAGAGGGCCCCCGGTGACGCAAGTGAGACCAAATATCATTTTGCCAATGAGTCTGAGGCTGTGGTCTCTGGATCCAGTCACGATGTTTTTATATGTTTAATTAAACTAGATGCTAATGGTGTTTAAACAATAATAATACAAAAACTTGCTTCTTTTTGGGCCACCCCCAGGAAGGGCTTATTTAAAATCTGGGGGCAAGCAACCTCAAGGAGCATAATTCCCCTGCCCATCAGGAATGGCAAAGAAGAGGCCGCACCTCCCATTGGCAGAATGACAGTTGAGCCGAGCTGGGTTTGGGTTTTCTTCTGATTCTGCTGCTTGCTGTCATAGCCTTTGTGTATAGTGATGTGTCTGTCTTTAATGTAAATAGAGAGAGGATGAACAGAGTTTATTTTAGTGTTAGGAGGCCCCGGTGGGGAAGTCAGAGGAGCCCAGAGTGGGTGGGGACAGTTCTCTGTGGGGGGGAGCTACTGGATTTGAGCCCCACTTTTGTGCGCAGCACAACCCCCACCCCTCCCGACAGCCCCCAAAGACGTAGCAACTCTTTCTCTCACGGTGCTAAAGGACCCAGAAAGCGCAGCACGTCCAGTGGGTAGGTACTTGTTGCATGCATAAAAGCTATAGTGTCTCTGGTCCTTGCCCCCAGTCGTTGTGTGGGGTTTTTGCTTTGTGTGGTATTTTGTCCCCGTCCTTGCCTCTTGATGCGAGAAATGGCCTGGGTCAGAAGAGATGCCCCAGGTGAAATTGGGAAAGCATTAGGCAAAAATGATGTGTAGCATCTCTGGCTCTTCCATGCGGGACCAGAGCTGCCCCTAGGAAGGAGGCAAGCAGGCAGGTAGCTATGGGTGGCTTGTACCTAATGCTCTTTCTCAAGGACTCGCCCCCACCCCTACCTTGGAAACTAGTAGTAACACCTTATGATTTAGAATAAGTTAACTGTAACCATAGGTATTTATTGGTTGGAAGAAGGGAGGGTTTTATTTTCAGCTTTATTTATGTAACATTTACTGGCTTGTAAAAGGCAAGTATAAAATACTGCATCTTCATTCTCTATAGCTAACCCATATAGCTGGCCTTGCCACAGTTGCTTGCAGTGTTCTTGCACAGACCGGAAGGAAAGATAGAAGACGAGAAACACATTCAGCCAACCACTTAACACTAATTGAATGTATTAGAAGCTTACTGAAGGGGCTGTCGGTGTTTTCCTCAGATGAGGTATGTGGAGGGAAGCCCCTAAAATGGTAGCGCACACGAGCACCCTTCCTGAATAACCTGGGAGCTTTCTCCAGGGTCCCTCCCCCAATCTGTCTCCAGGATAGCTAACCCAGTGGCAAGTTGCACTTTGGTGATCTTGATCTGTACACCTCTGTGGACAGTTGAGTTACACACGCCGTGTATGCACACATGCATATGTGACACATACATACTGACCCTCTACCACACAGACCCTGTTTCCTAGCAACCCCTTCTGAGCCCTTACTTTGTGTACATAGCTGTAAACACGGATTTTTATGGGTTTTGGTTTGCCTTTTTATTTCCACCCCCTCCCCCTTGGTTTTGGGCTTGTGAAGGATGTCTACAAAACTCCCCCTCCCCCCAGGAGTTTGCCTTGGGGCCCACTTGCTTGGTGGTAAAGGGAAGGGGTGAAGGGAACGGCCTTGATTTCCTGAGCTCTATATTTTTGGTTTTTTGTTTCATTTCTCTGCAAACACCTACAGGCGGGAAAGAACACAACTGAAAAGTGGTCGTGTACCTGTAGGGTCCCCACCCCCTTCCCAGGAGTACAGGCTCTTGCAAACACTAAACATTTCTGTAGCTGCTTCAGCCTGGTGGCTTGCTGTCATTAGCAGGTTGTTTAGCTGAATTCTAGCTCTTCAAACAGTTCCAGCTGGTTCCCATTTCTAGACCTGGGGTTGGGTGGCAGTTGAGGATGGCATCTAAGACATTTCCTAAGAAGTACCTTGGCTACTTGGTTTCTGCATTGTGGGGAAAGACCAGCAGCAAAGCCTTTCATGGTACAGTCACAAGGCTCCTGAAGCCAATAGAAAGGTAACAAAGAACAGTCCTCCATGTTTACCTTGGGTACTTCATAGACATGGGAGGTGGGTTTGTTGAGGTCGGGCAGGCTACATTGGTGGGACCCAGCTGGATCACAACCCCAGAGGAGCCACACATGCAAACTTTGTCTGGGCCAAAACCCAGGTCATCACTTTGAAGCAGCCCGGTCTCCAGAAGTGTCTGAGGTGTGTGGGCAGCACAGATTTGCACTGTACAACTTACTAAACCATCCGAGGTGTCCCCAGCCTCCTGGTTCTTGTGTTTGGGTAGTTCCTGCCCTCCCTGCTCTGTAATGATGAGCGACGACCATCCTGCGTTTCCATTTTTGCTGTAGGTGACTCTGCCGCTTGCATTCTCTTGCTGTCCCGTGGTTGCTTTCTTGTTCCCAGCAGTAGAACTGCTCCCCGGTGTCCACTCCACCACATTCCTGTTTCATTTCCCCCCTCACTGTAGCCCCTTTCACCCCACCACAAAAGTTACCACAGAAGGTTTCCTTTGTAAAAAATATTTATTTTGAAGCTCTATTTTAATAGTATTTATTTTAGAAAGTCTACTATTGTAAGAGTTCTTCTGTTTGTGAAGAAAAAACAAGTTACAAACTGAATGTACTGATCTAGAAGATATCTATAAATATATATTGTTAAATATACAAGTGATTGCCATTCTCTCGTGTCGTCTTCCATTGCCTGACGTCCTCCCTCAGCAGAAGTTTGTGCTTGTCACGGCTCTTACACCACATGAACACATGCATACAATGAGCCAGGTGTCTAGACCGGGGCGACCCTCACCTACCTCTAAGGTCACCTGGAAGCCACCGAAGAATGCCGCACTGCTAGTGAAGCTGTCGGATGCCACGAGATGCAAAATCCTTCCTGGGTCACCTGTTCGCACAGGGTGTCGGGTTTGGTTTGGGTTTTCTTCCTATTTCTTGAGATAGTCAAGATAATGTTGGCCTAGGCTAGCATTGAAAGTGTGTGATTAGGCCAGGTGGTGGTGGCGCACTCCTTTAATCCCAGTGCTTGGGAGGCAGAGGCAAGCAGTTCTGAGTTCCAGGACAGCCAGGGCTACACAGAAAACCCTGCCTTATAATACCCCCCCCCCCAAAAGTGTCATGGTGCCTGTCCATTGTGTGTCTTAGTAATATAAGTGGACAAGAAGCTTCAGAACTATGAAAAGCTAGGGGCGGGGGGTGGGGGGGGGGGTGAACCAAATTTTGGTCCCGGTGCTTGACTAATGAGACCTCAAACAAGGTCTTTTGACCTCTAAGGCCTCCTGTCCACAGAATGGCTTGTTTTTGTCCTTTGGTGCCTTGTCACACTCGGATCTGCCTGTCTCTACCTCCTGAGTGCTGGGACCTAAGGTGTGTCACCGTTCCTGGCCTTGGTGCTTTTTCTTGGTCACAATGATGACATTTAGGATGCTTGGTAAAATCCATTCCTGTTCCTCTTTGAGGCTTTGGAACATATGTCAAGGATTCCCTGGTCATTGCCCAAAGGACACAAAAACCATTCTTCAGTGTGACCCTATCTACAGTTGAATAAAGATAATCTCAAATTCTGTTTCCTGACCATGTGACCTGTCCCACCTCTGCAGAAGTAACCCTCTGGTCCCCGGTAGTGTCTCATGTCTTGATTCCTCGGACTCCCTCATAATTGGTTGGTTTTATGTTGGGTTGGGTTTCAGAGATTAACAAAGACACTGATTGAGGATGTATTCTTAAAGGCCTATCCACCCAAATGGCCTTTGGGGAAAGGAGAAGCTGAGTCTCCAGAAGAGAATTCTAGACTGCTATCCTCGTCTATCTCCATCTGGCTTTGGCCCTCCTTAGTTCCCAGTTACAAATGGCTTAGGGGTGACCCTAGAGGTTATTTGCTACATTACTTTTTGCCTGATGCTATTGGCTTCGGGATGCAGAAATGGGTGTTAGGTGGAACTGCTACTCATACATGTAAAACTGTAAGTTGAAGCCTGTACAGCTGTACTTGGGGAAGTGCTGCATGGAGGACCTGGAAAGTGTCCCAGTGACCAAATATAAAAGTTGAATCAACCCTCTTCCTGTCTGTAACCACACAGTACTCTTGGAAGTAGGAATGGGATGGGCCTTGGTGCTAGCGTATTTGCCTGGCATGCAGTAGGTCCTGAGATCAGTTTCCAGCACTGCCCCCTCCCAAAGGGCTTGGCTTGGTGAGAGCATCTCTGACCCATTAGTAGAATATATCCCTGCAGCCTGGTACCCTGGTCCAGAGCCCCCAGTATACTCAGTTCTTAAGCCGTGTACCTAGCCTAGGTAATTCACAGCTTGAAGTGAATTTAGCTTCCCAAAACATGAACCCCCAGAAAGACCCAGGCTGCCTGCCCCACACTGGAGGTGCTGCCAGATAAAAGCCGGGAGGACATTTTTAAGAGACTTGAAGTTTATTCATCGGAACTTTAATAAAACAATATGTCCAAGGCCCGAGGCAGGTATAATTTTCATAATTTATGGGTCTCTGAGACAGGAAGAGAGCTCAGGGTTTTATTGTGTTTCGCACGATAAATGGCATTCCAATTGTCTGCCCGGTGTTCTTTAAGGCCTCTTGTCTGGCGGCAGTGCGGCCTGCTGGAGCCCACCTGGGCCCGGAGGCCAGAGGCAAGGGCTAATTATGGATGCATCTGGATGCATTAAGCAGGAGATGACTGAAAAACTCCCTGGGCTCTACTTCCTGTGCCCACACGTGTGCTAACAGTAACTGCTACAAGCTTTGGAGCCTCCTCTCCCCTCCCGGCCTGCTCCCTCCCCCGCCCCCCATCCCGTCATCCCCCTCGGCTGGCTGGACCTGGAGACTCACAGGAGGTGACTGAGGATTCCGTGCCAGCCACACAGCAAAGGGCTGTAGGTGTGATTCCGATTGGAGCTGCTAGTGGGAAAGCCTGTAGACTGGATGCTGCTAACGAGCATCAGGTAACGACAGGCCAAGTGGTCTGATGAAATAAATAATGCAGAGAGCATCACTGGAGAGCACAGATGAGACGTTATTGTTTACAGTCTTGAAACTAAAGTTATAATTGGCCTCACTTGACAGAAAATCAAGGTTCAGATGGGTGGATTTACTGACGCACCCTCAACCCACCACTGAGAAGTGGCAGACAGGACATTTTTAACCCAGAAGGTCTTCCAAAGTCAGTGCACTAGATATTAAAGACGTTTCAAACTTTTAGACCCTGTCCAGTGAGCACTGCCTTTGGGGGGTTCTTTCCTTTGTCCTCAGAGGCTCCTCGTCACTGGTCCTTCCGTGACAATTTGTAGTGCAGGCTGTTCTAACCCAGATCACTGTCCACAAGACAGGATTCAAAACCCAAGTCGCAACCACTGAGCCCAGCAGCCCCTATTAAAGCTGGAGCGTCGGCTCCGCAGAAGTGTGCTTGTTTTTGCAGAGGACCTAAGTTTGGTTCCCAGCCCCACATGGCTGCTCATAGCTTCCGGGAGAACCGACGCCCCCTGCTGGCCTCTATTGGCACCAGGTTTGAACCTAGATAGATGCATGCAGAACACACATACACAAAAAATTAGAAATAAATAACACTATTAAGGACCCATCAATAAGCCAGTTCTGAGGAAGAACCTGTGACCACACAGCGCTGCTCTTTACCCTTTTCAGCATCGGCAGCCCCCTCCCAGCACCCCGTAGGCTGCTGCAGTGGCTATTTTAAAAGCACCACACCTCAGGGTGACTAAAGCCCTCTGCTTCCATCTAATTAGGCAGGGCCAGTTCCCAGAGTGGATATGGTCAGGGTGTTGGGACTCTGAGAAATGGCTGCCTTGCATGGTAAGGACTAAGAACTTACTGGTCTACCTGGCAGGGACTAAGTAGTTCAACCATGACCGTATACACTCTGGGAAGGCAAAGAAGCAACTAATTGCTCAGCCTACAAAACTGAATGCCTTAGAAGTCCCATCCCGATGTTGAAGACCTGGAAGTTCTAGAGTCTCAGAAGCTGGATTCTGATGGTAGCGGAGGACGGAAGAGCCTGGTGGCAGCAGCACTATTAGATACACTCATGAAGAAGTGAAAGCAGGCAGGCCATGTAATCTTTTCCCATGGCCCTTTTGTTGTTGTTGTTGTTTTAAATCTGGGCCACCTGTTTGGAAGGTGGATCTTGGTTCTTCAGTAATTGTTTCTAGAAACACCCTCACAGACATGCCCAGGGCTTGTATCTCCCTGTGTTTACAGATCTCAAGTTGACAGTCAAGAGGAACTGTCCAAGCTGGAGACGTGGCTCAGCTGTTAGGAGCACAGGCTGCTCCTCAGAGGACTCAAGATCAATTCCCAGTCCCCTCATGATGGGCAACTCCAGTCCAGGAGGATCCAAACCCTTTTCAGGCCTCCCTAAGGACCAGCTATGCATATGCACCTGCTGCACAGGCATGCACACAGACAATAGATAAATAATGTAAATAGATAATAATGTATTTGTGTACCTGAAATAGATAAAAGAAAAAAAATCACATATGCAAGTGGATAGAGTATCTGATATTTGGGTATTCAGTTCACTTCCGCCTTATTCTGTGGCAGCCAGGTTAATACTTAACTTCAGCAGGAGTCCCCCAAAGACAGCTTCGTTGGGGGGTGGAGGGTGATGGCAGCACACACTTTTTATCCTAGCACTTGGGAGGCAGAGGCAGGCAGATTTCTGTGAGTTCTAGGCCAGCCTCAGAGTGAGTTTCTGGACAGCAAGGGCAGGAGTGGGGGAAGACTGCTTGCTTCATCACAGATACCAACTTCTCTGGTGCCTTCTGTCGTCTGCCCTTCGGAAGTTCCCCTCAGGGTTAAAAAGGCTGTCTGAATGACAGCGTCAAGTTCCAGATTACACATCTTTGGTCAAGGAAAACTTTCCTATTCCTGTAGTTGTTCCCCACTGCCTCAGCCTTCCAGGCTCAGTAAGGCTAATTATGAAGGCAGCCGTCCTTCATTCCAATCACAGATAAATAAACGTCCAATGGACATCTGACTGGTTTCTTCTCGCATCACAGAAGCCGAGCTACGGGAAAGGCTTCTGGCGAAGCTGATGGCATTACTGAATAAGTTGTCAAGCTTGCACAAGCGCTTGTCATAGGGGCATGGGACATTACACCAAACTTGTATTCGTGATCCTTGGTTCCACATCCCTCATACAGAATGCATGTCTGTTTCATCTGAGTTGCAAACACCACACTGTCTGCAGCTTCAGTTCCTCTAGTTACACTGTAACTGTTATAGCAACCACAACAGGTTTGCTCTGGGCAGGTTTACCAGATGGCCCGAATGTAGTCAGTGAAAGCCTCCAACTATGCTTGGTACATAGTTTTTTGGTTTTTTTTTTTTTTTTTCTTTGCTTTTAGGGTTTTTGTTTGTTTGGTTGGTTGGTTTTGTTTTGGTTTTACAAGACAGGTTTTTCTGTGTAGCTCTGGCTGTCCTGGAACTCACTCTGTAGACCAGGATGGGTTCCAACTCAGAGATCTTCCTGCCTCCGACTCCTGCCCAACTGTGTTTTTGTATTTTAACATTATTAAGAATCAGATGATCACAGGGCAGTAGTGGAGCACGCCTTTAATCCCAGCATTCAGAAGGCAGAGGCAGGAAGATCTCTGTGAGTTCCAGGACAGCCAGAGCTACAAGAAATGTTGAGAAACAAAAATGATCTTGGTTAGTTTTGGTTTGAGTTTTGGAGAAAGGGCCTCGTGTGGCCAGGCTGGACTCAAAGTCCTTATCATCCTGACTCTCCCTCCCAAGTGCTAAAATGATGGGTGTGTACCACCATGCCCGGCTTCAGATGATCTCTTTCAAAAAGAACTAAGTGTTGCAAAAAGGAAAACAATGGCCAAAATGAAGCTTTCAGGGCATGAGAAGGCTCAGAAGGTAAAGGCGCTGGCTGTGTTCAAGCCTGACAACCTGAATTCAGTTTCTAGAACCGACCCTGCAAAATTGTCCTCTGACTTCTACATATGGGCTGTGGCTTGTGTGTCCCTCAAGTCACACATTAATGATAAATAAAAAGTTCAACCATAAATGGCGCACACCTTTAATCCCAGCACTCAGGAACCAGAGACAGGCAGATCTCGGTGAGTTTGAGGCCAGCCTGGTCTACAAAGTGAGTCCCAGGACAGCCAGGGCTACATAGAAAAACCCTTTCTCAAAATACATAGATGATTGATAGATAGATAGATAGATAGATAGATAGATAGATAGATAGATAGATAGACAGATAGACAGAATGACAGACAGATAGATGAAAAAAATTTAAAACCCAGTGAATAGATGGCTCAGTGGTTAGGAGCTCAGTGGTTAGGCTGCTCTTCAGGAGGACCTGGGTTCAATTCCGAGCACCTGCATAGTGACTCACAACCACCTGTGATTCCAATGAAACTAATGTCCTCTTCTGGCTTCCACAGGTACCAAGCATTCATGTGAACAGACATACATGCAAGCAAAACACCTACATGTATAAAATAAAATATTTTTTTAAAAGAAGATTAAGTGCCAGTTTTGGCAGGGGGTTGTGGGGGGACGGGGATGGACTTCGTCGACTAATATGTGAGGCCCTGGATTCAAACCCTAGAACTGCGAAGGAAAAAGTGTCTACTGTGTGCTAGGCATTGATTGCCCTTTGCCTTTAAAATCACACATGGGAACTAGTGACAGCACAGCAGGTGATATGTCTGCCCTGTAAGTACGAGAACCTGAGTGCAACAGAAAGCCAAGCGTGGTGGTGCATGCTTGTAACCCCAGCTCTGGGGAGGCAGAGGTGAGTGGAGTCCTGGGGTTCACTGGTCAGCCACAGATTTGACTGGGCTGTATAATTTAAGGCACTCACTCAATGGTGACCATTACCTTTTTGTCCAGGCCTTCCTTGTCTCCCTCTTTAAATCTTACATATCCCCCAACTCTTGAGTGTGGGCTAGACTAAGTGACTACCTCCTGTTGTGGAATAATCTTTTTGCACACTGTGAAGGTTTGTCACTCGGACTGGTTTAATAAAAGGCTAGGCAATAGCTAAGCAGAATTTTCAGGGCAGAGAGGACACTGGGAAGATGGGCAGAGATGCGGAGAGTCACCAGCCAGAGACAGAGGAAGCAGAAAAGCAGGATGGACTGTACATAAATAAAATAAGCAAGCCTCAGGGCATCATATAAATGAACTGAAATTTAAATTATGCTGGGTGGTGGTGGCGCACGCCTTTAATCCCAGCACTCAGGAGGCAGAGGCAGGCAGAGCTCTGTGAGTTCGAGGACAGCCTGGTCTACAAGAGCTAGTTCCAGGACAGGCTCCAAAGCTACAGAGAAACCCTGTCTCAAAAAACAAAAACAAAAAAGATAGAAAGAAATTTAAGTTATAAGAGCTAAAAACAAGCCTAAGCTATTGGCCAAGATTTCATAAGTTTCCTTGATTTTTGTGAGCTGGCAGTCCAAAGAAAACTTAGCTCACACCCTCCCACAGAATAATGACGGGGGTTGGGGTGGGGAAGGACCAGCCAGTTCACCATGGAGGCACTTCACAAGTGCAGCCTTAGCCAAGTGACAGAGGTCCACGCTCAAAACCTAGCACAAGGACACTTCACCGCTGGTGTTCTTCCCCCAAGCTCATAACCTTGGTCTAATAATTAGAAAACAGCAAATAAACCTAAACATTGGGGCATAGTCTCACAAACACCTTCCCACCGCTGCTCAGGTGTCATGGTTCTGAAAAGCAAGGAGAGACAGAAGTCAGGGAGTGGGGAGCCATGGCAGCACTGTGTAAAATAGTGTCCTGACCAGACCCGGAAACTGGGGAGAGCCTCTGATGAGAAGATGGTGAAAGTGGAACAGAACGAGTCCCATGTGCAGTTAGTTTCCTGTTTGGATACTGTGCTGTGGTTACTAGGGAAGGGGTAAATAAATAGGGGGTTTCCCTACTTTCTTTTGCAAAATTTTAAAATCTAAAATTATTTCAAAATAGGGGCTGGGGCGAGACCTCATCTGTTAAGAGCACTGATTGCTCCCCCAAAGAACCTACATATTAGCACACAACAGGGTGTTAACTCCAGTTCCAGGGGACCTGTCACCCTCTTCTGGCCTCTCCAGACTCCACACACACTTGGTGCATAGACAGACACGCAGGCACAGCAGCCTTCACTTAAGACAAAGATAAAAAATAAATTCTAAGCCTTAGAAAATTTGTAAAATAAAAAGGAGTTTTAGAATAAAACAGCAAAACTTTTGAGCTTCGTTGAACTTAATGTTAACTACAGGTTCTTTACCAATGTCCCTAAGACACTATACTGTGCTATCCACTCTTTGAAGCCTGGCTGTGCCCTTCCAGCCTACTGGGGTGCTCCCTGCCTCGGCCTGACACCTACTCTGTCTCCCCTCCTCCCTCTACCTCCCTTCCACGCATCTCTGAGCCGGCTTAGTCCTCTTGCCCCACAGCTCTCACCTAGATGTCCTCCCCAAGCCTGCACCTTTCTTGATGCTCATGTAATTACATATGTGTTCAGTATTTACTATTTTCCTCTCTCCAAGGGAGGTTTTACGCACTGCCTTGTCTGACTCCTTAGTTACCTCTAATTTCTCTCTCTCTCTCTCTCTCTCTCTCTCTCTCTCTCTCTCTCTTTCTCCCTCCCTCATTCCCTCCCTCCCACTCCTCCCTCCCTCCCTCCTCCCTGCCCCCACCCCTCCCTCTCCCGACAGCTTCTACACCTATGTAATGAATTTTAGTCAGTTTGACACCTCTTACCAGTCCCTTCTTTCATCCCTCTTCCTCTCTGGCTAAATCCCCCTTTTCAACAAGTCTGTCTCCTATTTTCATGTCTGTCTTCTGTGTGTGACCCAGAGTTCAATTAGAGTTTCTTGCACGGCCATGGGTGGTTGGTTATCAGTGGTTAATCCACTGAGGAAAATGAAACCACCCCCAACAACCATTGACTATCAACAGTCCCTTGAGGAGTGGGGCTTCCACGTTTTCCCTCTCCTAACTACCTTGGCAAACAACTTAGCTGGCATCCATTCCCAGCTTTCGTTTGTTACACAAAATCGTTCCAGTCACTGGCCACCAGACTGGGGTAAAACTAATCCACGATTCACAGGTCCAGAGCACGAGATTGGAAGAGTGGAAGAGTCTAACTAATTCCCCATTGGCCCTGTGTTCCTTGATAGTGATTGGCTCAAAATAGACACGTGACCTAGCACTGGCCAATGGTGGGAGAGGAAATCTACCCGCGAATTTGGGCCAAATGTTCTACCACAGAGCCTTATAAACCCAGTGCAAAGTTTCGTCCTCTTGAGACACAAGAGACGAAACGAACACCAAGCGCTGTGTTCTTGAAACAATAAGACCGTAACCTTCTTAGTACCATGAACAAGTTGGTGAGAAACTAGAAGCAGAATGGATGACCAAAAAAAAAAAAAAGAAGAATCTCGGGGCTTTAAACAAAACACAACAAGAAGTTAGCTAGTCCATTAGTCATTAAACCTAGTGCCTTCTAGGGATACAAAGGAAGAAATATTTTGTGTTTATTAAGCCATTTTGAGCTGGATGTTTGTCACTTGGAACCAAAGTCACTCTAGCTGATACACTGGTACACTCTCTACTGTCAGACTTTTGGGGCCAAGCATGGTGGTGGCGCACACCTTCATCCCATCACTCGGAAGGCAGAGGCAGGCGAATCTGAGTCTGAGGCGAGCTTGGTCTATTTAGTGAGTGTGTGTGAGCAAGCCAGGGTGCACACGTGGTCAAGAGAGCAGCTGTGAGAGCCAGTTCTTTCCCACCACCATGTGGGTCCCCAAGGGCTTGGCAAAAAGTGCTGCTCGGAAAAGCCGTCTTACTTTACCCACAATCTCTATTTCTTTACGAAGCCCAGGTTTAGAAATAGCCTAGGGATGGGAAGAGTCTTTTAAAAATTACTTATAGGGGTTGGAGAGATGGCTCAGCGGTTAAGAGCACTGGCTGCTCTTCCAGAGGACCCGGGTTCAAGTCCCAGCACCCACATGGCAGCTCACAACTGTCTGTAACTCCAGTTCCACGGAATTGAACCCCCTTACACAGACATACATGCAGGCAAAACACCAACGTACATAAAATAAAAAATAATTTTAAAAAATAAATAAAATAAAAATTACTTACAATCACAGAATTTTGAAGGTAAAGAAAGGAGAACCAGAAGTTCAAGGTCAACCTCTACCACACATTGAATTCAAGGTCAGGCAGGGTTCCATAACACCCTGTCTCAACAACAAACTAAAAGACAGTTATTGTACTCCATCAAGCGCTATCTATTACACATGTGCAACCTGCTATGTACATCGATCATACAAAAATACAGTTGTCTAAGAAGTCGCCCAGCTCTCATCTCGGCCGAGTAAGGAACCGGTTGTCATTTTCACCTCTCTCTGAGCGTCTCCCTGCAGGTGTGACTGAAGTGGGTCGGTGACTGTGCCTGGAGCCACAATGTCCTCCACGGGCAGTCGGGCAGTCGTTACTTCCACCGTCAAGTCTAAGGAATGGAGGCAGGAGGCTTGGGGTCTCGGCAAGCTGCGTTTGTCAAACCGTTCTCCTCCTTGAACATAACCCCATTTTCCTCACAGGTGGAGTGGGAAGAACAAAGAGCTACACTCTCCAAACCTTCCAAAGTAGATCACAGGGAATGTTGTTTTGTAAAATCAAAATTTTATTTTCTTTGTAATTCCAGGAAGAACCGGGGTACAGGGCGGGGGGGGGGGTTCAGCGCTTAAATAGATCTCAAATTAGAAACAGTTCGTCCCCTCCCCAGCTACACAGCCCAACAAATCTCTCTCTTGTGGATTTTCAGACTGGAGCCCTGCCAAAAATGTGAACAAGAATTCAACCCATTGTTACTTTAAATATCCTGTGTCACAGGCCATCTCGGAACGGCTAAGTATGGGAATTTTCCCTCTGAGGCCTGGGATATAGATATAAATAACTCATTTGTTAGATTTAGTCTTCATCCTGCCTCCCATAGCTCTGGTGGCTTGAATGAGATAGCCCGGTAAAAGATGGTCCCCTGAAGCTTGGTGGGGAGCCCAGAGGCTCCTTGTATCAGGAGTGCTTCTTGCTCTCTAAGACAACTTCTTGCCAGACCAGCTGAGAGTCCTAAGCTCACCCCAGACTTCTCTTGCAAGTTTAGTCTGGCTCAGGCAACACGCTATAGACCTTCAAACTGTAGAACAAGTTGAGTTTTTTTTCTTTTCTTTCCTTCCTTCCTCCTTTCTTTTAAAAATCTTTCTTGTTTATTTATTTTAAAACGCGGTCTCATGTAGCAATGGCCAGCCTTGAGCCCCTGATCCTCCTGCCTCTACCTGGTGAGGGCTGGGAGTCCAGGCATTTGTTAGCCGCCTGAGCTGGTACATCTGCCACTTGGCTAAGAAGGGAGGAGCCCTATGCCTGTGGTCTTTAACACGTCTTCCGTACGTAGGGCCAGCTGGCGCAGGCCCTGAACTGGTGGCCTACTGAGACAGTTTGCAGCCTTCCCCCTGATGTCTCTGGCCCAAGGGCACAGCATGGACAAAAACCCAGGAAGTCGGTGGTGATTTGGGAAGCTCCTTGGGGAAAAGGAGGGACCACATGGCTTGTTCTCCTTGCACAGGATAGCCGAAGATCTGTCATCTGAATCTTGTGCTGGAGTTGGGTTGATCAACACAGAGTCCTCCCTGCCTGATGATAACGGGTGACAGAGTTCCAAGATCTACATAAGGACAAGCATCACACAGCAAGAGCAAGCACAGATCCAAGACGGGCGAAGGACTTGGGTAGGGACTGAGCATTCCAGGGCTCCGTATCTCACAGCTGCTCGCTTGGTGCTAAGGGCCTAGACATTACAAGGCACAAGCCAGGCTTTAGGGCTGTGTTGTGGGAGAGACCATTGTAAATAGGCCTTGCGGTGTGGAGCAGTGGTTCTCAGCCTTCCTATTGCTGCCACCCTTTAATACCGTTCCTCTTACCGCGGTGACCACCAACAGGAAAATTATTTTCACTGCTGCTTCATGACTAATTTTGCTATGGTTATGAACTGTAATGTAAATATCCGTGTTTTCAGATGTTTTTAGGCAACCCTGTGAAAGGGTCATTTGACACACCCCCTCCAATGAAAGGGGTCACGACCCACAGGTGTAGAGAGAAGGAAGCAGATGAGAACTAAGTAAGAAATGTGTAGGGGCTGGAGAGATGCTCAGCAGTTAAGAATACATACTGCTTTTGGAGACCCCACTTCTGTTCCAGCATCCATGTCAGGCTGTTCACAGCCCCCTATAACTACGACTTCAGGGGACCAGACATCCCCTTCTGGCCTTCAAGGGTACCTGCATGAATGTACACAAACCCACACATTTATACATATAATTAAACATTTTTAAATACAAGCTTTTTTTAAAGGTAACCCAGGCAGTAGTGGTTCACACCTTTAATCCCAGCACTTAGGAGGCAGAAGCAGGCAGATCTCGGTGAGTTCAAGGCAGCCTGGTCTACAGAGTGAGTTCCAGGACAGCCAGGGCTGCATAGTAAAATCCTGTCTGAAAAACTTTAAAAAAAACAACAACAACAACAACAACAAAAAGTTAAGAAATAGATGCTCAGGATAATTTTAGAATAAAAAGCAGTACGGAGAAATTAGGTTTAACAACAGGACAGGGGGATGGCTTTGAGTGGTGACCAGGGATGGCTTCTCTGAGAGAGTGGTGTTTGGACCGACATCCTGAGAGAAATATAAAGTCTGGGTCACTTAGCACGGGTCTGTGGGATTCCCCTGATGAGCTCCCCAGAGCTGTAAGAGGAAGGAGGGGGCTCGCAAAGAAGGGAAAGAGGAGGAGGAGGAGGAGGAAAAGTTTGAGATCTGAACCTTCTAATAAAGAAATGGTCCTCTTGTTGGGACCAATTGGAGTCCTGGCCTTCAGCTGCTCTTCCCTGTCTAGAGCCTTCTAATCGAAGTTACTAAAAGCTGTGCCTTACCTAGAGGATCAGAGGATGGGATTTTCACCTGTTGGCCATTGACGGCTGTGTATTTAAGCCTCCATGGTGCTATTAAAGAAGGGCTTTTGTATCAGTGATTGGAGGTCCGTGTGTGGGTCTGTCTCTGCGTGTGTTTCCTCAACCTCCAGCCCCTTGCCTGAAGCTTGCGAACTGGATACTAGCGCATAGAGCGCAGACTGGGGGGGGGGGGGGGGCGGTGTGCAGCAGTCTCCTACTGCACATGAACACGAACACACGCACACACACACACTATAAAAGGTGTTCAATAACAAATCTGTAGGAATGGGCCACCTAATACACATGACTAGGGTGAACAAGAGCCACAAGCCCAGGGTTTCTCAGAACTGAAAGAAAAAACAAAACAACACACACACACACACACACACACACACACACAAACCTTCCCTCTAGGGCAGAGGCCAGGGCAGGAAGGGACTGTGCTGGGCTCCTGGGAAGCCCCTCAGAAGGGAGGGCACCAGACAAATGGCCAAGATAGAGATCTCTCTGTGAGTGTTGTTTTCTTTCCTAATGACAGTGCCTTTGCTCCCTGCTTCAGCTGAGCTTCCTTTGACAGCAGGGGACACTTAACACTCCCAGCTCCCCTGTCCTCAGGGACCACCGGGATGGTAATCTACAGACAAAGAAATGCCTGAGGTGGGGAGGGGTCACGGGGAGCTGGACGGAAGGTCAAGGCAGGAAGCTTCCCCTTGACCCCGGAGCACCCAGGGCAATTGCAACTGCTTGTCTTTAGGTCAAAGCTGCCAAAACAAAGTTTAAAGCGCAAAAACAAAGTGAGAAGGTCACACCACAAAGGCTTCTCTCTGGAAACTAGGGCTGAGTTAGGTGGAGGAAAGACTTGGCTAGAAAGTTCTCAGTTACAGGAGTATGAGAAGGGGGTGGGGGGATTCCCAGTTCAAGGCTAGCCAGGGCTGCAGAGGGAGATCCTGCCCGGAGAATGTGGGGTACACAGGTACATAGCATTCTCCAGGCACTTTCATCCCTTCTTGAAACATGGCTTGGTTTGCTTGCTTATTTTTTTTTTAAACAATTCGGTCTTGGGGCTGGAGAGATTGACCCTGGCTAAGAGGGCTAGCTGCTCTCCCTAAGGGCCTTGGTTTGATTCCCATCACCTACATAACCCCAGTCCCTGGGAACCTGACACCCTCCTCTGGCCTCTGCAGGTACTGCATGTGTGTGGTACACTGATATACATGCCGTATATACGTGATAGACTGTATTGATATACATGCAGTTATAATAATGGTTTTGTTTGAGATAGGGTCTCACTGTACAGCCCTGACTGGCCTGGAACTCACAGAGATCCACCTGCCTCTGCCTCTCTGGTACCGAGATTAAAGGTGTGAACCATCATGCTGAACTCAAGTTTTTCTTTCTTTTTCTTTTTTTTTTTTTTAAAGCTGGTCCTGGTGGCAAATATTTTTGATCTCAGCATTTGGGAAGCAGAGGCAGGTGGATCTTTGTGAGTTCCAGGCCAAACACAGCTCCCATCTCAAAAAATAAAAGAAAATCTTGTGCTTATTCATTCTTGCCCTCCCTATTTTCCAACTTACACCTGATTTAGCAGCAAAATTATACTGGAGAATTCTATGGGCTGCTTTCTCATGTGTCCAGAATGCTGTCTACTCTCAGCACCTCTGTTAAAAACGGATCAGACTTCTGTGTGTTAGCAAGCTATGACTCATCCTCTCTCACCTACATCTTTCCTGATGGTCTTCCTGTCTGTGGCCTCCTTCACCCCTCCCCGCCCAGGCATCATCTGGTCAAGCGAAAGGGAACAAGGATCTTCCGCAGCTGGGTACCACGGTGATGTCGCCTTGTCCCTCTGTATGGGTCTATGCATCTGAGAAAACACAAGCTCCTTCCTTGTGAGATGAAGTGAAGCCCAAGGGAGCAAGCCTGGCTTCCCAGGGACCCGGTGCATAGTCTCGGCACTAGGATCTGTCGGTGTCACTCGCCAGGTGGTGTTGCAGCTGATTATTGAATGTTCCATCTCCCGCGGCTTTAATGTTAAGTGGCCGGTCCAGAATTCATGCTGAAACTTAATCTCCGGCACAGTACAAATAAGAGCCCTTAGGAGATGGCTGAGTCCTGAGGGCTCCTTCATCAAGAGTGGTATTAAGGCTTTTATGAAAGAGGCTTCACGCAGCAGTCGGCTCTTTTTGCCCTTTCTTTCCTTCTATCTGGGAGACCACAGATTCTGCCCCCTCGGAGCTCAAGGTGCGGTCTTAGAAGCTGAGCCTGTCTTGAGTTTGGATTTCGGACCTCCCTTCCAGAGCCGTAAGAAATAACACTTCTGTGGCTTAGAAATCACCTTCTCGGGTGTTTGGTCATAGTAGCTCACTCCCTGTCTCCCGCTACTAGATGGCGGGATGGTCTCTGACACCTAGCGCAATGGCGGTCTGTGGAGCCAGACGAAGTGACCGCGAACTAGCACGTCTACTGTGTTCCTTGTGCGTGTCAGGCCAGGTACCAAACTCTTGACATGGTAAAGCCTCTCGACAGACCCATGAAGTGTTGGGGGGGGGGGGTTGCCAGTTTATAGATAAACTGAGGCTTTTGAAGCATGGACCTATTGCCACCCAAATAGTAAGTGGTGGAGCTAGAGTCGGAGCTAAACTACCGGAAGGAAGGACTGAAACAATCGGTTTGACCTTACTATTGGCTTAGCCGACTCCGGGCTCAGGGGGATTAGTGTACATTTGTGTGGAGAAGGGCAGGAGGGGGCTAATAAACTTGCAAATCGCCCACCCAATCCTCACCTCCCCCTGGCTCCAGCCTAAATAATACAATGGCAGTTAATTGTTTCCTGCTGGGACACTATCTCTTTGGCAATCAGGCACCCGGCCTGGGGTGGGGGAGCAAACCTCATTTTCCTCCTGAGATTGTCATTGTTCACTTCTGGGTGAAGTTGGGGGTGGGAGATAAGAGCCCACGGGTTTCCTTGAGTCTCCACTTCCGACTCCAGCAAATTCCTGCAGTGCATGTTCAACAGCAAAAAGCCACCTGTTGAATAAATCATGAAGCCCCGAGGAGCTCTCCCTGGGCCGTCACCCCGCCGTTATTTCAAAATTAGAAGGGAAAGAGAAAAAAAAATTCCACCTCTGAACACCACACTGGGGAAGTTTCCACTTGCCCCGCGTTCCAACCTCCTTCGGGGACGGATCCTGCTGCTGACAGCACCCAGCATGAGGTGGTTTGGAAACAAACCCTGAGCAGCCGGCCTGGCCCTTTGACTGGGTCCCTGCTGGCCAAGGACAGGTACTGAAAATAAGTTTAACAGATCCTTAGAAAGACACGGGGGGACTACTTAGCCAATGCAGAAAGTGCGGGTGGTCCAAAGAACATAGATTCTCGGGGCCGCCGTGGGTTCGAAACCTGCTTGCACTTAGACCCATTGCTGGACTTTGTTTCACTTCCCCCATCTGCAAAAGAGGCCTTTGTTGTCCTCTTTCATGATTGGGGCTGGCATGGAGAGGACGGTGGCCGCACGAGGCCAAAGCTGAGGTCCTGGAGAGGGAGTTACCCTAATAAGGCACCCCCTTCTCTGATAGGAGCCTTTTCTTGAGTCACTATTCTCCAGGCTGTGGACCGTGGCTTCTCTACCCACCCGAATTTGCTAGCACACTCTGGGGAGCAGAAGTTACTTCCAAGCCCTTTGGGGGTCACAGAGTGGTTTCCCACTGGTCCCCACATTGGCACAGCTCAGGCATCTCTTCAATATTACATCCATTCACGATGTCCTCGCTGAGTTTGGCCTCAGGCCCGGGACTAGGGAGACTGTCCTTGGAAAGCCTGGCCTTTGAGCTAGGGAGACAAAGCAAAAGAGTGGCTGAAGATAAGGTGGCGGTGTTCACTATTTAAGACAAGCCCTGATGATGGTTTCGCAGAGTCCCCTGCCTAGAGGTGGCATGAATAAGCATACATTATCTGTGGAAGTGAGAAAGGCACCTGCCATGCCTGCCCCAGAAGGGGAAGCTTGTCCTGGTGTTGGCCTCTCAGAAGAGCAACAGAGTGGGGGCCTCCACCTTCTGGGCAGGAATGCTGAGACTCAGTGTAGGAGTCAGGCTTCAAACACTGCCCTTCCTGACTCCAAGCTGGTGTTGTTCCCCCTGTGTTGTGGGGAGTAAACACCAGTGATTCCTTTCCTCAGAGGAACTGTGCACGGTAACCGAAGACTGAGATAGAACTGAGGAATTATGGGATCCAACCTTAGAGCAGCGGTTCTCAACCTTCCTAATGCCGTGACCCTTTAATAAGTACCTCATGCTGTGGTGAACCCCCCCCGACCATAAAATTATTTCATTGCTACTTCATAACTGTAATTTTGCTACTGTTATGAATTGTAACGTAAATATCTGATACGCAACCCCAAAGGGGTTATGACCCATAGATTGAAAACCACTGCCTTAGAGGATCTTTTTTTTTTTTTTTTTTTGGTTTTTCGAGGCAGGGTTTCCCTGTAGTTTCTAGAGCCTGTCCTGGAACTAGCTCTTGTAGACCAGGCTGGCCTCGAACTCAGAAATCCGCCTGCCTCTGCCTCCCGAGTGCTGAGATTAAAGGCGTGCGCCGCCACCGCCCGGCTGCCTTAGAGGATCTTAAAAGTCAAAATACCAAAATGACAGTCCTTTTAAAAACAAAAACAACAACAAACAATGCCCTCACACATTTATTTCGTGTGTGTGTGTGTGTGTGTGTGTGTGTGTGTGCGCGCGTGCATGTACCATGGAGTGTAAATTGATGTCAGAGGACAATCTGCAGGAGCCGGTTCTCTCCTTCCATGGTGGGCGTTGAAGGGATTGAACCCAGGTTATCGGGCTTGGTGACAAGTGCCTTTACCAGCTCAACATTTAATTTTGAGCCGGACAAGTGACAGACTGGAAGCTGTGATTAAGAAAGAGAAGCAGGCCAGGCAGTGGTGGCGCACACCTTTAAACCCAGCACTTAGAAGTCAGAGTCAAGTGGATCTCTGTGAGTTCGAGGCCAGCCTGGTCTACAGTATGAGTTCCAGGACAACCAGGGTTACACAGAGAAACCCTGTCTGGAAAAACAAAAAACAAAACCAAAACCAAAACAAAACCCGCAGCAGCAGCAGCACAGCTCTGTGGAAGAGGAAATAGGCCAATTCCTGAAGCTCAGCCAGTCAGCCTGGCCCACTCCACAAGTTCCAAGCTGGTTCCAGATCTTGTCAACGCTTCCTATACCCCCACCCCAGGAGTGACACATGTTGTCTTCTGGCTTGCACATACACGGGGTACCTGCATGGGCTCTGAAAATGAGAAGCCACTTCTGTATGAAGAGATGTGAATTTGCTGAACCCCTCACACAGAGCCATCTCTCGAGACACCTAGCTAGGGGGAAAAGTCGGAAAGCAGAGAGCCGGCATGGTCAAAGTGCCAGGCTACCTGCCCTGCCAGCTGCCCACCAGCCCCTTCCTGAGTCCCAGGCAGCTGAAGCTACACAGTCTTAAAATTCACTCCTTTCCCGAACGGAGCCTATTTCAGGATTAAGCAGTTAGGAGGTCATAAAATGCAAAGAGGAAAAGGAGCGTCCAGCCATTGTAGGAACCCGCCATCAAGGGAAGTAACAGTGTCTGTAGGTCTGTCTGCCTTTGGGGAAATGGGCCATAAATCGCTGCCTTAAGGGCAGGTGAAAGGCTACATGTTATTTCCAAAAAGACAGTCTTGGGCTTTTGAACTCTTTAAGAGGCAATAGCCTTCACTTGGATGACAGGGCTCGCTATCAGGAGTGCAAACAGAGCCCTCTGCACCCAGCTGGGAGAGCAAGCCCTGCAGCCAGGTTCAGCCACTTGTAAAGTGTTCCCAGCCTCCTTTAAAGGGGGGGGGGGGGGGAAGTGTCGTGTTCCTCTCCAGTCAACTCCACCCTGAGGATTGCTTTAGAGTAGAAGGCAGAGGGAGAGCCCTGTTTAGTGTTCCTTGAGGCTAATGTGGATGCTTTGCCTTTCCTGTCCCTGCTTCCTGCCTCGGGCAATGTCTTCCCTGGTTCTCTCTTAACTGTCACTTCATCCTGGGAGGTTCCCCTGACCACCTGGCTCCTCAGCACACATGTTTCTTAGTTTTATTTACTTTTGATGCTGGGGAATCCAGGGCCTTACTTGCACCAAGCACTGAGT
Organism: Arvicola amphibius; assembly: GCF_903992535.2. Lineage (NCBI taxonomy): Eukaryota > Metazoa > Chordata > Mammalia > Rodentia > Cricetidae > Arvicola > Arvicola amphibius. The sequence goes on along the minus strand of NC_052051.1, from coordinate 115,512,329 downwards.
CACACCCCCTGGTTCTGTTTTATTTTTTTTTTATTTTTTTTTTTTTTGGTTTTTCGAGACAGGGTTTCTCTGCAGCTTTAGAGCCTGTCCTGGAACTAGCTCTTGTAGACCAGGCTGGTCTCGAACTCACAGGGATCCGCCTGCCTCTGCCTCCCGAGTGCTGGGATTAAAGGCGTGCGCCACCACCGCCCGGCTTCTGTTTTATTTTATTTAAAGGACTTCCAACTGTCTGAGAGCTGGGCTTCCAATTACCCATTGGATCTTTAACTCTAGATAGAACCCATGGAAAGCTCTTCTTCGATCTTCAAATGTCAGAGGGTGGCTGGGGGAGACTTCAAAAGCAGGGGCACGGACTTCAAAAGGTGGCGTTTAGAGGAGGACTGGAGTCACAAGTGCAAGGATGGACAGGCCTTGCTAGAGCTTGGCTTCCAGGGTGGGAGAGACCAACTCAGGTTGACAGTCCTGAGGTGTGGATACGTGGGATCCCATCACCTCACCTGGCCCTAGATATATGGGATCCCATCACCGACTGGGTGAAATAAAGACACTCATGCTGGATCTCAGGGACTCAAAGCCTTAGTGAAGCAAGTGTTCATACACAACTCTTGTCTCGTGCCAAAACCACAGGTCTCAGACCTCAAAGAAACCGCCTACCCTTATCCCCCTATCCCCACCCACACCCCTGCCAGACAGTGGTGCTAAACTTTCAACCCACATTCTCATCTGATCCTCTGGGAGACCTGGGGAAATAGGGAGCCCTATCTTATATCTAAGACAGGGTCAATGTTGCTGAGGTTTCCTTCTGACTCAGGCTCCATTACAGCCACAAGGCTTTTTATTCATTTAAAGTTTTTGGGTTTTTATTCATCATGAATTCTTTGGTGTTTGGGGGTTGTTTTGTTTTTTTACATTGGCTTCGATTTTCTAAAGCTATTACATTTACATTTTTAAAAATATTTTTTGATTTCGTTTGTTGGCTTTTTTTGAGTTTGAGGCTTTTTTCTGTATAGCCTTGGCTGTCCTGGAACTCACTCTGTAGACCAGGCTAACTTTGAATTTACAGAGATCTGCCTGCCTCTGCCTCCCAAGTGCTGGGATTAAAGGCACCCAGTTTATTAATTATTTTGAAATTGTGCTTCTTTTTTTTTGGAATACTACATGTTGAACACAGAGCCTTGATCATGCTAGGCCTGTGTCTCACCGCTGAGCCACCTTTCACTCTCCATGAACCCACTTTTTTGTTGGTGTTTGTTTGGGGACAGGGCATCCTGTGTATCCTGGAACTCACCATACAGACACAGCTGGCTTCAAGCTCAGAGATCTTGCTATCCCTGACCCCCACTCCAGTGCTACCGCCATCCTCAGCCAGAACCCACTTTGTGCACAGTTCTGACACCCTGGTGGCTCACAGTCAGGGTCTTTTGACCATGGTACTCCTCTCTTCCCTTTATTCTGAAGGTACTAGATAGTAGACCCACATTCTTTGTTCTCTTTCTGCATCCCCCCTACCTTACTCCCCAGGATCCTGTCATCAATCCCATCTTTTCCCCTAACACACCGCTAATCCACCCATTTATCTTCTTGGGATATCTCTTAACTGATTCTTCCAAGCCAACTGTGGAGTCTCACGATTTCTTCCTGTGTTGTCCACGGCATGCAGTGGATAGTGGGTAGTTTCTGGACTTATCTTACTCCTCCTAGATGACCCTTGCTGAGACCAGTACTGCCAGAGAGAGTTCATCTTCTCTGGTTCAAATGCCCTCCTGTCCAGCCTTGTGTTTTCTTTCTAATCAGTGATCAAAAACATTAGTTTCAGATCCAGTTAATGATAAGTGTGCACATTTAGTACCCAGACTGGCTGCGCTAAAATTCTGCCATTTATTAATGCATGACTTTGGGCAAATTCCTCAACCTGTTCCCTCAAGTACAACGTGGTGATAATCCTAGAGACCTTAACGTAATCTTCTAGGGCATTTGAGGCGTAGAACCTGCTCGCTAAATGCCAACTGTGATTATTAAGTCCTTAGTGAAGGTGGTAGTTGTTGTTAGGGAAATGAATGTACTAGGCATTTATGGGATATGCTAGAGAGGTAGAGATACAGCCAACGAGGCACAGAGCTGAGCGTGGCGAAGAGAACAGAAGAAGGTGCAGGGGGTGACATGGCAGGAGGCAAGTGGACATAAGGCAAGGAAGGAGTCATGGTGGGATGAAGGCCCAGCTGTGTGTGTGTGTGTGTCTGTGTGTGTGTCTGAGTGTGTCTGTGTGTGTCATGTATGTGTCTGTGTGTGTGTGTATGTCTGTGTGTGTGTGTGTGTGTGTATGTGTGTCCTGGGACCTGTTGACACCATTTCTTCTTTCTGGAAACCAGAGGTAAACTAGGTAAACTCAAGGGGGAAGGCTAAGTGGCCACGCACCCGAAGCTTCTCCCCAGGGCTGGCCAGTCAGGGACTTCCTGACTTCAGCTACTCTGCTAGTGGGATGTATGACAGGCCCTCCAGGTCTTGGGTCAGTGCTGAGTCTCTTCTCAGGGTCCAGAGGAGGCTCAAGCAAACCCTGGGTGACTGTGCATACCCTCCCTGCAAGAAGTGCATCTGGTCAAGGCCCATGATAAGGCCATCTTGACCAAGAATCTCTGGTGATGAACAGAAAACCCAGGACCCTGTAAACAGAGGTCTTTCCCGGACAGAAGGCAGTGAGAGGGTGAACTGTCTTTGTCCCACCTTGTCACTGTCTATTGATCCCCCGAGCCTCAATCTCCTTCTCCACAAACTTGGAAAAAAGAAATCTTCCCACTACAGAGACCACACATATAAAAAGAGTCACCTCCCAGGGTGATGGGGTGACTGAGAAACCAAAAGGTGGCTCCATTTGGCCCCTGCTGTTCCCACCCTGAGGGACCACCTGGCTCCAGCCCTGGAAAGTGCCATTATCACCTATTAGCATCTGGAATAGTGAATAGGTTTTAATGTTGGAGGAAGAAGCCTTTTGGAGGCTGGGCTGCCAAGGCTGGGGCCCTAGGGAGGCCTGGGAAGAGGCTTCAGAAGGATCACGTGGGGTGTGGGAAGACAGGAAGGCCCTAAACTAAAGGGTACTTTCACAGATTCCCAAACACTTCCTGTCTCCAGAGGAGCTAGGATGTGGTACTTCCTGACCCTCTCTGTGCCTTGGTGTTGGGGTCAAAAGGGGCCCAGCCGAAAGATGCCTGTCACTGTGTGCATTGTGAGCCAGTCATCTTCCTCAGTGCTAAGGCTCCAGTTTTGTTCTTTGACAAACCAACCTAGAGAGTTTCTCCCTGGCCCTCCAGGGAAGAGATGCCACTGTGAGTTCCAGGCTACCTGCAACTTCTATTTTATTTTATAAACAGGGTGTCCTGTAGCTGAGGCTGGCCTTGAATTCCTGATCCTCTTCCCTCTTCCTCCCTAGTGCTGGCACTACAGGTGTGTGCCAAACAGTTCTAAGTCCGTGGTGCCAACAGCCTGATAGTGACATCTGAATGACAGATGTCTGCACCGCGTCAGACTGGTTCAGTACTAGGAGAGCCTCAGACTGCCCCCCCAGCCCCTGCCTGATGGCTCCAGGTTGTTCTGTTTTGGTATTTTGAGACAGGGTTTCTTTGTGTAGCCCTGGTCCTTGAACTCGCTCTGTAGATCAGTCTGGCATTGAACACAGAGATCCACCTGCCTCAGCCTCCTAAGTGCTGGGATTGAAGCTGTGTCACAGCGCAGCCCAGCGGCTGTGACAACTAGACTTTCAAAGGATGATTGGGGACACGGGGGTGGGGGTAGGGTAACTACCCACCATGCAGCAGGTCCTGGACACTGGCTGCTGCTTTGACACTGGGGAGCTGAGTGACCCTAGTTAAGTTTCTTGAATATTGTGAGCCTCAGTTTCCTCTGCTGTCCAATGAGACGAATAGAGCCTGAGAGACCAAAATGCCCAACTCCCCCGGGAAGCCCAGGGTCTGCTCCCTGCTCCCTGTCTGAGTCTCCAGCCACCTCATCTTGTTCTAAGTGCCCCCCACTTTTAAATCGTTGTATATGTGTGTGTTGCATGAGCATGTGTGTGTCAGCGAATGTGTGCTCCAGTGTACACTACTTGTGGGAGGCAGAAGGCAACTTTGGGTGTGGCCCTTACCTTTCACCTTGTGTGAGGCTGTCTTTTGTTGTTCACGCCTGCATACACCAGGCTCGCTGCCTTCCGGCTACTGGGGGTTCTCCTATCTCTGCCTTCCATCTTTCTGTAGGCACGCAGGCGCTAATCCACTGCTTTTACATGGGTTCCAGGAATCCAAACTCAAGCCCACTGTGCCATCTGTCCAGCCCTGGTCCCACTAGTCTGATACATTCTGCTGAGTGCCCAGGGGACCAGTCTCTTGGAAAATATTCTGCCCCATCCAAATCAAAATCCAGGCTCCCCTCCTGCTATGCCCTCCTTTCCCTTCATAGCACAGAACGACACCCACAGTGAGACCTGGCCTTGGCCAGAGGCCAACCTGTTTCCCTAGAAGTTCTAGAAGACAGAGGCTTCTATGTGGCCTCAGTATCTAGCCCAAAGCAGGGTTTCTATAAATCATGACTGAATGGGAAAAACAAAGAAGATAAGATAAGAAGACAGAACAAGTGAGATGCCAGGCACAGCTCCATCCATTAGCGGCGTGGTACTTTGGTGGCTGGTCGGAGGCTGCCGAGCTAAGACCCTTCTGGGGAGAAAATGAAGCCGACAGGCTACTCCCTTCCAGTTAAATAAAGACAAGCCAGGAAGACAAGACCCATCAGCAGGAAAATGTGAGGGACAGTACCGAACTGGAAATTCATTCTGGGTGTAATTGCTTCAGCGGCTCGGTGGAAGAGGAGCTAATGAGTCTAAAGAGGAAGAAGAAAGAAAAAAAAATGGAACTAAAGCAGAAGGAAAAGTGACTTGGGGACAGGCAAGGGGAGTGAGGGCACTCTAGGTGGGAGGAAAATGTCCCAGCTGCTATTTGCCTTTAGTTTTATTAGTGAAGATCATCATCAACATCTTATCAACTCAGTATTTACTTCAGCATTTATAATGGAGACTTTTAGTGCTGGAGAGATGGCTCAGCAGTCAAGAGTCCTGACTGCTCTTCCAGAAGACCTGGGTTCAGTTCCAAGCACCCACAGGGCAGATTACAACTGTCTGTAATTGTAGTTCCAGGGGATCTGACACTTCCACACAGACACACATGCAGGCAAGACACCAATGCACATAAAGTGAAATTAAAAATGAATCATTAACAAATTTTATTTTTAATTCTGTGTACGCGTCTGTGTGGAGGTGTGTACTCGCGAGTGTCAGTGCCTGAAGAGGCTGGAGGGAAGCACAGGATCACCTGGAGCTGGCGTTACATGCAGGTGAGAACTGCCTGATGTGGATGCTGGGTTGTGAGCTGGGTCCTCTGCAAGAGCAACAATTGCTCTGAACCAGAGTCATCTCCCCACACCAAGGTCTACCAAAAAAAAAAAAAAAAGATTTAAAATGTGTGCATGTGGGTTTGTGTTGAAGGAGAGAGGGCCTGCTTTTGGTCCTGGCTACTCTGCTAGCTTACACCTGAAATAATCACACAGAAATTATATTAATTAAATCACTGCCTGGCCCATTATCTCTAGCCTCTTATTGGCTAACTCTCACATCTTGATTTAACCCATTTCTAATAATCTGTATAACACCACAAGGTTGTGGCTTACCGGGAAAGATTCAGCATGTCTGACCTGGCAGCTCCATGGCGGCTCTCCCAGCTCCATAAGGAGCCTCTTCGATGGCCATCTTCCTCTTGAAGTAGATTGGTGCTGCCAGGAGCAGATGTGTCTCATTGTCATAAAAAGCCCTAAGTTATTAAAACATTTTAAATGCCATATTCTGTAGTCTTTGTGTCCTGTCCAGATACCGAAAAGCAGGCTGTGACCTACCCTGCTGAAAAAGGTACTGAGTCATGTGGCTTACATAGATAAGAATAATGGGTTAATATATGCTATATGAGCTAACGGCTAATGGGCCAATCAGTTTATAACCTAATGTAGATTCTCCGGGACTAAGCAGCTGTGGGAACTGGGCAGGACAGAAACCCCAACAAGCCTGGCCCTCATGTTACAGGTTTGTGTAAATGTAAGTGTGGGTGGTTGCAGTGTTCAGAAAAAGGTGTTGGGTCCCTTGGAGTTGGTGTTACAGATGGTTGTGAGCTACCTGACATGCATGGGTGCTAGGAACCAAACTTCAGTCCTCTGCAAAAGTATTCCCTTTTTAAATGTTTAACTATAATTGAATTTAATTTTTTGAGATAGGGTCTTGCTGTGAAGCCCTGAATGGCCTGGAACACATTCTGTAGACTAGGCTGTACTCGAACTCACAGAAATCAGCCTGCCTCTCCCTCCCTGGCGCTGGAATTAAAGGTGTGTGCTATGATGCCCAGGCATAGTACATAGTACATATTCTTTCCAGTTTCAACAAGGGGGCCTCTTATATAATTCTGTTCCTTAATCTTTAAACCAACCCTAAGAAAGATTTTTTTTTTAAATTTTTTACTGTCACCATTTTAGCAAAAAGTCAGGTAAGTCTCAGAAAGTATTTCCTAATTCACCCTTTAAAGAGACCATAGTTAGTGAGTTGGTCTGCTACTCACGCTGGGACCAGATGGGGACCGAGCAGGGCCAGGTGGAACAGGGGCAGTCACAGCATTCACAGGGGACCTGAGGGCGGAGCTGCAGTCACAGGACAGCACAGGTGGAGTAGCAGGATGCAATCCGAGCTGACTAGCGGGCACCTTGCCTGGTCCATTCCAGCATGGAGTAAGTGGGGGAGGGCGGAGACGAGGAAGAGTATTCCAGCTGATAATATGAGCCTTGGCAGACAGAACAGGCGCAGGGGTGGGTGTGGAGGCTGTTTTAAGGAAGGAATAGGGCAGGAAAGATGTGGGTGCTAGGCAGGAAGCAATATTGAGGGGTATTATTTTAAGAGTTCTCTCTAGGAACTAAAGAGATGGCTCAGTGGTTAAGAGCACCACATTGAGTGACTCATAATTGCCAGAAACTCTAGTTCCAGGGGGTCCAGCACCCCTTCTGGCCTCCAAGGACCCCTGGTACATGGTCAGGCAGATGACATACACATAAAATGGGCACATAAACCTTTTTTAAAAATAAAGAGAACTTGTGTATGTATGTGTGTGTACGTGTGTGTGTGTGCGTGTGTGTGTTCATGTTTATCAGATACATGAACACCTGTGTCTGTATGCCTGTGGAGGCCAGAGGTTAGCCTTGGGTGTTGTTCCTCAGGCACCAGCCGCACATCTTGTTTTCGAAGACAAGATCTCTCCCTGCCTGGTACCAATTAGGTTAGACTGGCTGTCCAGGGAGCATAGAGGTCTGTCATGTCTGCTTCCTAACCCATGCCCCGCATGCCTAGTTTATATAAAGTCAGTTCTGAGGATCAAACTCAGGTCCTCAAGCTTATGTGTGGCAAGCACTTTACTGGCTGGGCCAGCCCCGGTTTAAAGTCAAAGCATTAATAATAATCACCTCTTCTTCTTCCTCTCTCTCTCTCTCTCTCTCTCTCTCTCTCCTCTCTCTCTCTCTCTCTCTCTCATTTTGGAGACAGTTTCTCTGTATAGCCCTGGCTGTCCTGGAACACAGTCTGTGGGTCAGGCTGTCTTCAAACGCAGCGTTCTGTCCATTTCCGCCTCTGGAGTACTAGAGTTAAAGGCATGTTGCACCGTACTTGACTCTACTTTTGCCACTTTTCAAATTGGATATGCAGACCCAAGTGTGCCTGCCATTTTAGAAGACAGAAGGTCTTTCCAGAGGCTCCTGCACAGTTTGAGATTTTCTCTCCAGTGTTGGTTTGGATGTGGGGGGGAACACATGCCCTCCCCCCAGGCAATGACTGAAGTAGTGGGCTGGAAGACCTTAGGCGATTTGGGTCACTCAGGAGACCCAACCACTCTGGAAATAGGCTCAGTGCCAGTTTCAGAACCTGAATGTGGAAGAGGCATGTGGCTACCCCAGGGACTGCCAGAAGATGGTGAGGGGAAAGGATACTTCAGACAGCCAGAAAATGCCCACCGTCCCGGCACTGAATCCTGCACTGTGCATCCCACCTCTAGGACTCCAGTTAGCTCCATGCTCATCAGGGAGGTGGCAGCCTTTGGCAATGGTGACGATCCCTTTTATTACTTCATCCCCAGTGTCTGGCATTATATCACCACAGATGCCTGTCCACTAACAAGAAAGTCTTCACCCTGTCAGAGAACTCTTCATTCATAAGTTCGTTCGTTTATTTTTAAGTAGGGTCTTACTATGTAGCCCTGGCTAGCCTGGAACTCACTCTGTAGACCAGACTGTCCTCCAACTCACAGAAATCCTCCTGCCTCTGTCTCTCAAGTGCTGAGATCAAAGCCTTGTGTCATCACTTCCTGCCATATAAGATTCTTAAGATACTGAGTGACATGCTGGGGAACAGTCTGAGGAAACAGGTTAACTGCCTCCCTGAGATTTACACGGGACAGTGGCAGTGGTTAGTGGCCAGGCTGATTGCCTTCCCAGGAACCTCTGTGGGCTGGTTGCCCTTGGCTGTTCTTCCACTCTGAAGGTGACCTGAAGGTGACGGTGTGAGTCATAGAGTCGGGTGGGAGTTAGGGTAGCAACACTGGCTGTGTTAAACAATGCCTTTCTGTCGAAGATTCCCGTTCACTGAGTGTGTCTTTATCAAACAAACTTCCGGCCTTCTTTGGGTCTCTGGAGCTGCATGGCACAGACTGTGTATAAAAATATTATAAAAATGGCAATTAAAAATGGGAGTGGAAGGAATGAAAGGCGAGAACGCTTACGAACACGCATGACTTCCCTTCTCTCTTGTTCACAGGAATTCAAAATATAGATCTCTAAGCCATCTCGGGTCTTTCAGACAGGACCCTCAAGCCAGGAGGGTGGGGATATTTTCCCAAAGCATCAATATTCGTAGAATACCTCTGCCACAGATAGAATTGTTCAGCAAATTGTAAAATTCCCAAAGACGCTGGGACTGCTCCCCAGAAGGAGTTCATCTTGTAATCAACCTGCCACGTTTCCATTCTTGGTTGTTGTTGTTGTTGTTAGTCTATATTAGACTTTATTTTTAATCTAATTTGATTTGCTTCTTATTATATTATTGTTGTTGTGGGTGTATAACATATATGAGTGCTGGTACATGCGTGACACCGCATACGTGTGGTGAGAGGACAACCTGTGGGAGGAGTTCTGTCTTGAACTTAGGTCCTTAGGCTTGTCAGCAAGCACCTTTACCCGCTGAGCCAGCTCACCAGTCCAGTTTTATTTATTGTGTAAAACTAGGGTTTGAGCACAGGACCATGCACTTACTAGGCAAGAGCTCTACCACCGACCTATATCTCCAGCCCTCTTTTGACTTTTTGGGACAGAATTTTACTAATTTGCTCAGGATGGCCTTGAACTCATTTTGTAGCTGAGATGGGTCTTGAACTTTCCATCTTCCTGCCTCAGCCTCTGAAATCGCTGGGATCACAGACCTGCACAACCATGCCCATCTTAGAATTTTTTTTTTAAAGAGAAGTTTTGGATTAATAAATCAAATAGGAGGCTCCCATACAACCTTTCTCCTTCAGTAACGAAGTGCTCACGGCTGGGTAGCTTTATAAAGGAAAGGGGTTTATTTAACTCACAGTCCTGGAGACTGAAAGACATGGCACCTGCATTGTCTCTAGTGAAGATGTCACACCAGTTGGCATAATGGCGGAGGTACAAGTGACAGTAACAGATCTCATTGCTAGGCAGAAAGTCAAACAGGCTGTGAGTGTCTAAACCCAGTTTTTCATAGGAGCCTTATGAGAAGTAACTTCTGTGTCCCTGAGACCTATGCTCCCAGCAACCCAAGGACCTTCAAGTAGGCCCCACCCCTTAAAGGTCACCCCACCTGTTCATACATCACACTGGAAACTTCAAACACGTGAACCCTGGGGAAGAACCAAGTCTACAGCTTGGAATTTCAGCTTTATATGGATAGCATATGCTGTATGAGGAATGGAAAGTTAGCGGAAGACGAAGCTGAAACATCTCCTAGAGAGCTGGTTAAAACACAAAACACTGGAAAATAAAAGATGTGATTATAAAGAACAAAAGGCGGCAGGCAGTGGAGGCACACGCCTTCAATCCCAGTGCAGGCAGATCTCCGTGAGTGTGAGGAGGCCAGCCTGGGCTACAGAGCGAGTTCTAGGACAGCCAAGGCTTACACAGAGAAACCCTGTCTCAACCCCCCCACCAAAAGGCAGAAGAGCAAAGGCCTGGGAGGTGGATAACTGTGCTTGATTAGAACAGAGAAAACGGGGCAGAGACCATGAAGGCAACAACACAGTGGGCTGGGAATGGAAGCGAGTCCGGGGATTCAGGATAAGAATTTGCTGTTGGGCTGCGGCACCCATGTAGACCGCTGTCTGAGCAAGCAGGGAGGAGCCCAGAACCTCTGCACACTGATGGTGTTGGGTTTTTCTTTTTCTTTACTCTTTGGGGTGCCCGCCACCCAGCTCCCAGATAATCACATAGGGACTTAATCTTTCTTATGAATGCCTGGCCTTCGCTTGCTTATTTCTAGCCAGTTTTTTGCAACTTAAATTATCCCATTTCCCTTTCTCTATTTCTGTATATCTCTTCTTATTCTGTGTCTGACTGTGTGGTTGGCCCTGCATCCTCCTCTCCTTCTCCTTTTTTCACTACTCCCCCTTCTTGCTCTTTCCTTCTATTTGTTCTCTCTGCCTGGCAGCCCTGCCTATCCCTCTCCTGCCTTGCTATTGGCCGTTTAGCTCTCTGTTAGACCAATCAGATGCTTTAGGCAGGCAAAGTAACACAGTTTCATAGAGTTAAACAAATGCAACAATAACAAAAAAATGTAACACATCTTTGCATCATTAAACAAATATGCAACAGAAACAAATGCAATGCATCTTTAACTAATACTCTACAACACACTGGCAGTTGGGAAGGAAAAGGGACAGGGTGGCCCCCTAAGAGGATGCCCTGGAATCCATGTGTTTTACAAAATTCTTATATTAGTTAATTGTTTATTTTATGTTTATGGGTGCTTCATATGTCTTTGTAGCACATGCATGCAGCACTCAAGGAGGCTAGAAAAGAAGAGGGAATTAGATCGATCCCCTGGGACTGGAATCATAGAGGGATGTGAACTGCTATATGTGTGCTGGGAATTGAACCAAAGTCCCCTAGAAGAGTGGCCAGTGCTCTTAACCTCTGAGACTTCTCTCCAGACCCTAGAATCTGTATCTTTTGCTACCTCAAGTCTGAATTTTGTGAGACCTACAGGAGAATCTGTGCTCATCTCCACTACAGCCTCCTGCACTGGGCAGAGCAGAACCTGGGGCAGCGGAAGCAGCAGCACTCACCCATGCAGTCGGGAATGCAATGTAGCCTATGGAAGTCAGGTGGCTACTGCTTGATGCCCATCTCTCAAATCTCCTTTGTGGATTACCCTGGCCAGATACTATGCAAAGAAGAGAATACTGGGGAGTGTAACTCCATTTTCTAAGGTGACAAGTTCAAAGTCACCATAGAGAAAAATCAGTATAAACCTGGGGGCAAGTCCTTCTGTGTCCCCAGCACTTGGGAGGAAGAGTGAACAAAAGGTCAGCTTGGGCTACGTGAGATCCTGTGGAGAACAGGGTGGTAGGGCAGAGGGTGAGAGTGGGAAGAAAAAGGAGAGAGGGGAGAGGAAGAGGGAGAAAAGAAAATTCAGTATTCTATATTGAGATGAAAAGATTCTGTTTGTGCTAGGGTTTTAAACCCAGATGTTATAGGAGGCTGCTTGTTCATTTCTCAGTCGCCCAGACTCCTGAAATAATCACACAGAAACTATATTAATTAAATCACTGCTTGGCCTGTTAGCTCTAGCTTTTTATTGGCTAGCTCTTGAATATTAATTTAACCCATTTCTATTAATCTGTGTAGTGCCACATGGCTGTGGCTTACCTGCAAGGTTCTGTCAGTGTCTGTCTCTGGCAGGGCTACATGGCTTCTCCTCACTTTGCTTTCTTTCTCCCAGCATTCAGTTTAGCTCTGCTCTGCTAAGCCATTGGCCGAAAGCAACTTCTTTATTCATTAACCAATAAAAGCAACACATATACAGGAGGACCTCCCACACCACCCAGAATCTCAAGTACACTAGGCCACACAACTAGCTACATTTTCTTTTTCTTTTCCAATTTCATGTGTATTTGCTTGTGTTTTTGCACATGTGTAAATCCTCCTATGTGCATGTGGAGGCCTGAGGCTGATGTTGGGGCTCATCCTCAATCCCTCATCTTCTGCCTTATTCATTGAGGCCAGGTCTTTCAAGCAAATCTGAAGATAGGGATAGTCAGCTCGCTCTGGGTACCCATGGGACTCCTGGGGCTGGACAGGCTGCCATGCCCGTCGAACTTGTGTTTTTGTTTTTGTTTTTTTGAGACAGATGACTTCAGCCTTGACTTCCCTGAAACTCACTTTGTAGACCAGGCTGGCCTTGAATTCAGAGATGCACCTGCCTCTGATTCCCAGGTACTGGGATTAAAGGCATGCACCATCACTGCCCTGCCCCACTGGGCGTTTACATGGTGTCTTAGTTAGAATTACTAGTACTGCAATGAAACACCATGACCGAAAGGCAGATTGGGTAGGAAAAGGTTTACTTGGCTCACACTTCCACATCACCGTTCATCATCAAAGGAAGTCAGGACAGGAACTCAGACAGAGCAGGATCCTGATCCTGAAGGCAGGAGCTGACGCAGAGGCTATGGAGGGGTGCTGCTTTCTGACTCCCCATGGCTTACTCAGCCTGCTTTCTTATAGAACCCAGGACCTCCAGCCCAGGGATGGCACTGCCCACAAGGGACTGGGCCCTCCCCCATCAATCTCTAATTAAGAAAATGCCCTAGAGGTTTGCCTACTGCTCGATCTTATGGAGACATTTCCTTAATTGAGACTCCTGCCTTTCAGATGACTTCAGCCTGACATAAAACTATTCAGTATACATGGGTTCTGGGGATCTGAAATCTGATCTTCACCAAGATTTCACCATTCCCAGTTCATAACCTGAGCCATCTTCTTAGCACCCACCAGATATTTTTAACAGAGTATTCTGAACAATGCATGAAAATAGGTTCGCATAATAGTGCATTGCTGAGGGATTCCAGAAAACAGGGAGCAAGAAGACAATTTAAAGACAGGAAAATAAAAAAAGAAATGGGTTTCAGACATCAGCTCTTTCAACAGCAGCTCTGACCATTTGAAGAAAACAGATGAGGCTTCAAGGTTCTGAGGAAAAATGATTTCCCACCCAGACCTTCTCAATGACAGTAAGGACCGAATGAGGCATCTCAGCACAGACTCAGGAACCAGCAACTATGACTCACAAGGCAGTGCCGAATCCAAGGGCGCAGGAAGAGAAAGGGATCCCGGCACAAGGTGGGGACCAACCAGGCAAGCAGCTGGCTGGAGGCTTCACAGGCATTACTGGTGCCTGTCAGCTTCTGCACCCTGCGTTCAATTCCTAAACAGTGATTAGAAATAGTTAGCATATCAATAACAGACAGGACAGCGTTACCTCCAGAGAAAACACCAGTTATGAGGTGGGGGGGGTGGTGGATAACATTTTAGGGTACCATTTGGCTCAGCTGGGAATAGCTTTCCACAGCCATAATCATCTAAATGCTGCCTACTGAGCTCACGAACATCATACCACACTCCACTGATGGGTAGGGAGGGGTGGATGAAAAAGGATAGAGAGGCCAAAGGAGCAAGCCCAGGGTCCAGCTCTACACTTCTGAGATAGCCATTTGCCTTTGATGTATTCCATGTCAAAGAATGATCTAGGGCCGGGGTATATCTTAGAGGGAGAAGTGCAAAGACCCAGGCTCCATCCCCAGCAAGGCAAAAAGACAGCAGCTGCTGTCCAGCAGGAAGGAGAATGCGTATGATGTTTAGAATGATGTGTATGGTCACAGTCAAGAGAAGGAAACCAACGAGAATGTTAAAAATTGAAGAATTTTAATTGTAAGTTCAAGGCCAGAGCAAGTTCCAGGACAGCCAGGGCTACATAGAGAATTCCTGTCTTGAAAAACAAAACAAAATTAAAAAAAATTAAAAATCAGGCCGTGGCAATCAGTGCTGTCAGACATACAAAGCTAGTTAAGAAGAGAGAATTTGGGACTGGAGAGTTGGCTCAGTGGTTAAGAGCACTTGTTTTTTTGTTTTGTTTTTGTTTTTTCTGAGACAGGGTTTCTCTGTGCAGCCTTGGCTGTCCTGGAACTCTCTCTGTAGACCAGGCTGGCCTCCAACTCCGAGACCCACCTGCTTCTGCCTCTTGTGTGCTGGGATTAAAGGTGTGCACCGCCACTGCCTGGCTGAGCACTTGCTCTTGCAAAGGACATGGATTTGATTCCCAGCATCCACATGGAGGCTAACCACCTCTTTGGGGAAACATGCATGCATGTGGTACACAGACAGACATGCATGCATGTGGTACACAGACAGACATGCGTGCATGTGGTACACAGACAGACATGCTTGCATGTGGTACACAGACAGACATGCTTGCAGGCAAAACATGCCTATATGCTAAGTAATAAAATAAATAAGAAAGAAAGAAAGAAAGAAAGAAAGAAAGAAAGAAAGAAAGAAAGAAAGAAAGAGAAAGAAAGACAAGTAGAAGAGCAAACTCAAAGACTTCCAAGTACTAGCTCCTGGGGAGGAAAATCTGGGTTTGTGGGAGACTGGGGAGGGGCCTGGCATTTTACAGCACACTTCACAGAAATATTGTGGTCTTTGATTCAAACCAAACGTTGAACATAAAGATTAAGGAAAGAGAGAGAAGGAAAGAGAGAGGGTAAAGGGGAAAGAAACAAAGAAAAGGATGTTTTCTTATCTAGTTCTCCTAATTTATTGGTGCGTTCACCAGCACAGGAAGGCAGAATTGTAGTGTAAAGGTATTCATACTCTGGCCCTGACACCCACTGAATGAATGGAATGAAAGAATGTGTGCGTGTGTTTATAGTCATTTGTTAATCTATGCATCCTTCTTTCTATACTTCTGAGGAGTGGTGGGAAAAAAAATCCCAGTTTCCACTTCCATGGTGGGCCGCGGTGTGATGGGGGGAGGCAGATGAAACCAGCGGTGTGTCCAGGCCACGGACACAGTGGCAGTGTAATTAGTACAAGAGTATAGTTGAAGAACATTCTGGACAGGGCAGGTGGTTAGTATCTGTGACAATAATATTTAAACTAAGACCTAAAGGATGACAAAGGGCACTCTCCTAAGATCTGGAGGAAGAGTGTCTCCATAGGGTGGACAGCAATTGCCAAGTGTCTGCCCCTGTGAGATGTGGGCAGGGCTCCACAGACTGAAAGCTTTGTGGCGTCTTCTGAATGCGGCGTGGCTGATGAAGTTCCGTAGCAGACCTGAGAGTCAGTTGCAGTTCTCAGACCGCAGGGAGGAGAAAGTGCCGACCACAGTGGGCCACGTGGGAAGGAGGCAGTGAGCCGTCACTTTAGGTCCCCGTACAAGCCACCACAGACATGGAGCTTAAAACACCAGGAATTTAGCCAGGTGATGGCGGTGCACACCTTTAATCCCAGCACTCGGGAGGCAGAGACAGGCCAATTTCTGTGAGTTCGAGGTCAGCCTCGAACTACAGAGCAAGTTCCAGGACAGGCTCTAAAGCTACAGAGAAACCCTGTCTTGAAAACCCCCTCCCTCCAAAAAAAAACCAAAACACCAGGAACTTGCTGAATGGTGGTGGTGCATGCCTTTAATCCCAGCACTGGGGAGGCAGAGGCAGGAGTATCTCTGTGAGTTCAAGGCCAACCTTGTCTACAAAGTGAGTTCCAGGATAGCCAGGGCTGTTATACAGAGAAACCCTGTCTCAGAAAAAAAAAAAAAAAAAAAAACCAACAACAACAGCAAAAACAAAACACCAGGAACTTAGGACCCCATTCTCTCACAGCTCTATTTTGGTGTGTTCAGGGTCACCCTCCCAGTGGCCCTGGGCCCTCCTGGGCTTATAAAGCAACAACACTCCACTGCACACCTGTCTGCACCTGGCCTTCTCCCCCCCCCCCCCCCCCCCGCCTGTTTTTCTCAACTGTCTGTAAGAGCTTTAGGGCCTGTCCCCTTCTGTGAGATGATCTCATCTCCGGAATCTTGCCTTAATTATGTCCCCAAAGACAAGTTTTTCACAGAGGTGACATTCGCAGTTACTGGGGGTGGTGAGCAGCGGGACCTTCCCTTTGAGGGAGCGTACAGCCCACTGCAACCATCAATGAGGCCTCACACAATATGTGAATGACAGAACACAGTGGGCTGGAGCAGGTGTGGCTGCAGAGGTGGAGAGGGGTGGACAGGTTGGGTTGTTGATGTATGTTCCTCAAGGTGCACCACAGAAATATATACTAATAAATATACATGTATGCATATACACACATACATACACTTACAGACATGCGTATAGGCATATACTTATTTATTCTGTTCTATTCTACATGTCTCTGTGGGTATGCACATATGTAGGGTATACACATGTCTTAGCTGCTGTTCTGTGGCTGTGAGGAGACACCATGACCAGGGCAACTCTTACAGAAGAAAGGATTTAACTGGGGACTGACTTACAGTTTAGAGGGCGAGTCCATGATCGTCACGACAGAAGCAGACAGGAACGTTTCTGGAGCAGGAGCCAGGAGCTTTACATCCTGATGGGTCTCCTGAGAGACACAAAGCAACACTAGGCCTGGAATGACTTTTGAAACCTCCAAAGCCCACCCCTAGTGACACACCTCCTCCAACAAGGCCACACCTCCAATTCTTCCCTGACAGCCCACCAGCTGGGGACTAAGCACTCAAATACATGAGGGCCATTCTCATTCAAACCACCTTGGCACGTAGAAGAAGAATTGGTCTTTCTTGATTATGGGAGCTGAGACTCCCTAGCACTGTAATTGGCAGGCTAGACACCAAGAACGCCACCGTAGGATGTCAATATGGGCCTGAAGACCAGTGGCTCTCCAGGAACCACCCAGGCTTCAACACCAGCTTGGAATTGCTGAGACTCAGAAGCTACTGGATTCGCAACACCTCCAGGGTGCAGACAACCACTAAGTACCACATAAGCCACTTTGACAAATCCCCTTTGTGTATTCATCCTCCTGGCTCCGTGTCTCTAGGGAAGCCTGTCTAACAGGGAGGGCAATCTGTTTTCCTCCGTCCACAGATCAAACATTGGTCCCCACCAGGAACATCCTCACAGACACACCTGGAATAACGCTTGGCAGTCTGTAGCCCCTTGGAGAATGACCCCTAAGATTAACCAGATAGGGCACTAAAAAGGAGAAAGAGGGACTAAAGAGCTCCACGGTCCAGGAAGTAGTGTGAACTGAGTGGCCTGAGTTAGGGCCAAATGGCGGGGGTAGAGAGGGAGAGGCAGAGGTGAGAGGCCAGGGACACTGGCCCACTGGAGAACAGCCAGGCAAGGCTTCAGTCAAGTTCATCTCTTACAGGCTTCCCTCCTCCCCCAACCTTGAAAGAATCTCTTGCTAAATGCAGGGGGACCATTCTCTCCTGGAGATAGCACCATTCCCAAGCAGACAAACCAGGACAAAGCCAGTTCCTGGACACTGTTGTCTGCCATGGGAATGGACTCTTTGAACCATCCTCTCTTACTCGCCTCCAGTTCAGGATTGGCAGTGAATACCCACCTGGCACTGGTTGCCATGGTATCACTCTGAATGGGTAGTTTCCACACCAGTGAGACTGTGAGCCCTTTGGCCTCCCTGAGCGTTGCTCACCCTGATATTTTCTTCCTATGTGGAATCAGGGTGCTCTGAGAAGTGACTGTGTGAACCCATTCTGCAGACTTTGACCTCAATCTTTGGAAGAGTGATTCTAGCAAAGTCTGTCCTGGGTAAAGGCACTATTACTGTCATCCACTGCTAGGTAATAAGAAATCTTCAAAAAAAAAAAAAAAAAGCACTCGGGAGGCAGAGGCAGGCGGATCTCTGTGAGTTCGAGACCAGCCTGGTCTACAAGAGCTAGTTCCAGGACAGGCTCCAAAGCCACAGAGAAACCCTGTCTCGAAAAACCAAAAAAAAAAAAAAAAAAAAAAAAAAAAAAAAAGTGGCTTAAGAGACTGGAGAGATGGCTCAGCGATTAAGAGCACTGGCTGCTCTTCCAGAGGACCTGGGTTCAATTCCCAGCACCCATATGGCAGCTCACAACTGTCTGTAACTCCAGTTCCAGGGTATCTGATGCCCTCACACAGACAGATCTGAAGGCAATGTATAAAAAAAAATAATTTTTTAAAAAAAGAAAAAAGTGGCTTAAGTAGCACCATTTATGCTTTCATAGTTTCTATGGGTTGGGGAATCAAGAAACAGCTCCCACTGGGGTCCTGGTTCAGTCTGTGTCAGGCTGCAGTCCAGATGCAGGCAGGGGCTGCAGTCATCTGGAAGCTTCCATGATGGCTCACTGTCAAGGTAGTTACTAAGAGAGCTTTATCTCTTGCTGGCTGTTGGGCAGAGGACTGATTCTTTACCATCTGAATCCTTCACAGGTCTCTGTGAATGTCTCCACAATGCGGCAGTGGTTTCCCTTACAGAGAGTAACCCCACCCCAAGAGCCAGAATGAGGAAGAAATGGCAAATTGTCTTATGTTCTGCCTATGATGTCACACCTCACCATCGCTGGCCTTGGTATATTAGAGTGTGTCAGTTCAGCCCAGAGGAGAAGGACTAAACACAATCCTAAATCAAGGAGCGTCAGGTAATCGGCGCGTGTGTTATGTCCTGGTGCTCTGGAAGCTGGTCTCAGGCTGAGTAGGCTCTTGGAACCCTCATTATACCACAAGGATGGATGCTCAGACCACGCTTGCCCAGGAAGACTGAGGAGCCACGGGTTAGGCTTGTACCTGTCTGCCTCCTCGTGAGGCAGGCGGTAGGAACATTTGTAGCAGACAGCACCAACAGTGAGATAAAAACGGTGCCTGAATTTGCTGAAAACACTGCAGAATATGAACATGCTGAGAGCAGGAGCACTGCCTGCCTCATTCCTATGCTGTATCCATTACCAAGAAGCAGGTCCTCCAGTATCTGGAAGTAGGATAGGCACAACATGGCATGCCTGTAATCCCAGCAGTCAGAAGGCTGAGGTAGCGGGGGGAGGATTTCGCGTTTGAAGCCAGCCTGGGCTACACAGCAAGACCCTACCTATCCCCCAAATAACTCTTATTTAGGAAGAAATGAATTGCATTTCTCACTTTGATCTTCTAAGAGCCCAATAATGTAAGTATCATGATTCCCACTCTGTAGATGGATAAATAGACCCACAAGGAGATGCCATTTTCCAAAGTAACATGGCTCATACTGGTAGCATTAGCATGAGAAATCAGACTGACTCTGAACAGCCATTGAGAGATGGACAAACGGCTCATCATTGCGGGACTAACTAACCATGAGTTGCCTTGCCCTAACAGAAGCAGGATGAGGCTTGAGCTGAAACCGAACACTGGATATCCCAAAACCCATTTTCTTTCAGCTTTGAAAATGCTGCCACAGATGAATACTTGAGGGGCAGCTATACTCAGACAGTGTGTGCTTGGCCCTGATCTTCACCCGAGGCTTCACACACTCTGGAAGGAATCTTATATATTTTTTTGAGACAAGGTCTCTCTATGTAGTCCTGGTTGTCCTGGTACTCACTATATAGATCAAGCCAACCTCAAACTCACAGAGATTTTCCTGCCTCTGCCTCCCTAGTGGTGGGGCTAAAGGCCTGTGCCACTACACCTGCCGTAGAGTTTGTTTTTATTTTATGTGTATTAGTGTTTGCTGAATGTGTATCTGTGTACCACAGTTGAAGGATTCAGCCTTTACTGGAACTAAACGTCCCTGAGCAAATTTGTCTGATCCACTGTTGGGAGCTACAGATCCCTGGCCCTTTGATTTTCTTTGAGATGCTTTGCCTGCTGGAGTGAACTGAGCAAAGCCTCTGTGCTTGCAGCTGCTCTGAGCACGAGACCCTGATGGCAGCTGCTCTGAGCACGAGACCTCGCCTCCAGCTGCTCTGAGCACGAGACCCTGATGGCAGCTGCTCTGAGCCCGAGACCTCACCTGCAGCTGCTCTGAGCACGAGACCCTGCCTGCAGCTGCTCTGAGCACGAGACCCTGATGGCAGCTGCTCTGAGCACGAGACCCTGCCTGCAGCTGCTCTGAGCACGAGACCTCACCTGCAGCTGCTCTGAGCACGAGACCCTGATGGCAGCTGCTCTGAGCACGAGACCCTGCCTGCAGCTGCTCTGAGCACGAGACCTCACCTGCAGCTGCTCTGAGCACGAGACCCTGATGGCAGCTGCTCTGAGCACGAGACCTCGCCTGCAGCTGCTCTGAGCACGAGACCCTGATGGCAGCTGCTCTGAGCACGAGACCCTGCCTGCAGCTGCTCTGAGCACGAGACCCTGATGGCAGCTGCTCTGAGCACGAGACCTCGCCTGCAGCTGCTCTGAGCACAAGACCCTGATGGCAGGCTGGTGGGCCTGCAGCTGGAAGATCTGGAGAGCTGGCGTGGCTAAGGATTTCTATATGAGCTTTCCCTGAGCACAATAAAGTTTGGCATTTGGCATTCTTGTATCAAGGATGTCCTTGTCTCTCTCTCCCTGCATCTCTCTGTCTCTGTGTCTGGTGTTTTTAAATCTCCAGGCTTAGTTCCCGACTCACATGCCAGTTCTGTAGTGGCACGGGCGCTACCGGACCATCAGTTGCTACAGGACCATTTTCGGGTTTTTACAATCCACGCCTATTTCTGTCTCTTTTCTTCCTTCAGTCTCACAAATCTAGATTTGCAAACAGCATATTTCTTCCTGTTATGTCCTGAGGAGCACATAGTTTTTAATTCAACACAACGACTTATGATTCATGACGGGTGGTTCCATGCCCGGCATATACTAGAGGGGTGAGCTGAAAGCAGCTTGGGTTCCCAGCTCACGTTCTGCCTTAGACATGGCCGGCACAGCTGACTTCTTAGCAGGGCCTCTTAGACACACTACACAGATGGATTCCACCGTGGGGCCAGCAGATGCGCGAATGGGTGGAGAGCAGTGCTGGCGAGGCCTGCTTCAACTTGCCACACCTGCCAGC
Source organism: Arvicola amphibius (assembly GCF_903992535.2). Taxonomy (NCBI): domain Eukaryota; kingdom Metazoa; phylum Chordata; class Mammalia; order Rodentia; family Cricetidae; genus Arvicola; species Arvicola amphibius. The sequence continues at coordinate 115,491,143 of NC_052051.1, read as the reverse complement.
TTCACATACGGCTACAGCCTCGGCTCTGTTCCTGCCACCTGGTGCATGCTGGATTCAGTTTCCATTGCAAGAGCTTAGAGAGCCAATACAGGGTTCTTCACGGAAGAGACTCCAGCGAGCTCAGCCCAGTGTTGTCACAGCTCAAAGAACAAACTGGCCCCAGAGTCCCGTGGGTTGAATCTGATTTTATGTTATTGCCATGTGTGTTGTATGTGTAGGCGTGCATATATATATGTAGTGCATGTGCCAGTGCATGTATGTGTGGAGCCAGCGATCAACTTTCTACCTTATTATTTTATTATTATGCATTTATTTATATTGTTTTCCAGACACAATCTCCCCATGTAGCCCTGGCTGTCCTGGTACTCACTCTATAGACCAGGCTGACCTCAAACTCACAGAGATCCATATGTCTCTGCCACTCCAGTGGTGGGCTAAAGGTGTGTGTCACCACACCTGCCATAGATTTTATTTATTTTTATCTTATGTGTATTAGTGTTTGCCTGACTGTGTGTGTATCACATGCACGCAGTACCTGTGGAGATCAAAAGAGGGCATCAGATCCTTTGGACTGGGATCATAGATGGTTGTGAACTGCCATATGGGTGCTAGGATTTGAACCTGGGTTCTCTGGAAGAGCAGCTGATGCTTTTAACCCCTGAGCCACCTCTCCAGCAGACCTCTCCATCTCTTTTTTTAGACAGGGTCTCTTCACTGAACCTGGAGCTCGCTGATTGCTAGGAAGCCCCAGGACCGCAGCCTTCTCTTTCCCAGTCCCTCACTATGTTGGGGTTACAGGTGCATTCAGCATTCACATGGGTCACGTGATTCCAGATTCAGGCCTTTGAGTTTCACAATAAGTACATCACCCTTTCAGCCATCTCCTAGCCCCTATGGACATTAACTTAAAATAGCAATCTCCCCCAACAAATTAAAACTGCCAATCTTAGAAGGGGGAGTGGGTATTTGACATCTTGAGAAGTTCAGATACCTAAGAACTAGAAAAGCTGACATCAACTGGGCCAGATCCCCAAGAGAATAATGAACAAAATCGGAGTCTAGCCAGGTGTGGCGGCGCACGCCTTTAATCCCAGCGCCAGGGAGGCAGAGGCAGGTGAATCTCTGTGAATTTGAAGCCAGCCTGGTCTACAGAGTGAGTGCCAGGACAGCCAAGGCTACACAGAGAAACCCTATCTCAAAAAGCCAAAATAGCCGGGCGGTGGTGGCGCACGCCTTTAATCCCAGCACTCAGGAGGCAGAGGCAGGCGGATCTCTGTGAGTTCGAGACCAGCCTGGTCTACAAGAGCTAGTTCCAGGACAGGCTCCAAAAGCCACTGAGAAACCCTGTCTCGAAAAACCAAAAAAAAAAAGAAAAAAAAAAAAGCCAAAATAAATATAATGTAAATAAATGAAGATCTGAGTCTAGGTTGTCTCTTACACCGTACTTGGATGAGACAGGATTTTGCCAGTCTGCCAGTTCCCATGCCCTTCACACACTTGTGTTTTGAATGCGCTTCTCCAGTGCACGGCTGTGAAGACCAGGGAGTGGAGTCTGGCTGGCTGGAATAGGTTAATGGAGGCCAATTAGCTAAAGTTATGCTCTGCCTTCTCGTCCACCACCACATGGGAGATTCCACGTCGCACGTCTGCCACCTCGGACTCCACCCAAGTCGCTTCACCACAATGGGCTGAAATCACTCTGAAACCATGGGCCAAAGTAAATCTTTCCTGTTCAAGTTGTTTCTTTCAGACATTTGATGTTGGTGACTTAAAAGAAAAGAATGTGGATTTTTACAATATGAAACCTCTTATGTATTAACAAGTGAAGTTGCCTTCCAGTTTTCCTTTTATGGGAAGAAAATTGTTTTCTTACTCGTGTGTGCAAGTGCAGGTGTGCATTCTTTCAGGGGTCAGTTCCTTCCTCCCACCGTGGGTTCCTGAGATCAAACTCAGGCTGTCAGGCTTGCTCAGCAAGCAGTTTTACCTCCAGGCTTTCTTTTCTGTAAACTGCTGCACACTCATCTACCCTGAGCTTAGAGGATGCCCCGACCTCACAGATACCTTGCTGTGCTAGTCTTCTGGCTGAACCATCTGGCGCCTACACACTTTGGATTTGGGACTTCTTTCAGGATTCAGGCACAGCTGGTCAGTCAAAGATGAACTGTAAGAGAACAGAGAGTAACTAAGGCACACGTGACCCATAGGAATTACATTCTAATCACGAAGCCCCCCCAGTCAGATGAGATCTGGGCTGGATTTAAGGAGACTGGGCTGGGATTTGCAGTCTCCCTGTGGGTCTGTGCCACCCTAAAAGTTTTAATCCAGCACAGAAGTTGGTAAAACGTGGCTGGAAAGATGTGCTGATGTCCCTGTGTATTGCCTATGGAGGCTGCTTTTCCTTTGAGAAGGCTACACCGAGGAGTGTCAGGCTAGACCATGGGGCTGGCAAGTCTAAACTGTTTACAATCTCCCCTTTATAGAAAGAGTTCCTGTGCTGGCTAGTTTTAGTTTTCTATCAACTTGACACAGGCTAGAGTCACTTGGGACCAGAGAACCTCCACTGAGGAAAATGATCCCACCACACTGGCCCTTGGACAAGAATGTGGAACATTTTTCTTGACTGATGATTGATGTGGGAGAGCCCATTTCACTGGGCTGTGCTGCCCCTGAGCAGGTGGCTCTGGAAGCTGTAAGAAAGCAGACTGAGCAAGACACAGTAAGCAGCACCCCTCCATGGCCTCTTTTTCTGCGTCCAGGTTTTTGCCTTAGAGTTCCTGCCCTGATTTTCCTAGATAATGAACAACAAAATGAGAGATGAAATAACCCCTTTTCTCTCCAAGTGTTACTTTTGGTAGTGCTATTTTATCATAGCAATAGAAACCAAGACAGAGCCAACCAAGGAACCTCAGAGAAGTCAAACATGCGGAGGATACAAGGTATGGGGAGGGGCAAGAAAAAGGGAAGGGGAAAGCTTTACTTGGGGTTCCTGTTTCTCCTTGTTTCTTCTCTGTCAATTTCTTCCCTGGGATGGCGCAGACCCATTCTGTGTTGTGAAATCCCAAACAACCACTTACCTTTAATGCTGTTTTCCATTGTTAATGCTCTCTCTCTCTCTCTCTCTCTCTCTCTCTCTCTCTCTCTCTCTCTCTCTCTCTCTCGGGTTTTCAAGACAGAGTTTCTCTGTGTAACAGTTCTGGCTGTCCTGGAACTTGCTTTGTAGACCAGGCTGGCCTCAAACTCACAGAGATCTGCCTGCCTCCCTGAGTGCTGGGATTGAAGGCGTGTGTCAGCATTGCCTGGCTTGCTAAAGGTCTTAATCTTTGAGTTTCCCAGTTCTAAAACCCCAGGAGAGGAATCCTATTGGCCTGGATCATCCTTTTAAACTGACATCTTGGAGCTTCCAAGTCAGACTGGAACAGTCCACCCGCCCCCACCGCCACCCCGCCCCCAATCAGAAGCCTGTCTCTGGATCCATCACTGGGGCCAGAAGGACATTGTTACCTGGAGCATAGGGCATTGCTGCTCAGCAGAGGTGTTATGGAGCCCTGGCTTAGAGGGGGGCAAGGCAGCAAGAGCCAGCACCTGACTACCACAGCTTGTGAGGGAGCCGGACACTTCTCCCAGCTGAGGGCAATCCTCCTAAGCACTGTGATTCACAGTAGAGTAGAGCCTGCACCTGAGTGTTCAGCACGTCTCTTGTAAGGGTGCCCAGGTGCTTCGGGGGGGCAGTGTGTGTGTGAGGGAGGGGGATGTGGGGACACACTGGATGAGGATATGGACACAAACGCCGGGACAGCCCTATTAACTGTGGCCCCTGGTGGGATACAAAGGTCACGATCGTCTGATCTAGAAAAAGAGGCAGGAACCAGCTTGACAGAACGTGTCAGTGTGAGTGCTGCCACACAAGAACTGGCCACGAGTTACTCTCCCTACCTTTTGCACCCCAGACCTTAGTTTCCCCACTGCCTGGACTGCTTCTCAAGAGTGGTTCCCAAACCATGGCTTTCTTAAGGACCTTCTGCTGGACCACAACCCAGAGCTGCTGATTCCATGGGTCTGGGGTAAGGCCTAAGAATATGGACTTGTATTTGGAACCAGCTCTCAGGAGATGCTGACGCTGCATGGCTGGACCACACTCCGAAAGCCTGGAGTCCATCAGCAGCAAGACTCCTTCCAGGTGGAAGAGAATGAGCCTAGCGACTCCCGGAGTGTGATAAGCTTCCTTGGCAGTGTGAAAAGCATGGGTTATGGGACAGGAAAAGCTGCTCCTGACTTAGCCCTCCTCCCCTGAGCCTCGTGAGGATCAAGCCGTGTCCCTACCATTGCCCCTTTTATGCCTCACCCGCACAAGGAGCATGTTTCCAGAATCCCGAGCTCCAGAAACACTCAGCCACCTTCCTAGCCTGGTGGAGAATGTTGACTTTCTATTTTTTCCCGTTGGCCAAATTTTGTGGGTAGCATGGCTCCCCGACACGTAGGCCACACAACTGGCTCTCTCAACTCACTTCCTAAAAGGTGATCGCATGTTGGTCTGCTGTCCATGATAAACAGCTCAGACTGGGCAGCCCTAACCCAGGAGAAGCCAGCCTGCTGTGGATCTGGACCGTTCCCTCTGTGCAGATAGAAGGCAGTCTGGCCCAGGCTGAGGCCAAGCCACAAGCTAGGGGAAGGAGAGGGGAGGGGGGCACAACTCAGAGCTCAGGGCCTGCAGGGCCCTGCCAGCCGGAAGGAGACCGAGAACTGGAACTCTGAGTGACAGCTGAGTGGGGAGACACCCTGAGTCATCCCACTAAGTCAGTAAGAGGTTTCTGAAGCAGGTGGCTCAAATTTCCTTGAAAACCCAGAATAATCCCCCATTTGAAGTGTGTGCGAATCTTGTTGTCACCACCTAGTATTAATGGGCAGGCACCACCAAAGGAAAAAGAGCTTTTCGGCTGCATTTTTTTGCACATTGGCTTGACAAGCTCAATAAAAGCTTAAACAAATATTAAAAAACACACACACACACAGAGTCAGGGTGGTTTAAATTAACTTCTCCAGCACTTTACCTACTGTAGGAAGAAATTATAATAAAACGTCAGAGCAAAAATAAACCTCATGTGGAAATAAAAATAGAACATAAAATGCCCTCTTACAGCTAACTGCTCAGCATGATTTATTTCACAACAACATATCATTGTACATGAAATGTTCATAGCCCTAAAGTGGACTTGGGCATTAGGAATGTTGACTTTGAAAATTTTCTTATTTTCTGTTTGGAGTCTGTCTTTCCCAGAAATCTTATAGATACAGACCACTATAGGACAACCCTCCCCCCCCCCAAAAGACTTTTCTTAACTTTGACATAATTCTTCCAAATAGAATATGTGGCTTAACGTGTGACCCAGGGTTTTATTTCTCCAGGCGTTCGTAGTCCTCATCCACTGCCTGGGCTCCAGCCCCAGAGAAGGAAAAGAGTGAGTTTAAAGATAGAGCAGGATCTGCCCTGGCCATTGTGAAATCTCAGAGGTGGAGTAAGCAAAGGAGGCTGAGGCTTGTCAAATCCTCCCATCCCAGGCTTAGTTGAATCGGATATACTGAGATTATCTGGGAGGGGTGCTTGAAGATTGCTTTTATGCACAAAATAAAGAGAAGGGAGGCAGGGGAAGGAGAGAGAAAGAAAAGAGGGGAGGGGGAAAGGCACGGGTTGAGGTAGGAACTTCCTGTCCGGACCATCTTGAGTAGGTCACACTGATACATCCCTGCTTTATAAGGGTGGGAACCAAAAGACCTTGTGAGCCTACATTTCCCCCCTTCCCTGCAAGATTTATGTCACACCTCAAAGGCAGTGTGCTGGGGAAGGCTTTCCTGGCAGGGCATGGGTAGAGCAGCCTGGTACAGCTCCATATCTGGCTCCTAGCCTCAGAAAAGCCAGCCTCTCCTTCTTCCCACGTCTTGCTGAGGACTCCTATGGAGTGCTGTAGCCCAAGAGACAGGAACCCCGGGATAGCAACAGATGGAAGCCAGCCACCAGTTCACACAAGTACGGACACACACAAGCGTGTAGGTAGGCGGCTCCATATGTAGACACATGTACAGATGCATGCGTATCTTTCTTGGCCAGTTAATCATGACCTCCCTAAGAGACTCGGAGGTGACTCATCATCTGGCAAGGCCTGGACAGCCATGGCAGAGACACAGGCCCAGGAATCTCTCCAGAGTGGCAGGGGCTGTCATAGAACCCGCTGGACCCATTGTGAGGAGGTCCAGTCCAGAGGGCAAGGCCAGACTGAAAAATGCAACTTATTTCTCTAATCTGCTTGTGCTGATTGTGCGAGAAGCAAATACCAGCAGACCTGGGAGAGAAAAAAGTTTCTGTTTCTTCGACTCGGCTCTGAGCCACCCGCCCCAGAGTGGAAGGAAAAAGAAAGGGAACGGATTCTCGGACTGTTTTGTCTGGCTCAGTGGACCCTTTGCCTCCTTAGCCTCTGGGAAGGGGGTGGGGGTTATCTGGGGGCCCCTCTCCACTCAGGACCTGAAACACTCCCTTCAATTTCCCACCAAGAAAAAAAAAAAGTTCCAGAATCGGAAACTGGCCTTGGCTCCCCAGGGCAGAAATTGAGAGCTCAACTCTAAACCACTTCCTTTGCCTGGTAACAATGCACGAAGGAATTCCCACAAATCCCTTTAGCTGTCATGGCTTCCGCTCCTGGACTTGGGCAAAGACAGCCGGGGACATTCCAGCCCTGAGCCGGCACCGCACGGCGTTTGATCTGTTTGGCTCCTGAACCAGCCTCGGAGAACCTCAGTGTTCATTTCCCTTCTCTGTGTTTCCTCCAGGAGAGAGACACCAGGGCTGACCAAGTGTGGGAAGAGGTCCAGCACAGTTTTTGCAAAGTCCCAGAGGTCTCTTCGAGCTCTGGAGAATAGAGAGGCTATAAGGGAAGGGCCTAGGGAGGACTACATGGACTCAGCAAGACTGGAAGTAACACAGGCCGGGCTTCTAACTAGGCTCCACCGCACTGGTCGCTGTGCCCCAAGCTGGTACCTGAGATTCCCTGATAGCCAACGTTCCCACGCCCTAAGCACCTGTGGCAGGACAATTGTATGAAACCTCGGGGTCCCCCATTCCTTATGAGCAGTCCCCAGGCCTGTGTGCGCAGATCACAGTTTCCAAATGGACTGTGTTCAAGTTCATCCCCTCCGGTCTAGTGGAAAATCACATTGCCAATCTGCGTACTCCCCAGGGGTCTCTGGGAGATCACTGCCAATTCCCAGAGCTTTGGAGGCTGGAATGCTGGGTCTGAGCAGAGGTCGGGGGAATAAAGTCTTGGCCCTCACTCAGAGACCAGCACTTTGAGCTCAGATACACACATTCTGTTTGGTGTAGGCATGAAGGAATCGTCTTCATTTTTAAAGCCTCAGTTTCTCTATGCAAAAAAAAAAAAAAGTGCCAGGTGGTGGTGGTGGTGCATGCCTTTAATCCTAGCACTTGTGAGACAGAGAAAGGCAGATCTTAGTGAGTTCGAGGCCAGCCTGATCTACCAAATGAGTTCCAGGACAGCCAGTCACACAGAGAAATCTTGTCTCAAAAAACCAAAGAAAAAGAAAAAGGAATGCATATGAACTAAATTGTGCACCCTCAAAACTTGTTGAAGTTCCAACCTCTAGTGTAATTACCCTTGTACTTCTTTAAAAATCTTTTCTTTCCGGGCCGGAAGATGGCTCAGCAGTGCACTGGTCCTGAGTTCAATTCCCAGCAACCACACGGTGGCTCACAACCATCTGTAATGAGGTCTGGTGTCCTCTTCTGGCCTGCAGGCATACATGCAGGCAGAAGAGTGTACACATAATAAATCTTTTTAAAAAATCTTTCATCTTTCTTCTTCTCTCTCTTTCTTTCTTAGGTTGTTTGAGGTCGTGTTTCACAATGTTCTCATGAGATCGGAGAACAACTTTGTGGAGCTGGTTCTCTCCTTCCCCAGATACTTGGGTTCAGAGGATTAAACTCAGGTTGTCAGAAGAACTTAGTAAGCACTTTTATACCCACTGAGCCACAGGCTTGGCCTAGTGTGGTTATATTAGGAAACTGTGTAAGAAGGAAACAGAAGTTAAATGGCATCATAGGAGAGGGGTAGGCATCCTTGGGAAGGGACTTCAGGAGGACACAGCAAAAAGGTAGTCACCTGTAAGGCAGGAGCGAGGTCTCACAAGAAACCAGCCCTGCCAACACCGTGACTTTGGACTTGCAGCCACCAGAACGGTGATGAAATAAGTTTTTACTGTTTAACCAATGCAGACTAATATATTTTATTACATCAGTTCTAGCAAATTCATACAAAGGGGACAGACTGTGTCAGCTTTCTGTGACCTGAGTGTGCAGTGTGTATGCTGGGGGTAGGTTCTTGTCTTTTTGTCTGCTTAGTTGTGTATATATATATATATATATATATATGAACTTACGGGCATTAAAAAAAACTTTTTTAAAGGAAGTTTCCTCTATGCCTGCCATGCTAACTGTATTGTATTTGTGTGCTGAAGAACTATGGTGTCCCAGAATTCAAGGGCTTGCTCAGCTTTAAGGGTCCATGGCTTGGGAATGGTCTTAAGTACCAACATGAATATTGCATTTAGCGAGTTCCAGTGTGTCTCACTCACTGTGCAAATCACATAGCCATCCCCTGAGCCCCACAGGGCTGGGCTACTTATTTTCTTCACATGACTGTGGCTTTCTCAGAAGCCTTTGATTCTAAAGTCCACGAGTCTCAGAAGAAAGGAGAGGAAGCTGCTGAGTTGCCAACCCACCCCAAACTCCCCGCGGCCAGAGATTTGCGTATAGAGGGAGGACACCACCTCTACCACCTGGGAACTGAAGTTAATGGGCTGGCTTCTGAACTTTCCTCAGAGGAGGTATATAGAACCCACCTCACAAATGGAGCTCAGATCTATTGTTCTACCTTAATTTTGTGTCTTATGTGTATATTTGGATTATGACCTCTTAAACACTAAAGTGAACTCGTATAAAATGGGTGCACCGTTATTTTGAACTCAGTATTACACTGTTTTCTTTTCAGACCTACAGGACAGGCATTGTCTCATTGTCTCTGGAAGGTCACCCCACATCTTTCAGAAGGAGAGAGGGAAGAAAGCAGTGTGCAGATGGGTGATCAACAGGACAGAAATCCCAGCTAGTGTGCAGCTCGAGCAGTTGACCTAAGGAGAGCTCTGAGACTGGCCAACGCTTGACATAATGCGCCTTTCTACACACTTCCATCCTACAGAGTTTCCGCACGTTTACAACAGCCAGCTAGAAAATAGAATTTGCTTATAAAGATGCTCATATCTTTTTCTGTTGCTATTTGTTTGTTTTTGAGACAGGAACGATTTATGTAACCTAGGCTGACCTCAGATCCTTAATCTTCCTGCCTCTATCTCCCAAGTGCTGGAAATATAGGCATGTACCCCCCATGCCTGATTTAAGGTTGTTTCATTTTGTTTTAATTTTTAATTATTACTTAAATTTTTCATACGAGATATTTTAATGATATTCTCTCCTGCCCCAACTCCCCCCAGATCCTTTCCATCTCCCCACACCCAAAAGGGAACGGAAATCAAAATAAACAACAAAAGGCCTGTAAGATAAAATAAAACCCAAACAAAAAGCACACACACACAAAGCCCTGGAGCTCCTTTCATGTTAGCAAACCGCTCCTGGGCACGGGCCTTCCCTGGAGTGTGGCGGATACAGCTAGTGTGCACGGCACGCCATTGGGAAACTGATGTTCCTTTTCCCAGCAGCTTCTTGTCCACTTCCCCCTCCTTGTCCTGGGGTTCTGTCTGGTTTGAACCTGTGCCGGTCGTGTGCATGCTGTCACAGCTTCTGTGAGCTCACGTGTGTATCAGCCCTGTTGTGTCTGGATGACACTCTTTCCCTGGAGTCGTCTGCCACCTCCGGCTCTCACAGTCTCCTCTTCCACATGGATCCCTGAAACTTGAGGGGAGGATTTCATTTTTTCAAGACAGGGTTTCTCTGTGTAGCCCTAGCTATCCTGGGATTCGACTCTAGGCCAGGCTGGCCTCGAACTCACAGAGATCCTCCTGCCTCTGCCTCTGAGTGCTAGGACTGAAGGAGTGTGCCACGACTGCCCAGCTTGAAGGGAGGATTTTGATTACTTTTCTCTTCCAAAAATGCACGAAGTACTTCCCAGCACCATCAACACTGCTCAGGAGGGTGACGCTTCTAACTGGACAGCAGCTCAATCTCTCCCTGTTCTACGGCATAAAAGTAGGGTCTTCAGCAGTAGGGCCTTACCATCAAGCTGTGGAGAGTAACCCATAGGCTAGACAACAGCCTTTGACATTTGAAGGCATCTATGGGATCTCTTTGGCCCAACAACCCAATAAGATTGTAGCTCATTCCTGGCACTGGAGGTTTTACTTTGGAGCATTAGATATCTAACTGGGGTGTTGTCTCCCCCATTATATGTGACTCTATTTAAAGATATCTTTCATATATCTGTGTATTTTTGGATGCTTTTATAGTAGTAGGTTTCTATGTGGTTTTTAAAAAAGCTTTTTGTGTTAGTTGTCCCTCCCCATATTTCCCCCTTTACCCTTCTTTCCCAACCCCTCCTAGTTAATCCTCCTAGTCCTAGTTTTCCTTTTATATCTTATACCACCATATTGACTTCTACCTTTCTTAGAAGATTTCCTCTTCCCCACTTGGTCCCTGACCAGCCGCTCAACCTCTGTGGCTATTCTAACTGAAACACATATATCCAAAGCTTAAGGAGCCAACACCCATATATAAGGAAACCATACAATATTTGTCTTTCTGGCTCTGGGTTTTCTCACTCAGGATGACTGTGTCTAGCTTCATCCATACCAGCAAATTTCAATATTTTACTTTTCTTAACAGTCAATAACAATCCATTGTGTAAATGTATGATATTTCCCTTACCCATTTGTCAGTTGACAAACATCTAAGCCATTTCTAATTTCTGGCTATCATGAAGCAGACCAATAATGAACATGGCTGAGCAAATATTTCTGTAATAAGATGTAGAGTCCTTTGGGTATAGGCCCAAGAAGATCTTATCGTAGATTGATTTCCAAGTTCCTGAAGAAACATCACACCAATTTCATTAGTGGCTGTACCAGTTTGCACTCCCACCAGCAACGAATGGGCATTCCCTTTTCCCTAAATCCTTATCAGCATGAACTGTCAACTGTTTTATCAATGTTGGCCATTCTGACTCTGGCAAGATAAAATCTAAAATGGCTTTTAATTTGCATTTCTTTGAGGGCTAAGGATGCTGAACATTTTGAAAAGTGTTTCTTAGACATTTATGTTTAATCTTTTGAGAACTCAAGTGTTTTGTTCTGTACTCCTTTTTTAAATTGAGTTTTTGTTCTCAATCTTCAGTTTCTTTGTATATTCAAGATACTAACCCGCTGTCAGCTGCAAAATTGGTAAAGGTTCTGCCCCCCCCCCCCATTTTGTAGGCTGCCACTTTGTTTAAATAATGGTATTCTTTACTATCAAGAAGTTTTTTAATTTCATAAAGCCCATTCATTATTAACATCATCATTTTGTTTTGTTTTTTGAGGCAGGGTTTCTCTGTGTATCCCTTGCTATTCTGGAGTTCACTCTGTAGACAAAGATTTACTTCATACTCAGAGATCCTCCTGCTTCTGCTTCCTAAGTGCTGGGATTAAAGGTATGCGCCACCATGCCCAGCAAAACCCCATTTATTAGTTGTCATTTTTAATACCTGTGCTGTCAGTGTCCTGTTCAGAAAGTCCTTTCCTGTGACAAAGAGCTTAAGCCTAGTCCCCATTTTCTTTTCTATCATATTCAGGGCATCTGACCTTATGTTAAGGTCTTTGGTCGATTTGGAGCTGAGTTTTGCACAGGTGATATATACTTTTGTTCTTCTATATGCAGCTAACCAGTTTGGCCAGCATCATTTGTTGAGGATACTGTTTTTCCCTCCAGTGTGTATTTTTGGATTCTTTTTCAAAGATCAAGTATCCACAGGATTTTCGTCTGCTCTTCAATTCTATTCCATTGATCAACGTGTGTGTGTGTGTGTGTGTGTGTGTGTGTGTGTGTGTGTTTAATACCAATACCATGCTGTTTTTATTGCTATATCTCTATGATACAACTTGAAATCAGGGATGGTGATACCTTCAGAAGTTCTTTTATTATTCAGGGTTGTTTTTTGATCTCTTGGGATCTTGTGGCTTCATATGAAGCTTTAGATCTGTAGATTGTTTTGGTAGGGTGGCCATTTTCACAATATTCATTCTGCCAACCCACAAGCATAGTAGATATTTCCACCTTCTGATGTCTTTTTTAATTTCTGCCTTTAAAAAGTATGGTTTTTATAAAATAATTGTGTGTGTGTGTGTGTGTGTGTGTACCACAGCACCCATGTAGAGGTCAGGGGATAACTTGTAGGAGTCTGCTCTCTCTCTTTCTACCTATGAACCTCAAGGATTAAATTCAGGTCGTCCAGCTTGGTGGCAGACATTTATACCCTGCCACCTTGTTTTGAGATAGGGTCTCTCTCTCTCTTGTTACTTTTGCCATGGCTTACACAAGCTCTGGACCAATTCCTCTGTCTTCGCCCCCCCATCAGGCAGTAGGTGTGCTGGAATTAGACAGGACCCGGCATATCTGGCTTTTTTCTCATGGGTCTCGGGGATAGAACTCAGGTCATCATGCCTGTACAGTAAGTTCTTATAGCAACTGAGCCAAAGATAGTTATTTCTAATAGCCAATTTAAAAAAAATGTAGCTTTTGCCTTCCATTCCTCTGGAGGAAGAGGTAGGCAGATCTCTGAGTTTGAGACCAGCCTTGCCTACCTAGTGAGTTCCAGGACAGTCAGGACTACACAGAGAAACCCTGTCTAATAAAGAAGGAAGTAGAGCTGGGGAAGTGGCTCAGCAGGTCAGGAACACATCCCTGACCAGTTAAGAGATAAGTCTCTGGAACTCACATTCAAGAGAGAAAACTGCCCTCTGACCTCCAAACATGAGCAGTGGCAAGTGTACACATCACCCCCCCAGCACATAAAATAACAAAATAAATGTTTAAAAAGAATTTTAAAAATGCAAAATAGTAGCAATACAGCTATGAAAAAACACATAAATGCTTCATGGGAAAATGATCAGATTTTAGCTTGTTTTTACAGAGACGAGGTCTATAAGGGCCAAAGTTAACCTATAAGGCCTACTTGCCTTAGGACAGATAAATTCCTGGAATGCTGGGAACTGTAAGACAATAAGTCGTATATTTTCACACACACACACCCCAAACAGGTGTGTTTGATCCAACCGCACCATTCTGTGCTTGGTCAGATGTAGGTGGGAGGTAGCAGGCAGGAAGTCTGTCAGGCTATATGCCTGCCCCTGATTGGATCTGATGGGAAATACAGTAGCCTTGTGGGGTTGGTTTTTTAAGTCTTTGCAAAATGTCACTTGGCACCATTTTCTTGGAACCCCAGAATGGACCTGGCCAGAATCCATTATCCTGGTCAGTATTTAATTAAAGCTTCCTCCAAATTTGGTTCCAAAGTTGTGGAACTGGTTTAAAGTCTCAGTATTAACATTTGGAGACCCCAGCAAGAAAGAAAAAACTAAACAAACACACCATCTTACCCAAATTCTGCTGAAGCTGCACTCTTTACTTAAGAACCCTCAAGAGGCCAGTAAGTCACCGCAGGGGGTGCACACACCTTGGGATAACTAAACAAGCTGACCCAAGGCTCTGGGGATGTGCTTTCTACTCTGAGAACTCCTGGGGTGAATGGCTTCACTTGAGGGGGAAACAGCAAGCACTTTTTCTGTTTTTCCTTGGAGGTTTCTGGATGATGTACATATCAAGGCTGATTTCAAATTTCAGTCTTCCTGTATCAGCCACCTAGGTGCTGGGGTTCTAGGAAGTGCTTCTGTGATGAGCTAAAACACTCTAAAATTTATTTTATTTATTTACTTATGCTGTGGAGGTGATCATATGCAAGTCTTCACACATGCTAGGTAAATATTCTACCATACCCCAATTCTAAACTGGTCAAATATAAATAACATTTTTATTTTATTTTTTTTTAAATTATTTATTTATTGTGTATGCAATATTCTGTCTTCATGTACACCTGCAGGCCAGAAGAGGGCGCCAGACTTCCTTACAGATGGTTGTGAGCCACCATGTGGTTGCTGGGAATTGAACTCAAGACCTCTGGAAGAGCAGGCAATGCTCTTAACCACTGAGCCATCTCTCCAGCCCTAAATAACATTTTTAAATATAAACAATGCAGAGGAGTGCAATGTTCTCAGATGGAGCAACTCAGCACAGTCACTGACACAAACCAACACTTACCAAGAACCTCAAATGGCATGCTTTCCTTTTTCTTTTTTTGGTTCAGGGTCTCAAATAGCTCCGACAGCTCTCACACTTCTGGCAGTTTTTTGACTCAGTTTCTCAAGTGCTGGAATAACAGGCATGCTACATTCATCTTCTAGGCAATATTTTTTTTTACGTTCTCAAGAAGGATTTCTAAACAAAACAAAGAGCTGGAATGATCAAGGAAACAAGTGCTAAGTCCAACTACATTTTCAAAAGAGAAGAAAAGCAGTACACTGAGAGAAGATGTTTGGGGCGTGTTTAACTAACAAAGGAGGAGCATGGAGAATATATTAAGTGTGACTATAAATCAAAAGAGAAGAAAAGGTGTGCTAAACATGAGCAAAAAGAAGAGAGCACAGAAGAGTCCCGGTGACCATTGTAGGAAATGTGGGAAACAACCACACGTGTTTTCATGTGCCCAGCCTCAGTGATGGGAGAGATACAAAGCTTGTCATGGTTGCTCAAGCCTGTCATCCCAGCACTTGCTGGGCTGAGGCAGGGGGACAGCTACAAGTTCAGGTCAGTCTGAGCTACATACAGTTAAAGGGGTTGGGGGAGAGAAAGAGAAAGATTCGGGTAAAGTTGAGTGAATACATGCATTTAGCATTCAAAAGCCCACTACAATAAGACAAAGAGATTTGAAGGGGGGAAAAAAGGACACAAACTCAGACAAAATAAAGAGGAGAAGACAGCAACTAAACACAAAACAAAACCAGCCTCAACAAAGGCACCACCACAAGAACAAGAAACCTGGGCAGCAGATGGAGAAGTTGGTGCCAACTCAGCAGGCCAGTATGCCACCTTCTAAGCCCAAGAACAGCAATGCTAAGCAGCCAAGGAATTTGCAGTAATGATGGCTTCAACGGGCTCCAGGTTCACAGCACCAAAGTTCTCTGAAGTGGGGGTGGCCGTGGGGCTGAAGAGGCAGCCGGTCTCCATCCACACAGAGCGTCTGCCTGAGCACAATCCATAAGTCAGTCACACACACCTTTGGTGTCCTCTTCTTCCCCCAGGACCCCCAATTATTTTTTTATTTTGTTTAGTTACTTATTGTTTTGTTTTTTGAGTCAGGGCTTCTCTGTGTAGCCCTGGCTGTCTGTAGACAGCCTTACTTTGTAGACCAGGTTGTACTGAAACTCATGCCTCTGCCTCCTGAGTGCTGGAATTAAAGGTGTGCACTACCATGGTCTAGCCAGGACCCAGTTCTTACACTGTTCTGAGGTTTGATTTTGTTTCCTTTGTGGGTTTTTTTTTTTTTTTTTTTTTTTTTTTTTTGGTATGTTTGTTGTTGTTTTGAGACAGGGTCTCACTGTGTAGTAGTTCTGGATGTCCTGGAACTCACTGTGTAGACCAGGCTAGTCTTGATCTCATAGAGGTCCACCTGCCTCTGTCTCTGAGTACTGGGATTAAAGGTGTGGAGCACTATACCCAGCTCCAGTTCTAATATTAGTCTATTGAATTACCTCACATCTCCTCAGACATGGTGAGGGCCCAGCTACCTTTCCCAGGTGACCTCAAACTTCCCAGACCCAGGTTACTGCTGGTGTCCACAGTGGCTCCTTTCTTCACCTCCTAGCCTTGAGGTCATGGAAGAAGGCCTTTGGAAATGTGGGGTCTTGGGCTGCGGTGAGAGGTATTGTCAAGTCTCTCTCTCTCTCTTTCTCTCTCTCTCTCTCTGTCTGTCTGTCTGTCTGTCTGTCTCTCTCTCTCTCTGTGTGTGTGTGTCCTGCTTGTCTGGTGACGCACAACTTTAATTCCAACACTCAGGCAGAGGAGGCAGAATCACTATGAGTTTAAGGCCAGCCTGATCTACATAGCAAATGCCAGGGCTCTACAGGGAGACCCTGTCACACAAACAACCAGATGAAGAAATGACAGCACAGAGACTCAGCCCCACTGCCTTAACTATACTTTCCACACGACATCCAGCTGCCAGCGACAGAGCTCCCAGGCAGGCTGGGAGGCAACCCTGTGGACAGCAGGATCAACCAAACCAACTCAAAGGGCTACCCTGGGGCTGTGGGTTCACCACAATTCACAAATCCGCCAGAATGGTCTGCCTGCAGAAGTCAGAAAAGGACCGAGTGACACGTCAGAGACTTAGCCAAACTTAGTGCCTGGAGACAAAAATACTCACTAAAATCAAGAGAAATTCTGAAAAGATCCAGCCCTCTTCCCTGCTCCAACCCCATTGTCATCAACTCTAGCCACAAAGCCTCTGCCCCTAGGGAACTCCAAGTGTCTTCCTTCGTTGTGGGGTACCACACAGCCAGTACAAGAAAGCATTCTTCTAGGTGGGGTGGGGTGGGGTGGGGTGGGGCACGGGAAGCAGGACTCAGCCTGGCTGGCGGTAGGCGAAGGTTGTGCTTCCATGGTTCTCCCAGACTTTGGGAGGAGCAGAGAAGCATGAGAAAGGGAGGCTGGAGTGTCTGGCCAGCGGGGGACAGGGCAGCTCCCTCTCTCTCTGTGGACCTTTGTTTCTTCCTTTCCTAAAACCCCCACTTCTTTTTGGCTCTACATACATAGATACATAGATACATACATTTAAATTAACTTTCTCTCTCTCCCCCCCCCACCCCGTGTGCGTGTGTATATGTGTGTGTGTGTGTGTGTGATATTTGTGATGTATCCATGAGGTGTGTGTACACCCACATGCAAAGCCAGAGGAGGGGATCCAGTGTCTCCCTGCTCTCCACCTTTTTCCTTGGAGACAGAGGCCCCCATTGAACTGAAAGCTTAGCATTTCAGCCGGGCCAAGTTGACTGGTTTGGGGGATCCACCTATTTCTGCCTCTCAGTCTTGGGGTTATAGGCAAGTGCAGTCATGCCTAGCTTGTTTTTCATGTGGATTCTGAAGATCTGAACTCCAGTCTGCACGCTCGCATGGCAAGTGTCTTTATCCAGCAAGCCACTTCCTAGGCTCTCCATGAAGCTGGGGGCCAAGAATCTCTGGTCCCAGTGCTTTTACTTACAGCTGGCCCTGCTTGTCTGCGTGGCCTCTGGAGCATTCCTTTATGTCCTCTGTAACCACGATCCACAGAAGATATGAACATGTCTCTGGCCAGGCGACAAATATCCAGTAATAACGTGTCCTTTTCTGTTGTTGTTGTTGTTTGAGATAGGCTCTCAGGCGAGAGGTCAGGATGGCTTTGAACTCTTTATGTAGTTGAGACTGGCCTTAAACTCCTGCCCCTCCTGCCTCTACCTCCCAAGTACTGAGATTACAAGATGGGCCACCATGCCTGCTTATAATTTGTTCTTTCATTTGAACTATGCCAGGCATTGTTCTAGGCACTGGAATTAACCAAGGTTCTTGGGAGGCTCTGTCTGAGCAGGCATCTCCCTTCTTAGCTCTCTCTTCTCACCTGTGTGCCAAGTCCATGTGGCAGTAAGATGTGTTTTTGGCTTTGTGGACTGCAGAGCAGCAAGTAGGGTATTCCAAGCTAACTCAGACCTGAGTCCCATGTGCAAACTGTAGGACCTTAGGAAAATGCTTTCTTAGCCTTCAAGGTTTTATCTGTAAAGTGGGATTTTACTCCTGAAATAAGTCCTATTGCTAATGATAATGTGGGCCGTTGTTACAAGAACGAGGTGACTAATGAGAAGACACAGTTCTAAGGCTCATCCCAGGGCCAGGATATTGTCAGTAAACCCTCATTTGGGCCTAGAGAAATGGCTCGGTGGTTAAGAATGTGTACTGCTCGCTCCTGCTGATGTCCGGAGCTCAGTTCCCAGCAACGAGTCAGGTGGCTCACAACTGCCTGTAACTCCAGCTCTGGAGTTACCCCCTAATTTTCTTGTCTTTTTAAGACAGGATCTCATTATGTAGCCCTAGGCTGTCTGAACTTGTGGGGGTGACATCACAGAGATCTGCCTGCTTCTGTCTCTGCCTCTTCTGGACTCCATGTGTTCTCACATGTGTACGTACACACACACACACACACACACACACACACACACACACACAAAATAATCTTCAAAAAATAAATTATAGCTGGGTATGGTGGCTCACACCTTTAATCCCAGCACTTGGAGGCAGAGGCAGGAAGAGGTCTGTGAGTTCAAGGCCAGCCTGCTGTACAAAGCAAGTTCCAGGACAGAGAAACCCTGTCTTTAAAAAACCAAATAAATAAATCAATAAACAAATTCTTACTTAATGTCTTTGTTAGAGTTTCTATTGCTGTGAAGAGACACCATGACCATGGCAACTCTTATAAAGGAAAATATTTTATTGGGGCTGGCTTACAGTTCAGAGGTTTAGTCTATTATCATCATGGTGAGACACAGTGGCATGCAGGCAGACACTGAACTGGAGACAGAGCTGAAAGTTCTACATTGTGACTTACAGGTACTAGGAAGTACATTGTGTCCCACCTTGGGCATAGCTTGAGCATATGAGACCTCAAAGTCCACCCTCACAGTGACACACTTCCTCCATCCAGGGCACACCTACTCCAACAAGGTCATACCTCCAATATACCACTACATATAGGTTAAGCGTTCTAATAGATATGGAGGCCATACCTATTCAAACCACCACACTAAATATAAATCTCTGTCCCAAATGCTCCCTCTTCTGTATCATTGTATTGTGAACTAGTTCCCAAGCCATTGCGTAGTTTATTTCCTGTTTGTTCTCATGCTCACCGTGAATGCAGAGAGGCATCTGGAATTGTACTCATCATTAGGAACTGAAATCGCAACCTCTAAGCCAATGTGTGGTGTCAAGGGATGGGACCCAAGGGCAAACAATCTTTCCAGATGGTTCCCATTGCTGGGGTCCTTTGAAAATCACAACCTAGAAAGGCTTTTTTAATTTTTGCTGTTGGACTATATAAGAGAAAACAGTGCTTTCTGAGAGGATCCACTGTGAGATACCAGACCAACTCAAGGTCCATTCATTGCCCGATGTTGGCACACAAAGGTCAGGTCCTATCGTGGATACCTTCCCCAAAGGGAGAACAAAGAATGTTTAGCATTATCAATAATGCCTACCCACAATCTATGTTTAAATCCATGTTTCTAGTGGGCATGAGAAAGTCATTTTTAGGATAAACATAAAATAAGTCCCCATGTTCATGAGATCAAGTTTCCCCAAAGGTCCTCACTCATTTGGGTCAATTGTTAGATATTTAAAGGCTATTTAATGCCATAGCTGAGTAGAACATGAACTAATCCCATAGTCTCAGAGACGTGTTTTCTGAACTCTTCCCAGCACCAACTTGATGTCTCATGCTGCACAGAGCACCACTCTACGTGCGAGCCAGCATATTCGTGTTTGTTGTCAGTGTGCTTCAGACACTCGAAGAGGTTCCCCTGAACTCTCACGTCCTTAGAGGTGCAAAGCAAAGAGAATGGAATACTGACAAAAAAAAATACTGTCTGTTGGATCTGAAGATATGGGATTTCTCCATTTGTGTTATGTTGGGAAACAGGTTCTGGCCTGCTCCTCCACTTACACTGGTCCTGTAGAAGAGGGAACTCAGAGTTATCCTGCAAAGCCTCAAGGGGACAAGTTTGGTAAAGACTCAGCTCCATAAGGAACTGTGTAGGCAGACTTTTCTTTCTCGCCTGCCAGTTATCAATAACTACAAAGAGGCTTAATATTAATTATAAATGCTCAACTAATAGCTCAGGCTTATCACTAGCTAACTCTTATGTTTAAATTAGCCCATATTTTTTATCTACCCTCTGCCACAAGACTCATGGCTTGTTACCTCATTTTCTACACATCCTACTTCTGCTTCTGCTGGAGTCTCTGGCTCTGTCCTTCTTCTTCCCAGTGACCTTATTTTGACTGTCCCGTCCATACTTCATGCCTGGCTACTGGCTGGTCAGCTTTTTATTAAACCATTTGGAGTGACAAATCTTTACAGTGTACAAAAGGATTTTTCCACAGCAGAACTGTATGAGTTTCATTAAATATGACACCTCCCAGGACCTGGCAACATTGTAGACCTAAAGTATATCACGTGCCACCAAAAGTTCTGGCGGGTACTAGGTAGCTCAACAAACAGTTCCATAATGGTTCCACTTACACTAAAAGAAAAGCCACAGGGACAGTAGAGTGTCCTAAGGGGAGTCTTTACATTCACAGACATGAAGGGACAGGAAGAAGGAGTGATCATCCTCTGAGATCCTTTTTGCTATGTGCTTCCTATTGGCCCAGTTCAGCTGGAAACCAAAAGGACCAGGAACCTCAATATGCAAGCTTCCATACTTAGCCCCCCAGGCACAAGGGGCAAAGATTGGGTCTAGAAGAAAATGGAAAAGTCAGCTGCACCTTCAAGGGTGATCTGCTGATGGATGGAGAAGCCTCCATTAACAGGTGAATCTAATAGAGCAACCACGTGGTGCTTCTTTGTGTCATTGTTGTGGATAATATCCACCTACTGTGTACTTGTGATTCATGTCTCGTTATACTATAGAACTGATTTCCTAAATCAAACATTCTTATAAGGTCCTCATATTATAGATAAGGAAATTTAGTCACAAAATATGCAAGCCAGGCATGACTATTCATGCTTGCACCCCAGAACTTGGGAGGCTGAAGCAGGAGGATTGCCATGACTTTAGGGTAAGGCCATACTGTAGAGTAAGGCCATCTCTCAAAAATGAAAAAGAACAAAAAGAAAAAAAGAGTATGTAATTGCCTCACAACACACACTTATCAGTGGAGAATAGGAATTTAAGTCTCATTTAATTGCTCCCGAAGTTTTCATTATAAAAAGTATATACAGAAAAATCTGAAAAGAAAATAATTTGAACATACGTATACCAGTCATTTAAATTCAACAGTTGTTGATATCTTGCCATATCTATCTGTCTGTCTGTCTGACAGGTGGGATACCTCCCTAGGACTTGTTGGTCCCTATAGGCCTCCAAAACAGTACAGTCTACGGCCGATGCTCTTGGTTGTGCACAGGACTAGATGGTCAGGCCTTGCTGCTGACAATAACGCACACTTCAGTTGCAAGACACAGAGAAATCAAACTGGAACCAAAGTACAAACCTCCTGCTGGCTGCTTTCACTGTGTCCTGGGGCTGGAGAGATGACTCAGTGGTTAAGAACAGTTGCTACTCTTGCAGAAAACCTGGGCTCAGGTATTGTCTTATATTTTTCTCTTTCTGCTTTTTGAGGGGCCCACCACCCAGCTCCCAAATCAACCACACACAGAGGCTTTTTCTTAGTTATGAATGCCTGGTCTTAGCTTGACTTGTTTCTTGCCAGCTTTTCTTAACCTACATTAACCTGACTACCTTTTGCCTCTGGGCTTTTATCTTTCTCTATTTCTGTATATCTCTCTTTACTTCTTCATGGCTTGCTGTCTAGCTGGGTGTCTGGCCCCTGGTTTCCTCCTCCCTTGTTCCCTTGTTGCTCCTCTTCCCTCAGAGTTCTCCTTCTATTTATAGTCTCTGCCTGCCAGCCCCGCCTATCCTTTCTCCTGCCTCGCTATTGGCCCTTCATCGCTTTATTAGACCATCAGGTGTTTTAGGCAGGCACAGTAACACAGCCTCACAGAGTTAAATAAATGCAGCGTAAACAAAAGTCACACCCCTGAAAGTAATATTTCCTAGCATTCAGTTCCCGGCACCCACATGGTGGCTCACAAACATGCATATTGCCAGATCCAGGAGTTCTGACCCACTTCTGAACTTCACGTGCACCAGGTACACACTAGGTATAAACATACATGCAGACAAAACATCCACACACATAAAATAAATAAATCTAAAAGTTTTAAATAACAATAATTAAAACAAACAAAAAGTCCCAGTTCTGGGGTCCTAACGACCTTTGTTTTCTGAATGTCCTTCTGAGATAGTTAATGTACTGCAGCAAATAGATTGTTCATCTCAGAGATGTGGAACTGGATTATTTTCTATTTATTTACCTATTTACATATAATTTTTGAGGCAGGGTCTCACTTTATAACCCTGGCTGGCCTGGAACGTATTATGTAAAACAGGATGGCTTTGAACTCACAGGGATCTGATTGCCTCTTCCTCTTAAATGCCTAGATTAAAGGTTGCAGTACCTTGCCCTGCTGGATTATTTCTTTTTCCCCAGTGCTGGGCTGGAACACATGACCCTTTGCATTCTAAGCAAGTACTCTACCAAGAACTACACCCTGGAATCGGAACTAAGGGACGCAGTCTGATCTCTATTGCCTGCTTTCTGGAGACAGCAAAGTTAGGCAAACGCCCAGAGGAACCAGCTGTGCCACAGAGTCCTGGGGGAAAAACAGGGGAAGCTTCCAGAAGCTTCTTTCCAAGGGACCCCAGTGTCCAGGAGCACACTCCCTTTTGCACCTAAGCCAGCCTGTCATGAGCCTCTGCCAACTCGGTTCCCCAGGCAGGGCTCACGAGCAGCCGGCAGAGGAAAGGAATATTTTATCGTGGACATTGTTCCAGCTGTTGGATAGCCATCCTTCACATCTGTCTTATTTTTTACTTTTCCTCATGCACAATGCACTTCCCATATTTCTCACACTCGGGGGAAGGCTCCCACCAACCCGCTCATGGTCTGACACTGGGAATAAGTTGTCAAGAGCAAGCTGAACATTTGGGAAACTGCTCTCTCCAGCTTTGCTTATCTTTGGCTTCCTGCTCTTTCCCACGTGAAGAGCTTTAACCGCCTTGCTGCCTGACAAGGGCAAGAGGCCAAGAACACTCATGCCCATAGACATCTCTGCCCATGTGAACCAGCCTTGGACATAGGCTTGGCCAGAGCCTGACCTTGAGGCCTATTGGTTGCTCCAGCAAAGCACTCTCTAGAACCACTCAGGGAGCAAGGCTTCACAGTGGAAAGATGGCTGCCATCTTCCTTCTCCTCTTCCAGCTTGCACGGGTTCTTATGATAGTTACTCTTCACTGTCAGTTTGGCTGGACTTGGAATTAATTACCCAGGAGTCACATTCTCTGAGTGTTTCAACCTTATCTCAAGTCTCTAACTCCTGGCTGTGGATAGGGAAATTCAGCATCAGGACCCACTGCAGGGCAGAAGGGGCAAGGTGCCCTGCCATAGATATACAATCTGTTATGGGCCTGGGGGAGGGGTGATTCCTACCAAGTGCATCAGACAAGACATCACGGGGAAGAGTCACTGAGCAAGCCTTGAAGAATGTCCTCTGCAGGACACAGGGTTAAGTCCATGACAACCTATCACCTATAGCTCAAGATATGACACTCAACACAGAATCTCATAGACTATCCTCTTTGTCTTTTTAGTGGCAGGAATGAACAACAGGGGACTGGAGAGATGGCTCAGAGGTTAAGAGTACTGGCTGCTTTTCCAGAGGTCCTGAGTTCAATTCCTAGCAACTACATAATGGCTCACAACCATCTGTAATAAGATCTGGTGCCTTCTTCTGACCTGCAGACATCCACACAGACAGAATACTGTATACATAATTAATAAATAATTCTGAAAAAAAAATGAACAACAGGGAACATTTTCTACCTATTGTCTTGATTTCCTGGGAAAAACTGAGAGGCCTTCTGGGGTACCCATGCTAACAGCTAGGTCTGCCCATTATCTTCTGCCCATGACGAAGACTAGGAGCAGGCAGTGAGCATCCATCCGGAGCACTGGCCTGATGACCTGCTACTCCTCAGCCCCTCCCCAGAATGGTCCGGCTGATTATCGTCTTCTGATTAGTGAAGACTCCTCTGCTTGGCACTGTGACTCTGGCCAGGTCTCCACACATGACAGAGTTGGGATGGGGTTTGTGGTGGCGCACATCAGGGCACTAGGGGACTCATCTGTACCCATGCTCTTCTGATATCCTGCTCTCTACCTGCCTGGCACCTCACCCCTGCCCCACTCCTCCACCCCCCACCCCACCCACCTGCTCCTTCTGTGTAGCTTACAAAAGCAGAGGCACAGGAAGCAACACCCCCACCCCCAACCTGTGGTCCAGGAACACCTATAGCCTGAAGTACCAGGCGGGAGCACCAAGAGGATTCCAGACAGACATTGATCGTATCTTCAGCTACTTTCACCTCTCACATCTGCCCTCAAGCTGAAAGCCCAGCACCCCCAGCATCCTGCTCAAACTGGAGCAAAGGGAGTGGAGAGGAAACATTTCCTACCCTGGAGGGCAATTTCAGAATCAGCTCACCACACTGACGACTCAACAACAAACCAATTGCATGTTTAAAGAAATTGGTGGAATGTACGCAATTAATTAAAGGGCAAGACTCAAGTCAGACTAAATACTGGAAACTAGGAACTGGAGTCCAAGTCCCTGCATGATCGGAAGGAAGAACTTCCCAATTTGATTGCAGAAAGCAATTTACTTCAATTAGCAGTGACATAAACAGGGTGATTGCTTAATAGAAGTACAGCATCCCTAAAACATAAACAGCCTGCCTCCCATCCCCACCATTCCATCAACAGCTCGGGTTGCTTTTGAGACAGGTTTGTTTAACTCTGTAGGAGCCACTCCCAAGCAGATCGCTACATTTGTTCTGCGCTTGTGTGTGTGTGTGTCTCTGTATGTGTACGTGTGCATCCCTTGCTTCTGAGTTTTTTAATCCTCTCAATTATCTTGTGAGATATATATTATTATGACCAGCTCTTTACAGATGGGGAGAGTGAGGGTGAGCAAGTTCTGGGAGTGGGTCCTTGCAAATGTAAATTCACATCTTTGTTGAACTTAATGGCCTCTAAAGCCCTCTAGATCTGCTTCTGACCCTTCTTCCCACTTCAAGCCCCCTTTACTGCCTCGTGACATTTTATTCTTTTTGTTTGTTTGTTTTGTTTTTCTTTTTTTGCATGATTTTTTTTTTTTTTTTTTTGGTTTTTCGAGACAGGGTTTCTCTGTGGCTTTGGAGCCTGTCCTGGAACTAGCTCTTGTAGACCAGGCTGGTCTCGAACTCACAGAGATCCGCCTGCCTCTGCCTCCCGAGTGCTGGGATTAAAGGCGTGCGCCACCATCGCCCGGCTGTTTGTTTTGTTTTTCGAGACAGGGTTTCTCTATGCAGCTTACAACTCACTCTGTAGACCAGGCTAGCCTCAAACTCAGAGATCTACCTGCCTCTGCTTCCTGAGTCCTGGGATTAAAAGCATGAGCCACTACACCTGGCTGCTTTTTTCTTTTTCTTTTTCTTTTTCTTTTTTTTTAATTATACTGGGGCTGGAGAGATGGTACAACAGTTGAGAGCACTGGTTTCTTTCCCAGAGGACTGAGGTTCAATCCCCAGCACCCACACAGCACTTACAACAATCTGTAACTGCAGTTACAGGGGTCTGACGCCCTCTTCTGGCCATTATGGGCACCAGACACACATGCAGGTAAAACATCTATACACATAACACAAAATAAATTACATTTTAAAAATATAGATTTTAGGTCTGGTTAATTATGGGATGCAATGATTTTCTTTTTTAAATACTAGGCTTTATTTTAAAAACTTAAATTTTATTGATTTGTGTATACATGTGTGTGTGCCACGGAACATGTGGAGGCCAGACGGCCAGGGCAGAGCTGCCTCTCCTACTACATGAGTCCCAAGGATTGAGCTCAGGTTGTCAAGCTTGGTGCAAACACCTTTACTTACCGAGCCATTTCGCTGGCCTATTATTTTATTTTATGGTTTTTTGAGGCAGCACTTACTATGCACCCTTGGCTGTCCTAGTATTCAATCAATATATAGACTGAGCTGGCTTCAGACTCAAAGAGATTCACCTGCCTCTTCCTCCCACCCCCAACAGCTGGGGTTAAGGTGTGTGCCACCATACCTGACCCACTTACTTGTTTGTTATTTGTTTGTTTGAGACAGGGTCTCTCACGTAGCTCAGACTAACCTCTGATTCCTTATTGTAGCCAAAGATGACCCTGAACCCCTATGTTCCTGCTATCACCTACCAAATGCTGGGATCACAGGCATAGGTCACCATAACCACTTTTCTGTGTTGCTGGGGATCGATCCCAGGGCTTCCTGGCTGCTAGCTATGAGGTGTTCTACCAAACAAGCTACATTACATCCTCAGTCTGTGACATTTTCTAATTGTTTTGTTATATTTATTATGTGTGGGTTTGGGGGTTCACACACATATGCCACAGTGAGCATGTAGAAGTCAGGGGACACCCCACAGGAGGTGGTTCTCTTCTTCTACGTGGGTCATGGGGATTGAACTCAGGTTGTTAGGGTTGGCCTTAACCCACTGAGAGCTATCTCCACAGCTCCTAGGATGTGTTTTTGGGGTGGGGTAAGCCTAGCTATTTGCATCCCTCTTCCCTTTGAACATTAAGTTTTTCTCTTTTCCGTGTGGAATTAACTTCTTACCACACTCTATGGTTCAAACCCAACCTGCTCTCCTCAGTGGGACCCTCTCTCTCTTCTCCATGGTTCCAGCTCCTTTCAGCCTAACCCTTGGCATTAACCAAGTCACGTGTTCATAGCTGATTCATCCCCACTCCTGGAAGATTCTTCTCCTCTGGGTTAAAGTCCCTGCAGAGGCCCCGTGCTTACTCCTGGTTGGCTATCCTTCTAGCGCCCCAAGAAGGAAAAGTTTGGATGCAAAAGACTGACCCTGTGTCCCCGACCTGGGAGGCTTTAGGAGAGGATCCAGTCTCCTCACAGAAATGTATTCCCTGCTCTAGACTGTGAGGAACAACAAAGCTGATTGTAGAATTTTGAGCTGCAGCTTGCCCACCCCCTGCACCCAAACCCCACCCCAGTCCAGCTCTCCACACTGTCCGGTGGGTAACAGTCACAGGGCAAGGAAATTTGGCAAACTGAGGTTGCTAGGTGAAGTTTCAGGGTGAAAGTCATGGGACATTCCGTGTGAGCACCCAGCTTTGGGGTACAGGGGCTCTATCTCCCTGAGTTATTTCCCTGTGTCCAGATGGTTCTGATGGGGCTGACCAGCCTGCACCCTCACACACTAGCTGGCTCTGATCTCAGTTTCTTCCTCAGACTCTTTCACATCTTCTTCAGGGCAAGGTCAAGTGTGGCTGCCTTCTCGACCTGGTCTTGTGTGACCTTGAATAGGTCTCTAAATTCTCTGGTTGATAAGGAAACCTAGTGTCCACCCTGCAGGACTGCCACTTCTTTAAGTCAGATAAAGAATGGGGACGTGACCCCCGAAGTGTAAAATACAGGGTGCACTAAGGAGAGGCTTTTGTTTCTATCTACCCAGAGATGTGATTTTAACTTTCATTATGCACGATCTGTCAAGGTGGGGTTTCCTTGGCTGGCCCCCAGGGCAGATAAGGAAACCCACTCTCTCAGAGCAATTTGCCTCTGGCTACCAAGCAAGGAAATGGAAATTGTTTTCATTGTTTATGTTGAATGCATCCTGACAGGATGTGACAACATGAGCCTAGGCTTCATCCAGAGAGATAAAATCCTGGGGGCAGAAGAGTGGTAGGGGAGGGACTAAGGGCTGCAAGATGAAGATGGAGAGGAGCCAGAGACTGGGTCACAGGCAAAGACTATGGAGAGTGGGTTTGGTTTTTTTATTCTTTCTTTCTTTCTTTCTTTCTTTCTTTCTTTCTTTCTTTCTTTCTTTCTTTCTTTATTTAACGCACTCCATCCCTCCTCCCTCACTCCCTCCCTATCTCCCTCCTGCTTCTTTCGTTCTTTTATTCTTCTTTCTTTTTCTTCTTCTTTCTTCTTCTTTCTTCCTTTTTTGTTTTGAGACAGGGTTTCTCTGTAGTCTTTGGAGCCTGTCCTGGAACTAGCTCTTGTAGACCAGGCTGGCCTCGAACTCAGAGATCCACCTCCCTCTGCCTCCCGAACGCTGGGGTTAAAGGCGTGCGCCACCACTGCCCAGCCTGAGAGACGGAGCTCCGGAAGCATGCAGAGGCATCCTGGAGAGAGGGCAGTATGACCGGCAGTGAGGCCGAGGCTGGGATGGGAGAATGGGGGCATGGGAGAGACCATGGTGGTGGAGTGGCAGAGGCTGTTGGGTGTAGATGAAAACAACTGAAGCTTGAAGCTGCTTTGAACACGAGTAAAGCAAACTCCAGAGCTGCCCAGAGCTGCAGAATGAACACAACTCTAGAAGGAAGGAAGCCAGAATAGCCTAATGGAGAGTGGCATAGATGGAGAACCCACCTGCACCCAATGGGCCCCGCTGCTCTCCATAGAACTAAACCGGTGGGAAGGACCTGCCTGAATCATGTGACTGACTGCCCCTAGGAAGACTCATGGATTTCCTCCTGGAACTAGGAGGGATGGCATCTCTGGCTTGATCTGCTGCAGCCATCCCTTCTCCTCATCAGGCTCCAGGAGACAGCCACTCCCCGTCCGGGGTGGCCTGCAGCCTTCACTCCCAAGTTTCCAGCCTTACCGCCACCTGTCTTCAGAAATGCCTTAACATAAACCAGGTCCTGGGTTATCTTCTCAGCTCCCTAGGAGGCTGAGGCAGGAGGATCTCAAGTTTAAGGCCTGCCTGGGCTACAGAGTGAGTTCAAGACCAGCCCAGGGAAATTAGTAAGACCCTATCTCAAAAGAAAAACCAAATTTCTTTCAACATGGTGGGGACTCGGGATATACAGACCAGGCTAGGCCTTGGAGACTTAAATTCTCCTTAGTGACCACTGGGGTTGAAGAAAGAGCCCCATTTGAGGTCACACAGTGTTTCCCCAGGAGCTAAAGCATGGCTGCCTCCACGAGGCTTTCCTGCTTTCTCTAAAACAGAAGGTTCTGCATCCATCTGGCCACACAGGCTTTCTTCATCCACAGCTGTCGTGAGAAAGCTAAAGCCACCGACTTGACGACTCTCATTCTCTGCTGGGCCTGCTGTCCTCACCAT
Source organism: Arvicola amphibius (assembly GCF_903992535.2). Taxonomy (NCBI): domain Eukaryota; kingdom Metazoa; phylum Chordata; class Mammalia; order Rodentia; family Cricetidae; genus Arvicola; species Arvicola amphibius. Next base: position 115,461,985 of record NC_052051.1, on the reverse strand, counting down.
TGCAGGTCCCTGTGGCACTCTCTAACTACTTCTCCACCAGATTCAAGGTACCTCCCCAGGCTTTGGGAATTCCAGCCAGGCCCTCCCTTTTCTTATTATCTCTTTGGAGTTAGGAAGCTGTGATTTGGTTTGTAGGAGACTCAGAGATTCCTTTCTTGCTACACAAATCACGACACTCAGGAAATGGCAAGGAAGCCAAGCTTTTCTTGCTGAGATGATAATACAAGGCTTGTCTGTCCAGTAAAGGATTGTGAATCCCAGACATGGGTCAGAGTTGTCGAGACTGTCAGTGCTCACAACCTAGTGGGCTTGTTGGAGTCTTCCAGATCCACCATCCTCCAGAGTACAGAACAGACCTCTGTAAGCAAGGAGTCCAGCTTCCCCAGCCCCCCCCCCCCCAGTTCCTGTCCCCGGGAGGAACCCACACAGTCAAAGCCATCTCCTCCAAGTTAAAAGTCAAGGGAATGCTAGAAACTGTTTTCTTTCTTTCTTTCCTTCCTTCCTTCCTTCTTTCTTTCTTTCTTTCTTTCTTTCTTTCTTCTTTTCTTTCTTTCTTTCTTTCTCCTCCCTCCTTCCCTCCCTCCCTCCCTTTTTTCCTTCCTTCTTTTATAGAGTCAGACAGAGTCCCTTGTCTCTTAGGCAGGCTTCAAATTCACTGTGGAGCTAGGAAGGACCTTAAACTGCTCCTCCTGCCCCCATTTCTCGGTGCCGAGATCATAGATGTGCACAATGACGTCCGGTTTAGACTTAGTGCGCACTAGACAAACACTCTACCGACTAAGCTGCATCCCTAGCCCAGGGCAGGCGTTTCATATCCCAGCGTCATGTCTCACCTTTCAAAGCCTCACCTCTTTGCCTGCGCAAGGGCACTCCAGCGCCCTCAGCCCGCAGGACTGTCAGGGGATCAAGTTCAACAAGGATCATAATTATTGTGAGCACCATGTGAGCCATTTACCGGAGTAAGAGCTTTGTCGGGATCATCGCATTTAATCTTCCGAAGGACCCCATGGGGAAGGCTGCTAACACCCTTTATTTTAGAGGTGAGACAGACAGCTCACATCATGGCCCAGGGCCACATGGGGCTGGGGTGCGGACCCCATCACCCTACACCCCAGTCTACACTAAGAGCCCGTGACTTACACAGCCCCTCCACGAATGTGGCTTGGAGCCTGGTAGGCAAAAGTGCACTATGAGTGGTGTCCTAACTGTCCTGGCAGAAACAAAGATATTCTAGAAAGACACCGTGCCTTTCTTCAGCTGTTAGACGACTGAAACAAGGGACCCTACGAAGTTGGGATTTCTGATGTCAACCAGAGGGGAACAGAGTTCTGAGAACATGTCAGACCACCTTGTGCAAGAGACTGGCCAGCGACAATGATGATGGGCGGGGTCTAGCTATGCATACCTCTAGCTATGCATAATGTAAACCTTATGTCAAGTCAGGACCCCAAAAATGGACTTGAGGGAGATCACTGGACCTCTTTGTTCCTCTTCTCAATGTGGAATAAATCTCCTTTTTCTGCTGTTCACTGTTACTTATTTCTTGAATTAGCCTATTGAGGACAAGTGACTGAGCCTAACTGGTTAGGGGCTACCAGGGCTCAGCCTTGGTCCTAACCACTCCAGTAACAATATGGCTTATTGAATAGCTGGGGGCTTCCAGTACAAGGCTCCCTCGGCTCTGACTATTTCTCCAGAATGGGCCTGGGAATCACCCAACAGTCAGACCTTCTGAACCTGCTCCCGTTCCAAGCCTCACATCTGCATTCTTGCAAAAGCTCAGATTGGAACAGACCGTGGCTGGAAAGCCCGCCTTTTCAGGGCTCTCTCCTCAGCAGTCCAGTCCCTGTGGTCAGCCAGAGCTCAGGCCTGCTTGGAGAAGTTGAAGGGTTGAATTACCTCAGCGCCTAATTTTGTCCTTCCTGTTTCTTTTATCTGACCTGTCAGGTCACCAGCCTGAATCAATACATCAGGGAACTGGGAGGTAGCTCCAGGTACCAACGGGACAAGGAGGACTGGATTCCAAAGAAAATGATAGTATGAGATCATTCATTATAATATTTAGCTCCCAGAAGAAACCACTGTGAGTCCCGTCCAAACCACAGACAGCTTTGGCAGCCTCGCTATCCTCTGACAGTTACATAAGCTTTGCAGGGAAATAAATACCAACTCATCTCAATGGAATTTTAAGGGGTAATAAACCTTAACCAGTCTACGCAGAGAAGGTTCCCTTCCGAGGGCGGGACTGCGGTTCCAGAGAGGAAAGAACTGAGCCCGAGGGCTCTGGAGCAGGGCTGGAAGGCAGACCTCGTGGGCCAGGCATGTTCCTCAGAGATGCTAATTCCATAGGCTCTTTCGTAAGGCGGACAGTTCCCAAACCAGCCGCACCCCTGTTCAGCCCCTCCTCATTACGAGCTAGGCAAGTGGTACCTCTGAGTTGTACCTGTGGCCCCCACTCCAACTCAAGATTCTGTTCTCTGTTCGTATAGTGAGTTTCCCATCACTGGAGGTGTTCAAGCATATTTAAATATAGAGTGCTGGCTTTAAGGACCGGCTAGCTCTAGGGTTTCACTATTACATCCACAAGCTCTTAGGTCTGGGAGTTTGCCTTTTATCATCAAACAAAAGGCAGGATAGTGGAAGAGAAACCCTTTGCACACAGAGCCTGTTAAAGTAGCTGGATGATCTCAGGCAGGTGGCTTTACCTCTTCGTGCAAATGACAGTTACCTCTGCCCACTTCGCCTGATTGCTGGAATAGGCAGATGAACTGCAGGTGTGTGAAAATCGCCTTACAAATTGCAAACGTTTTGCTATTAGCAAGGTGCCACAGACATGCCAGGCACTAAGCGGGGATGGTGGCTCTCTGCCTGCCCCATGAGGAGAGACAGTGGTAACTAAACCTGCCGTCGCTGCATGGCCTTCTCTTCCACAGTCTCTTCTCTAGAGGGAACAGAGTCTGTGCCATGCTTATGGCTGTAGATCCCAGAGCTGGGATGCCTGAATCCTCGACACTCTGCTGCAGACAGGGTCTCACTGGCTGTCCTGGAACTCACTCTGTAGACCAGGCTGGCCTCAAATTCACAGAGATCCACCTGCCTCTGTCTCCTGAGTGCTGGGATTAAAGGCGTGTGCGGTTACACCAGGTTTTTTTTAATTACGTTGTGTGTGTGTGTGTGTGTGTGTGTGTGTGTGTGCATGTGTCATGGTACACATGCAGAGGTCACAGGACACCCCTCAGGAGTCGGTTCTCTCCTCTCACTATGTGGGTCCCAGGAATTAACTGGGATCGTCAGGGCTAGTAGCAGGCACCTTTACTGACTGAGCCATCTTTTCTCCACTTAACCCTCTGTGCCTCATGTTCTTCACTTGGTATTTGCATAATAGCAGTGCCTATCTCAGTTGTTAGGTGAATCAAGTCTGTGAACGCTGCCTGGCATAAAGCGAGGACTATTTAAGGAGCATTTGCTGTGTCTGGCACTGCCTGTCCACACTATTCCATCTAACGATGCCGTGGTGCTTTTGAGGACTCAGCGTCTCAGTGCTGCGGCGGCAGGAGAGGAGTCTGACCCTCAGTAAGACTCGCCCAAGACTAAAGAGCAGGCCCTTAATGACATCAGGCTTTGGACACGAGCAGTCTGCCAGGGAACCAATTTTCTTAACCTTATCTGAGACTTGAGGCATTATCTAGAACTCTCGAAGATGCAACAGGGTTAGACCTCTGGGGATCTGAGTCCCTGCCGTGACACTAAAAGCAAAAGGGCAGATGATGTCATGAACACAGTGAGTGACCCTTGAGCTACAGTTCAGAGTGTGGCTGTCACAGATGTGTTGATGCCTTTTGAGGAGGAGGTAAAGGAAGGCGGAGTATGGCGCATGCTTATAAGGTCAGCGCCGGAGAGGCTGAAGCAGAGGGATGGTTAGTTCAAGGCTATGCTGGGATGCACAATAAGATGGTTTTGAAAAATAGCGAAGAAGGGCCGCTTTTAAGGATGAAGTATTTGGAGGTAAATGTCAAGTCCGAGAGGATTGTCAAGTTCAAGGGGAGACTGAGTCTTACCCCAGCTGTATGGACAGGACAGTGAGGATCATACTCCCAGAGATGGGAGTCTCGGGGTAGGGGTGGGGAACCAAACCCTAGAAGGGAAAGGCTGCCTGTTCTGCTCAGGCCAAGCCCAAGGCAGAGGTAATGAGTAACTGGGCTCTTTGAGAATGCCCTACAAAGGCAGGGGACCCCCAGCTTTGTGTCCGGGGTTGTGCTAAACACTAACACACTTTTGAAGACCTGGGATCTGGGTGCTGAAGGGCACAGCTGGGAGCAGAGTACAGCCAAAAGAAAACTAAAAGAACGGAAACCTTCAGAAAATCCCGTGGAGGATACAGCGTGAAGTTAGCTTCTCCGCTCTTGATTGGCCAGCGGGTTCTGCATTAGCTCTGGGGAAGCGCTCTAGGTCAACAGCCAGGAGGCTCCTGGTCCAAGTGTGTTGGGACCTGTTAGCCCATCCAGATCCCAGCAAGGCACTTGTCCCTCAACCTCCCCCACACTGCAGACAGGCAGCTGGCAGCTTGTTTTATGAACATGCAAAATCCATAAGGAACCACAAAACCACACTGGGCTGTAGACAGCCAATTGCAAAGGAAGCCAAGGTTAGGGATGTTGCCTGGTCCTCCTCCCGTGGTGGGGCCCACCAGGAAGTCTGCCCTCTGGGAAGCAGGGGTGGGTATCTGCTTTTTCTCTGCCAGGCTTTGCTGATTCCCATCTCTATGGACCGTGAACATTTGCTTTCTCCTGGGGGAGATTTGAGAATGGGGAAATAGGTAGCTGACGACATCGCTCAGAAGGTCAATAAGTAATAGAGACTGCTTGGAACCCTCTCAAATACCTGTAATCTTTTCACTAGCTGTCACTAACTTCTAACCAAGGGGAACAACTCAGAGGCTTGGGGAACCTGGGAGCCAGAAGGTATGGTGGAAGGTGGCATTATCTTCAGAACTATTTTTCTTAAAAAGCTTTCTTTAAAACTTTTGTATGTGCATGGGAGTTTTGTCTGCGTGTCTGTGTACCGCTTGTGTTCTTAGCACTGCTGGAGGCTAGAAGGGTGTGTTGGATTCCCTGGCACTGGAGTTTCAAACCGTTGGGAACCACTGTGTGGGTGCTGGGAATCAAACTTGGATCCTTTGAAAGAGCAGCCGGTGTCCCAACCATTGAGCCCTCTCTCCAACCCCCAGAAACGGCTGGGGTGTTTGTTGTTGTTTTGTTTTTATTGACTGCTAGTTTATGTGGATATCTTAGTGTGGACAGGCGGAGTTATAAGGGGCTTATTTTACTGCAGATGAAGAATATCTTCATGTGCTCTTTCCACACCCGAGGTTTGGAGCTGGAAGAGATGGCAGGTAGCTGAGCCACAGGAGTCAGGGTTTCTTTCCACCCCTTTGTTCAAATCCCGAGGTCTTAGCTCAGGTGTTTCCTTTCTTGAGTGTCGCTCTCCTCGCAGGAAGCTCCCCTTTCGCACAGAGTGCCTTTTCATGGTAGCAACTAGATATTTCTGGATTGTTTGTCCTCACTCTCCGCTGTCAAATGCTCTGTGAGAACAGGTGTATTTGAGTGCCTAGTGAGACTCTTGGCGTGCTGTAAGTATTCAGTTAATATTTGCTGAATGAAGGAAGACATGAATGAACGGGTGCTAAGTTCAGGGGTTTAATCATGGGGGAGGAGCACGACCCTGAGTTAAACTTCACACCTTCTATTACAAAACTTAGCTCAAACTAGACAGATCCTTAAGCCAAATGTAGAACACAGCTCAGCTGGCAGAATTCTTGCCTGACACACACGATGACTCCGGGTAGAGCCTCAGTACCGTGTAAGCCAGGAGTGTAGTATGTGCCTAAAATCCCAGCCCTCGGGAAGGAAAGTAGCATAGTCTCTTCTCCTATTGCTGCAGTAAAAACCCTCTAACAAGCCAGGCATGGTGGCAAACACCTTTAATGGAAGTACTTGGGAGGCAGAGTCAGGCAGATTTTTGTAAGTTCAAGGCCAGCTTGGCCTACATAGCAAGTTCCAAGCCATACAAGGCTAGATAGATAGTGACAAAAGATATAGATAAATGTTGTGGAATATTTGTTTTACTATGCGAAGATGGGCTGCAGTTTTACCTTACTTGCCTAAGGCACCTGATTGGTCTAATAAAAAGCTGAAGAGTCAATAGCAAGGGAGGAGGTAGGAAGTAAGTAGGAGGAGGAATTTGGGCTCAGGGAAGGAAAAAAAACCAGAGATGCCAGGGAAATGCCAGGGAGTCACCAGGTGCCAGCCAGGCAGACACAGAGGAAGCAGGAAAATAGGACATACAGAATGAAAAGAAAATAAAAAAAAAAAAACCATTCGAGGCAAAACTTAGATGAATAGAAACAGGTTAAACTAAATTAAAAGAGCTAGTGGGACAAGCCTAAGCTAAGGTCGCTCATTCATAATTAATAGTAAGTCTCTGTGTCTTTATTTGGAAGCTGGTTGGTGGCCCAAAAAAAGTTCCAACTACAGATATATATATGTGTGTGTGTGTGTGTGTGTGTAGATATAGTTTTAGATAGATATAGATAATAGGTAGATAGATATAGAAATATAGGTTAGATAGAGACTTGGATATAGACATGTAGATATAGATGTAGATACAGATATAGATGGGGGGTCCTTAGACTAGCTCACAGACTGTGGCCCTGGCGCTCTCCTGTTGGAAGATGAAAAGACTGAGGAGCTGGTAGTTCTTAAGCCCATGAGGGCGACTATCACAGTAGTCCCAGTCTAGCACTAGAATTCCAGGAGATTTCTACAGAGGCGCTGCTCTTTAATCTACATTGGATACATTGGAATCCCCACGTTAGTTCTAATACCATGAAAGGATGCCTCAAGAACAGGATTGATGGACTTGCACGTGAGAATGAACAGGCTAAAAGCAAAATCTCATTCCCCCATATTCTTTAATGGCTGACACCAGTTGTGTGTGGTCCAGATTTAAGAAAATCCCTCCCAGTGGTGCCCAGAAGCTTGAGTTTTTGTTGATTCTAGATACAGACAAGTTGACCGCCACGTTCAGCTATCACAGCAACTTAAGGGTCAAAGGTTTATTGTGGCTCACAGTTGTGAGTAGTCATCATGGTGGGGAAGTCCCAGTGGCAGGGAAACAGTATTGCTTTAGCAATACCACACCAACCACTCAGCCCTCCTTGCTGCTGACAGCAGACTCAGCTCTGCCACCGCCCGGCATCATGAGAGGCTTCAATCACCAAGAAAAGAACAAATCAAAATTCCAAGCTCAAAGCCAGGCTTAGAGGCTCACACCTTTAATCCAGCACTCAAGATGCAAAGGCGGGCAGATCTCTGTGAGTTCAAGGCCAGCCTGGTCTACAGAGTGAGTCCCAGGACAACCAGGGCTACACAGAAAGACCCTGACTTAAAAACAAAGTTCCAAACAGTTTCCGCGGGATGCTTACTTTCATTACACTTCATTGTGAAGTAGGAAGCTGCTGAGCTGAAATGCTATAAATAGGGGGCCATCTGTCTTACTAGTAAAGGAACACTAGACGAACCTTTGGCTTTCTACTCTGCAGAGCCCCAAAATACCTGCTCCATTACCTATCCTGGGAGGATGAAAACTGAGCTCCCTCATCCAGAGGGAAAACACTGCTGATCAGGGAAGAGGCTAACAGAGGAGGTGTTTTCTTCCCTTCCTTTTTAAATGTTTACTTTCAATTGTTCTTATAGATATAAGTTCTCAGTGCTCTTGACCCCCGTTCTCTGGTTACCGTCCTTCTCCAGAGGTGACCATAGGTGCTGTTTATCTCTCCAAACTTGTCTTTGTGTACACATTCCTGTGTGTATACAGGCGGAACTGATTTTATAGAAACATGCTTCCTACCTCCCCCCCCCCCCCCCACAGTATGTCCCGGAAACCACCAGCACCCCTAGCTTACAAAGCATCAGTTTAGGAAGTGCTGACTCCCATCTCCCGATGTCCCTTCCCTGTGTGGAGCCCGCTCAAGCTGGCCTGCCACCTCTCACCTTCCCGCTTTAGCTGATCCACCTGGTCAGCTATGGATGAAGTTCAGTGATGGAGGCTCCCTGCCAGGCAGGCATCCCAGCTAGAAGCAGCTGAAAAAGGCAGACGTGGAGTAGGTGTGCGGCAGTGTGTTCTTGCCTTCTCCTGCTTTAGATCCCCTCTGTTCACCAGGCTGCGGGGCCCCAAGCTCCAGCATCAGGTGAGACAATACTGCTGCTGGAGAAGCGACCTTAGCAGTAAAACTGGACTCGGAAGAGCAAAGGCCATTTTATTTATTAGAGTTTAAAAAAAAAAAATAAAAGGGCAAGTAAGGAGGGGGAGAGATGGAAAAGAGGAAGACAGTCAAGTCTTTTGAGTTAGGGTCTAAGGAAGCCAGCATGTTCATCATTGGAGACTGGCAAACAGCTGCATGCCAACTCAGGAGAAGGACTTTGGAGAGAGTAAGAAAGCCCAGAGTGTCTAAGAAAACACTCTTATGCTTGTGGGGGTATCAGAAAGGAAACAATAGAGAGAAAAGGAGAAGTTACTTTTCTTGAGTTAGAGCTCAGAAAAGTGGGTAGGCTTAGCAGTGCCTTTATGCCATATACTCTGTAAGCAGCAGCACCGGAGAAGAGGGGATTCTGGGAAGTGTAGTATATCATTAAAGGGGCAATTATTCCTACCATCCCTTTAGTATATCCTCATGTGAATTAGCTTTCCTGAGCAGTGATCTCTTGCCCGGGTGATTGATGGGCCCAGCTGGACTGACTCATAAGGGAGAAGACAGTAGCATGTAATATTCTAATCATTTTAGCTGATCAGTAGGTCAGGTCTCCAGCCAGGCCATTGGTAGAACTCAGACTGCACTCTTTATCAAGAGGAAGTAGTTTTGAATCTCAACAAAGCCCTGATGTTTCCACGTTTCCATTCAGTATTTAAATCCTAAATAGAGGGAGTTGTGATGTCTCCCTTTCTAGTGTTACCAGAAAAACAGGTGGGGGTGATACCGACCAAGAAGGAGGGGTCATCTTAAATGGCTTTCAAGGCTTTCACGTCATCATGGAATAGAAACCTAATAAGCTGTGACATTCTTCCTCAATGGTTGGAACCCTAAAACTCTTTAGGAGATGATCTGAAATTGGGGTGTAAAGGCTTTAGGATTTCTAGTTTTGCTGACATTTGGGCCTTGGAGGTGATCAGAGGACTCAGATAAATGGGAGCGGATTGCAGCAGGAGCATCTGAGAAGATCGACTGTGAACAAGGGAATGAAATGAAGGCAGCAGTTGAACACACAAGGTCCAGAGGTGAATGACATCACTGGCAAGGTTGTAATAGATGAAATTTGACCACCACTAGAGCCCCCTTTCCTGGCATCTGTGCTGCTGGTCAGGACAGAAGGAATGGCTGCTTTCACAGTGACTACCCTAAACTTTCTGATAAGCTTTCACCTCCTGTTCTTGAACCCTCCCCTTTGTATGTGTGACACATGTGTGTGTCTTACACACACATGGTGTCTCCTTTTTTTTTTTTTTTGGTTTTTTGAGACAGGGTTTCTCTGCAGCTTTAGAGCCTGTCCTGGAGCTAGCTCTTGTAGACCAGGCTGGTCTCAAACTCACAGAGATCCGCCTGCCTCTGCCTCCCGAGTGCTGGGATTAAAGGCGTGCGCCACCACCGCCCGGCACATGGTCTCCTTTTATGTCCTCCTGACTCCCCTTCTCAAACAGAACTGGCCAAACACAGTGGTAATGGTAAATTTATTCTTTTTTTTTTTCTGTAGTTAGACCTTCCTTGAACCGACAGTCCACAAATAATGACAAAGAAACTTAATATTAATTATGAAAGCTTGGCCTGAGCTTAGACTTTCCCCCAACTAGCTCTTATAACTCAAATGAACCTGCTTCTATTAATCTATATTCTGCCACGTGACTCGGTTACCTCTGCTCTGCTCTGTATGTATGTCCGACTTCTTCAGAGTCTCACTGGCATTCCCGCCTCTCTTCTTCCTAGAGTTCCTTCTCTGCCTGGAAGCCCCACCTCTCCTCTCCTGCCTAGCTATTGGCCACTCAGCTTTTTATTACAGCAATCACAGCACATCTTCACACAGTGCACAAATATCCCGTACCATTTTTTCTTTTTCAATTCAGCAATAAGCATCAAAACCAGTACTTAAAAAAGAAAAAAAGGAAGGAAGGAAGGAAGGAAGGAAGGAAGGAAGGAAGAAGAAAGATGGTGGTGGTGCCTCACTCCTTTAATCCCAGCACTCAGGAGGCAGAGGAAGGCAGATCTCTGAGTTCAAGGCCAGCCTGGTCTACAGAGTAGTTCCAGACAGTCAGAGAAACCCTGTCTCTGCCCTGCCTTGTCCCTTGAGTTAGCCTCAAACTCAGAGATCCACCTGCTTCTGAGTGCTAGGATTAAAGGCATGTGCCACCACCACCACACAACTTCATATTTGCTTTGTAACTATATTTGATTATTTTTCCAGGAGAGTAAAACAAAGCTGATAACTCAAAACGTCTGCAAATTTTACATTTTACCGTAAGGGTCATATGACCGTAAGGGTCATAACCTTTGCCTGGAACCAGTATCAGTAGGGATCACCCATGGGGACCTTTTAAGTCTTCTCCAGCGAGGATTATGAGAGCAGTTGACAGCATTAGGGCAAGCGCCTTCCTGAGGTTCACCAGTGTGATCTGTACAAACACTCAGTGTGAGAAGTGCCAGGCTGCAGTGAACCTAAGGCATATAAGGCACGGTGTGATGGCACAGGTCTGACTATCAAGTCAACACAGGTCTATCAAGCCTGGACTGAAATAACAGGGCCTGCCGTGTCCAGCTCGGTTCCAGATATTCACCTGTGCTCTAACAGATAAAGCTTGCCTGGAGATCAGAGTGTGGAGCCAGTCACCAGTTAGCCATAGGGGTCAGGCAGTGGTAGCACACACCTTTAATCCCAGCATCCAGGAAGAAGACACAGGAAATGATGGCTGGGCAGAGATAGGAGCTTGGCTGAGAAGTTGGGGAGGTAAGAGGTGGCTGTGGCTTGCTCCTTTGTTTCTCTGATCTTTCAACATTTACCCCAATATCTGGCTCCAGGTTTTTATTATAAAAACCAATTAGGCTGGGCTGGTGGTGGTGCGTGCCTTTAATCCCAGCACTTGGGAGGCAGAGTCAGGTGGCTCTCTGTGAGTTTGAGGCCAGCTGGTCTACAAGAGCTAGTTCCAGGACAGGCTCTAAAGCTACAGAGAAACCTTGTCTCAAACAACAAACAAACAAACAAACAAAGACCAATTAGAACTCGTGCTACAGAGCTGACTGCGGCTGCAGAGTAATGAAGAAATGATAGACACACGAACACAGAAAAGCTGGGATTGCGTGAACTGGGCTCTCTGGTGGAGAAGCCGTGGTACCCAGAAGTTCATTGAACAAGGAGGTTGGGTTACTACATACAGGTAGGCAAAGAGGCAGAGTTATAGTTTGGGTTGTGAGCCTGGCCTTCAAGAGCTGAGCCATCCCTCCAGCCCTTGGGCTTATTACATATAGCTAAACAAGGAAGCAAGTTATTACGTACAGATAAAACAAGGAAGCAGAATTATTATACACAGCTAAACAAGGAGGCAGGTTTAGCTAATCTTGGTAGGAGCAGTCTCTTTAGGGGAGCACTCTTAAGACCTTAAACAGCCTGGGGGAGAAATCTATGATGGACATTTTCTACATACACCGTCAACATTCGCACTCAGACCAGGATGGAAGGGTTTGCCGTTCCCTGTGGTTCTAAGGCATTGAAGTTCTTGACATGGCTGTGCCCATGTCAACAACACATGTTCGCTCAGGACTTTCTCACTCCCCACAAAAACCTTATTTAAAAGGAAGAGAAAAACAAAAGGAGAAAAAAGAAACCAAAGAAAGAAAAAGGGTATATGGGACACAGAAAGTATGGCCAATCGCATTTCCAGTCTCATTTCTTCCATGCCTACTAACATGATTGTATTTCCATCTCTTGGACTTGACCTTGTGACTTGCTTTAACTAATTAGAATTCCCAGCTGCGAGTGACCTGAAGTTAAAACACAATTGCAGAGCTGAGAAGGCTCTGGGTTTTTTTCCATGAAAACAATACGCCTAAGTCACTTGCTGATCTAAGAGTGAGGAGAGCCGTGTAGTGCGAACCTGGATTAACCCTACAGCGCGCAGCCAGGACCTAAGCGGCCAGCCTAGCTCCCTGGACCCCAGCTGGTCAGACAGTTCAGCATTATCGGCCTTTCTTTAGTCTCCTTCCATTTCAAACAGTTCTGTAGCCTGGAGCCTCTGGCTCTTTTCAGCGTGAAAGGCCAGCAATTCCACAGCGTGTCTCTCTCCTGGGCCCTCTGGTTAATTCTGGCTGTGCGTCATTCCAAAGCATTTCGGCAAAGTGCTGTTCTTCACTGCATCTGACCAATGGCATGGGCTTCCATTTTCTCCATGGCTAATTGAAGTTCACTCTGCCTGGCTAATGTGAGGTCCATCGCACGCCACTGTAGTTACTCTCTTTACCCTTGAATTTATTGGGCATACGGGGAGAGGGACAGGTAATTGAAACCATATAAATATTTATTTATATTAGTGTGGAATTATGATTTTCTTTTTTTAATAGAAAATTTACTATTATTTGTGTGTGTGTGTGTGTGTGTGTGTGTGTATCTGAGAATATGTATGTGCACTCACATAGTGCCTGCAAAGGCCAGAAGGGGGCATTAGATCATACAGTACTGGAGTTGCAGATAGTTATCAGCTGCTCAGTGTGTGGGTCCTGGGAACTGAACCTTGATTCTCTGTTCAAGCTGCAGGTTACGGACCATTAGACTGGAGGGATGATTTTATGGTAGAGAATCTGCCTGCATCACATGAAAAAAAGCTTGAGTTTGATCCCAGCATTGCAAAACCGAAGCAAGGTATCGATGAATGGCATTACTTATTTTGATATTCCAATTGTCACAGATTTGGCCAGTGGAAGGTCTTTCAGCTGGCTTCAGTGCTGGCATTTAACATGCCCCCATTGTATTTATTTATCTTATCACATCCTTGTTTCTGACACAATAGAAAATCCCATGGTCCTTTTGTACTTCTTACGTCATACTATAGCAATCAACCATTTCTCGTGGGAACTATGATTCCTAAGATTGTAAAACGATATCCAGAAGCCAAGATCCAGGAGGTAGGTCTGTGGTTACAAGAAGAAACCCACCCAGACAAACATAAAAGGATAGACCCATAAAGACTCAGGTGTATCGATCAGAACCCACAGGTAGACCTCATGAAGGGCAGGACACAGAACCTGAAAAGGCCTCCTCCTCTTCCTGTCCCCCCACCTTTGGCCACATGGACAACCATCATCATTTTTCCTGCAAGTGCTCCACATTTTCTCTCTCCTCTGTGTCCCATGCATGCAATAGAAGATGGCAGTGAAGAGTCACAGCCCCTGTTCAAACGACTGATACGAACTGAGCATCTGACCAGTTTCAGATTTCCAGAAGGGCAAATCTGAATGACCCAGTATAAGACAGCAGCCCTCCTTTTATAGCCAAGCGGCAGGGAGCCACAACCCTGGGCCCTTTCTTGATGGATTCCTATCGTGGAGGTTGATGGTTTGGTCAGACACAGTCAGAAAGTTCATCTTTAAAAATGCTCTACCTGGACCTGCAGAGATGGCTCAGTGACTCTTCAGGAGGACCCGGGTTTGACTGCCACTTCCCTCAAGGAAGCTCACAGCCATCTGTAATTCCAGTGTCAGGACTCAGTACTCTCTTCTGGCCTCCTCAGGCATCAGGCACACAAGTGGGACACAGATATAAACGCAGACAAAACTCTCGTAAACAGAAAATAAAAGTAAATGAAAACAGCTTTTCTATCTATTCACCTTAATTTTTTTTAGATTTATTTATTTACTTTTGTTTTTTTGAGACAAGGTTTCTCTGAGCAGCCTTGACTGGCCTGGAACTCACTCTGTAGACCAGGCTAGTTTTGAACTCATAGAGATCTGCCTGCCTCTGCCTCCCAAGTGCTGGGATTAAAGGCATGTGCTGCCGCCACCTGGCAGATTTATTTTTATTTTAGATGTGTGGGTGTTTTGCATGCATGCATGTCTGTGCACCACATGCATGCCTGGTGACCATGGCAGCCAGAAGAGGACATTAGATCCCCTGAAACTGGAGTTACAGGCTGTTGAGAGCTGCCATGTAGGTGTTGAGAACTGAATTCAGATCCTTTGTAAAAGCAGAAAGTGCTGAACCATCTCTTCAGCCCGTTCACCTTTTATACACAAAATGTTGATTCGCTGTAAAGTACTCAAGCTCACAGAAAGAGACAAAACAGAAACCATGTCCTTAAAGCTAATACATAACCTCTGGGTGGAACAAACATCTGAGACAGGAAGAAAAACCTCAAGACAGCAAGACTATAAGGCAAGAGCTTTGGAGAAGAGCCCACAACGTCCCTAAACAACCTGAGCCCCACCTACCCCAGGTGTGATGGGCTGTGCTAGGTTAACAGACAGACAGAGGCTGTGGGGGAAGCGTTTGGTTACTGTGGTGGAAAAGGCAGACCCTGGAGAGGCCCCTGAGCAACAGAGTCCATTTACTCAGCAGGTCCTGGGCTCTCCAGGACCATGGATACCGCACCACTGATTTATAGCCTGTGCAGTCAGCAAAGTTAGACCTCTGTGGCTTTGTTTTTATAATACTGCTTCCCTCAGGCAGGCTTTATACCTCTGTCATATAAATCTGTTAGAGAGTGGCAGATGGCCCGAGAAGTCTTTCCCAGGTAACTAAGGTTTTGTTGTCATCCATTAATCCATTTGCAGTCCTCCCGACCGAGGCTCTCCCTCTGCATTGAGGTTGACTTTAATCCCTGGAAAAGTGAACCCACAATCTATGCTCCAGTGTGTTTGAGAAATGGGGGTCTGGCTTCGTTCTGGAGGCTTCCCATCCCACCCCAGTGGTCTACAAGATTTAGCTTTTGGTCACTGTCTTAGTTACTGTTCTATTTGCACTGGTTTGGTTTTTGATTTCCCAAGACAGGGTTTCTCTGTGTAGCTCTGGCTGTCCTGGAACTCCCTTTGTAGACCAGGCTGACCTTGAACTCAGAGATTTGCTTGACTCTGCCTCCTGAGTGCTGGGATTAAGGACCTGTGCAACCATGACCAGCCAGTTACTATTTTATTGATGTGAGGAGACACCATGACCAAGGCAACTTATAAAAGAAAGTTTAATTGAGGGTGGGCTCACAGTTTGGTAGAGTTAGTCCCCAACCATAATAGTAGGAAAAGCAGAGGCAGGCAGGCCTAGCGCTGGAGCATTAGCTGAAAGTTCACATATGATCCGAAAGTTACGATAGAAAAAGATCAGCTGGGCCTAGTGATGGCTTCTGAAACCTCAAAGCCACCCCCCCACACACACACAACACCCCTGTGACACATGTCCTCCAGCAAGGTCACACCTCCTAATCCTTCCTAAACAGTTTAACTAGAGACTAAGCAGACAAAATCTAACCAGATGGGAGCCATTCTTACTCAAACCTCTACAGTTGCCTATCAAGGAATTTGCTAGAAGCCACTTGCTAAAGTTAGTTTGAGCACTCTATGACCTTGGTCAAATGGGTTCATAAACCACACCCCCACAGCCTTCTGTAGGCTTCCTTCAGAGGCTTATGGAGGGCTGCGGGCGATGGGACAAGTTCGAGGACCCTGGGATTCCCTGCTGACCATGGGATTCATCTCATTTGCTGGCTCCTCCTTTGATTCAGGGGCCATGGATGTTCCCAAGGAAATAGCAAGATAATAAAAGAGTATTTTCTTCTGCACAGCTCCCTTTAGCTCAGTACTCCTTAGACTGTGTTTTATGCAATACCAGTCTGTTGGATGGCTCACTGAAAACCAATGGTGGTTTTTCAGTGCTCAGTGGTTCAATGTTTCCCCAGAATACACAAGGCTGTGCACTCAGTGCTTGCATTCCAAGCACTCAGAAAATAAGTTTTTCCTTTAAAAGGATAGAACATAATAAAGCTTGGGGCTGGTCACAGTGGTACTTGCCAATAATCCTAGCACTGGAGGCTGGAGCCAGAGAGCATGAGTTTGAAGTCTGGGCTGTATAACAACCTCAAAGTCACTCTGAGATGTATAAGAACGTGTAGAGAGAGAGGTGATGAGTAAGACAGAGAGAACGAGGAGAAGGAAGAACGAGGAAGAGAATAGAAAGCCTTCCCCAAGTCCAGAAGGTTGTGGAGCACGCACCTCATTCCAGTCCTCTAGTTACTCTGTAGAGCAGGCTAGCCTCGGACTCAGATCTGCCTACACCACTGCTGCCTAGACTTAATATTTTATAGTTAATATAAGCTTCCAATATAAAGTAAAATTTGACCTTAATCAGACAGGCAACATCAAACAAAAGAATGATAAGGTTATAGCCGGGCAGTGGTGGTGCACGCCTTTAATCCCAGCACTCAGGAGGCAGAGGCAGGGGGATCTCTGTGAGTTCGAGGCCAGCCTGGTCTACAAGAGCTCGTTCCAGGACAGGCTCCAAAGCTACAGAGAAACCTTGTCCCAAAAAACAAAAACAAAAAAAAAACAAAACAAAAGATAAGGTTAAGGTTATAAAAGAAAAAGACATCTATGCCGGGCTGCGGTGGCACATGCCTTTAATTCCAGCATTTGGGGGCAGAGACAGGCAGATCTCTGTGAGTTTGAGGCCACCCTAGTCTACAGAGTTAATTCCAGGATAGCCAAGGCTACACAAAGAAACCCTGTCTGGGGGCGGGGGGGGGGGGAAAGAAAAGAAAGAAAAACTTTATAATTAGATGAAATATCTCAAATTCAACAGTGTCTACCACTAACTCCTTTTATTTATCTGACTCCTTTGGGTCTAGTTGGTGAATTTTTTTTTGGTGTTTTGGATTGTTTGTTTTATTCTTTTGATTTTTTTTTTCGAGACAGGGTTTCTCTGTGTAGCTCTGGTTGTCCTGGAACTTGCTCTGTAGACTAGGTTGACTACAAACTCAGAGATTCAACTGCCTCTTCCTCCCAAGTGCTGGGATTAAAGGTTTGCACCATCACACTGGGCTGATGTTTATTTAAGATTGAGTTTTCCGCACACCTCTGGTGGAAGCCTCCTATCCTACTCAAAGGCCAGGCCAGCATCCTGAACCCAAGATTGGGCATAGGTCATTTGTCATCAGAGAGGCTTCATCCAGCAACTGATGGAAAGAAATGCAGAGACCCACAGCCAAATATTTGGCCAAACTTGAGGAATGCTGGAGAGAGAAGAAAGCTTGTAGGAGGCAGAGGAGTCAAAGATATCACAAAAATTTTCCACAGAATCAAGGACTGGAGAAATAGCTCACTGGTTGCTCTTCCAGAGGTCCTGAGTTCAATTCCCAGCAACCACACAGTGGCTCACAATCATCTGTAACGAGATCTGACACCCTCTTGTGGCATGAAGATATACATGCAAGAGGAATATTGTGTAATAAATAAAGAGATCTTTAAAAAAAAAACTGACAGAATCAACTGGTCTGGGCTCATAGGGGCTCACAGAACCTGAACCCAAAGGCAAGGGGCTTAGTCTTACTACAACTTGATAAGCCATGTTTTGTTGATATCCATAGGAGTCCTGTACTTTTTTGAATAAAAACAGAGGCGAAGTGGATTGGGGGGCAGGGGGGAGATGGGAGAGGAGAGACTGGGAGGGAAGGAAGGAAGAGAAACTATGGTAGGGATGTAAAAAAATTCTTAAATTAAAAAAATTGCATTTTCCTGCCCACAGGTAAAAATGTGTCACTCAGAAAGGCTCAGAATATATGCATGCATGTACGTACGCAAGCATGCACGCACACACAGTCTCCCTGCAACCTGAGAGACCACAGGTGTTAGAGATGGAACTTTTAATTTTTCACTGAGTCCACTGACCAAAATAAAACACTAGCCTGCCAACTCGAGATTTGAAAAGGAAGCTGTGAGTTTGGAACCCTTAGCAAGCACTGACCCGAGGGCATACATGGAACAGATTGTTGAGTTAGCCACCACTGTTCCTCTGGAGGAAAATAATTGAGTTCAGCATCTCTCATGACTGTTGGCTATTAAGACTTAGCTACAACACACACACACACACACACACACACACACAAGACTTATCTACAAAGTTGATTGTAGAGGAAGGACAGGAGGAACCCACCCTTTCCTGCCCAAAGGATTGTGTAGGAGAGCAAATACCAGGAGAATCTAGAGCAGAGGTAAAGACAGAGTCTCAGGGAAGAAGGGCAGCAGATAGGCCAGGCAAGGAAAACACGGCAGAGTGAGTTTGTGGTAAAGAAAGACGCCAGCTTAGCAAACAGCCAAGGAGGAGGCTCTGGAGAGGCCTCGGTGCCTTGCACTGGTATTGCTTGGTACATGTGTGGAGTTAAAAGCTAATGACAGCTGTGGTCCTACCCACTGAGGGGGAGAAGTGTGGCAGAGGTCAACTGAGCTCCATCCATAGCTGCTCAGGATGTGGCTGACACCAGGGTGGACCGTGGACAAACGTGGGATACCAGCCAGCTCTCAGCCAAGGCAGAAAGACCTTGAATTCTCACCAGAACCTCCCCTCTGCACTGTTCAGACTTGGGAGAGAGGTTGAGTTTAGTCTCAAGGTGGTTGAAAAGCTCAGTCCTCAGACCTCTTTGGTTGTTGCGGTTGCTGGCCGTGTCTGCTCTTCCTGCCTCTCAGCAAGCAGGAACTAGGTGCCGTGTCTACTCTTACAGGCAGAAATGTGGAAGCTAAACTCCCTCTGCTCATCCGAGAAAGTCTGAAGAAAATCCCATGACCCTGTTACCAGCTTACGGGATATTGCTTTCTATGAAATCGTGACACTCAGGACAACATAGTGTGGTAACCTAGCTACAGGATGAACAGAGTAGCCCAAGAATAAACCATTGCAAGTATAAATAGTGAATTGCTTATTTTAATAGGATGTTTTTATTCTGGAGCAAATTGTTAAGGGATGGGTCAGTGGCTTCCCAGTACTAGGTGGGTGAGGTGTCTTAGAGTGACTACTGCCATGAAGAAACACCATGACCAAAAGCAAGTTGAGGTGGAAAGGGTTTATTTGGCTCACACTGCCACACTGTATACCAACTCTGAAGGAAATCGGGGCAGGAATCTGGAAGAAGGAGCTGATGCAGAGGCCATGGAGGGGTACTGCTTACTGGCTTGTTCTTCGTGACTTGCTCAGCCTGCTTGCTTACAACACCCGGGAGCACCAAACCAGGGACCGTACCACTCACTGGGCCCTCCCCCATCAATCACTAATTGAGAAAACGCCTTACAGCTGGATCTAATGGGAGGCATTTTCTCAATTGAGGTGCTCTCCTTTCAGATGACTCTAGCTCGCGTCAAGTTGACGTAAAACTAGCAACCACAGTGGCCTTTGGTTTTCCTCAGACCCAACTGTTTGGGCTGTGAGACCAGGAGGTCGTGGGTATGAATGTGTTTTCCTACTACATCCCAACTCGTGATCTTGAGCCGTATGCTTGTTACCTCTGAGGCCAAAGCGCTCTACCTTAGACTAGGGCTCAGTGTTACTGACAGGGTTCTAGGGAGAGCAGAGCAGAGCAGAGCTTAGGAAGCCTCTGGTACAGGCCTGGCTGCGGGACACAACAGTGACCAGCCGGCTTGTCACTGTGTAAGGACTGTTTCTATTACCACCCCCACTCCCTTTTGCTACAGTGTAAGACACGTGACTGCTTATAAAAAGTTTTATTAAAAAAAAAAAAAAGTAAAGTAGTACCTCTGTGTCTAAGGTCGCCTCCTTAGCACCAGCCCCAGGGCAGTCCTGTTCTCCGTGGGGACTGTGCTGAGCTGTGTGTGCTCTCACAGTGTCAGCCCTGCACCCCCAGAGCCCAGCCCGAGGCCCTGAACACAGTGGACTCTGTGAGCACCTCCTCTGAGCTCTGTGAGCCTCCCCAGGGCACCTCACTTCTGCTCATCGGGCTTCCTGGCCGCTTCTTTCAGAGGCGTCTTCTGATTCAGAGCCATCAGCTCTCTGGCACAGCATTGGTGGTGATGAGGCTTCAACTTTATTTTTGGAAACTGTTGGACATTTGGAGCCTAGATAGCTTTAAAAAAAAAAAAAAAAAAAAAAAAAAAAAAAAAAAACAGGGCCAAAGAGAACACGTCAAATAATGCTGAGACCATTTTTGGTCAAAACTACTAGGAGCAGATCAGGCCCTGTGAATGGAGGAGCCTGGCAGGAGTAAACACCCAGTGTGTGTAATCCCTTGGAACTGGTGACTACACCCGCTGAGGCTCTCCTAACGCCAGGGCACTTTCAGTCACTATAAAAAAAAAGATTAACCATTTTCTTTTTGAAATTAATTTATTTTTCTGTGTGTGAGTGTTTTGCTTGCAAGCCCAGTGCCCTCAGGGACATTGAATCCCCAGGGGTTACAGAGAGTTGTGTGTCACCAAGGGTGCTAGGAATTGAACCCGGGTCCTCTGGAAGAGTGGTCAATGATCTTACCTGCAAAGCCATCTCTCCAGCCCCTTAATCATTTTCTTGTAAATAACAAAAGAAGAAATAATGATTAAGTGTTATGTATGTTGTGCAGGGTTTTATGTGAATAGCCCTGGGCTCTCAGATGCTAGAAACGGCCTCTTCAGGCGAAACTGGGGACGGATACAGCATTTTGTGTCTTTCACATCTTGGCTATTTTTGTACTATAATGTATTAAATTATTAACAGCAACAGCACAGGAAAAGCAGGAGGAAGCAGCACCATTCCTTTCCTGTATAATAAATATTTAACCTGAGTTTTCACTTAAAAAAAAAAAAAAGGAGTAAGCCATAAAAGGATTAGCAGGAGGCTAAAGATCCCATTGGACCTATTAGCACATCCAGGGCTGTTCCCCAGCCTGGCAAGGAGGTACATTTTGTAGCCCCTGAATTATATAGGTTTGAGGTTGATGAAAATACATACCCTGACCTAAGCCCTGATGGGTAATTTGCAATGCTTTGTTTTACAAATATTATAATCCTGGAAATTGGATTTCCAAAGGAATTTCTCCATGTTATCTGGAGCCAGTCTCCGCTCCTCCTCCATTGCCTGGCCACCATGTAGACACCGCCCCTCCTCGATTGCCAGGATTCAGACACCTCCCCTTAATGCCAACAGAGATGCGGAAGCGTGCACACCAAGGAGGAGCCAGGGACAGCCAGCCGGTTTGCCTATGGCGTCCCCTGCCTTAGGTAAGGGCTCCCAGGGGCCTTTTTGCCTCCTCTCTCAGGAGTTGAGAAATGTGAATAGGGAATCCTGTTTAAGCCCGGCACTGTCCGACTCCCCAGACTACATGGTTTGTAGCAGGGAAGAGAAAAGGAACCAGGATGTCACAGAGAATGCTCTGGGAATCAGACCTAGAACCAGGCACTCTCCTTGGCTGGACTCAACCCAGAGAAGGATTCAGATGCCACTGCCTTCTTTCTTCACAGGACACAGGATGAGGGAAGTCCTGTGCCAACGAGGGGTTCCTGAAGGTTCTGAGTCCACTTATTCCCTTCTTCACTCCCAGACAACCTGATCTGGGAGCCAATAGTGTCGCCTTAAACCAGGGTGCGTAATGACTTTGCTATAGCTTTTAACCAGGTCAGTCCCTGTTTAAGGCAGGTGTGATGACAGACACTTCTAATCCCAGAACTTGGGAGGCTGAGGCAGGAGGATTGCAAGTTTGAGCCAGTCTGGTCTGGATTATATAATGGGACACTGCTACCTGCCCCCATACACACACACCTCCCTCAGAAGGTTTGTTTTGTTTTTCGAGAGAGGGTTTCTCTGTAGTTTTGGAGTCTGTCCTGGAACTAGCTCTTGTAGACTAGGCTGGCCTTGAATTCACAGGTCTAGGATGTTGAGGCTTAGACCCAAGCTTTTCAGATGTCAGTGAGCACCTGAATGAAGCCCAGGGCAGTTCCACCTGGCTCACCAGGGCCTGCATCTTCTCACTGCCCTTCTCTTGGGGACGTAGGGCTGAAAGATGGAAAAACCTGAGATGGGTATTAAATTGTGGCTCGTTTCCCACTCAGTACCAAGTGCCTGTACCTTCCTGTACAAGGCTTTACCAGCCCAGCATAGTCTCACAGGGCCAAGCTGCCTCACGCTTCTAAGAAAGCACAGAATCTTCTCTGGCTGGGAATTTCAGGGCACCCAGGACAGACATGCCTGGGTGAGTAAGGAGCCAGGGACAGAGATAGCTTAATGATTTGCTTGTCACAGTCTGAAACCTACTGAGGCAGGTCATGGCAGCTGAACTGTCTGCAGACGGCCTGAATTGAGAGCTATTTTCATCCTCCCTAACCTTTTACAAAACACAGACACATACATACACACACACACACACACACACACGCACACACACACACACACACACACACACACACACGCACGCACTGATGCGGATGGCTCAGGAAATATATGGACTTACCCACAGACTGAATTCTCCATGTGAAGAATAATAAATCGTCTAAAAAGACGCTCCAACACTACCATAGTGACAGGGTAATTAGTCATCTATCAGATTGCCAAAGATGGAAACACCCGGAAATGTCCAACCCTGGTGAGGGTGCGGAGGAAGGATCGCACTAGGATCTGTCTTATGTGCGCAAGCGCATAGGGCTACAGCCTTGTAGAAGACAGTTTGGCAGTGGCTGGCTGGTTCTCAACATGCATACCTTAGTGCCAACGAGTCGCTTGGAGGAAATAACCTACAAAGCCTCTCCCATCTCGCTATAGGGGTATATGAAGAAGAAGGCCAGCCACCTTACACAGATGTTTGTTTAAAGGATTTAATTGTAGGAGTGTTTGCCTGCATGTATGTATGCGCACAAGAGTGCCTAGGATCTGTGGGGGTCAGAAGAGAACATCAGATCCCTTGAACTGGAGTTACAGATGGCTGGGAGCTGACATATGAGTCCTGAGACCCTAACCCAGGTTCTCTGCAAGAACAACAAATGATCTGAACTGTTGAACCATCTCTCCAGCTTCTACTTAAATTAAAAAGAAAAATTATGTAAATTACACACAGCTAATCATTAAAAGTAGAGAGAAAAATAGATTCCAACTGTGTCACTGCTGAGCGTGTACTTAGAGGAAGAACTCCAAACTCAACCACAGAGATATTTGCATCCCTTTTGTTTTGTTTTTCAAGACAGGATTTCTCTGTGTAACAGCCTAGCTATCCTGGAACTTGCCTTGTAGATAGAACAGGCTGTCCTGGAACTCACAGAGATCTGCCGGCCGCCTCTTCCTGAGGCATGTACCACCACCACCCAGCTGATATTCGCATCCTTTTATTTACTGCTGTTCTTAGTCACTATCGCAAGGAAATGGAACCAGCCTAGTTGTCCATTAACAGATTAATAGATAATGAAGATCCAGTACATATATGAAATTAAATACTATTCAGCTCTAAGGAAAAAATGAAACCACAAAATTTGCAGGAAAAGTATGGACTTAAAATGTATAATATTGCCAGGTGGTGGTGGTGGTACATGCCTTTAGTCCCAGCACTTGGGAGGCAGAGGCAGGCAGATCTTTTGTGAGTTCCAGGCCAGTCTGGTCTACAGATCAAGTTCCAAGACAATCAAGGCTACACAGAGAAACCCTGTCTTGAAAAACAATAGCCAAACCAAACAAAAGAATGTATAATATTGAGTGAGGTTACATAATTTCAGAAAGAATAAACCCTGACTATTTTCCCGCATATGTGGATCTTAGGTTATAATAAATATTAAACATGTGGGTACAGAAATCCAGGTAATTGACACAGGCATCATGAAAGAGGACTTACAACTAATTGTTTTTCTGGTTTTAACTTTGTCATTGATTTTGCTTCTCTCTCCTGTCCTCTCTCTCTGCATGTGTATGTGTGGTGGATAAGTTTATAAAGATATAATAGATAATGAAAGGAGAAATCCAGAGTGAAGCTCCATAGCTTCAGAATGGTTCTAATTGTACAGAAGTTCATTGACTTGGCTGATATTGTTGAACTTTTTTATTTGCCAATTCTTTTTTTAACAAATTATTTTTTGTTTGTTTGTTTGTTTTTCAAGATACGGTTTCCTCTGTGTAACCACCCTGGCTATCCTAGAACTCTCTCTGTAGACCAGGCTGGCCTTGAACACACAGAGATTCCCCTGCTTCTGCCTCCAGAGTGCCGGAATTAAAAGCATGTACCACCACTGTCTGGCAGCAAAAATCTGTTTTTTAGATTTATCTATTTATTTTATGTGTATGAGTATTTTACTTGCATGTCTGTACATGCACATATGTGTACTTGGTGCCCTCATATGTCAGAAGAGGGTGTCAGATTCCCTGGAATTAGGGTAATGGATGGATGGTTGTGAGCCACCATGTGATGCTGAGAGTCAAACCCAGATTCTCTGGAAGAGCAATAAGTGCTCTAAACCTCTGAGCCATCTCTCTCTAGCCCACAAATCCTTTACAATAACAATTAAGAAAACTCTCTCACACACACACCTCTCTCTCTCTTACTCTCTCTCTCTCTCACACGCACACCTCTCTCTCACACATACATACCTCTCTCTCTCTCACACACACACACCTCTCTCTCTCTCTCTCTCTCTCTCTCTCTCTCTCTCTCACACACACACACACACACACACACACACACACACACAGTGTTGACACTGAGCCCAGACCCTTCCCTTGTGTGCGCTGGACAAGTGCTTTACTACTGGTCTACACTCAAACTTTTCATTTCAATTTCTTTTTATTTATTTACTTACTGAGACAAGGTCTTGACATGTAACCCTGGCTGGGCTGGAATTTACTGTGTACACCAAGCTAGCTTCAGAGTTATATCTATCCTCATGCCTCTGCCTTCTGAGTCGCTGAGCTTATGTCTGCCATCGTGCCTGGCTTATACTGATTTTTCCTTTTTTAGGCAGAATCTCACTGTTTAGGCCAAAATGGCCTTGAAGTCACAGAGCTCTGCCTGCCTCTGCTTCCCAGGTGCTGAGATTTAAGGTTGTGTCATGATACTCTACCTTGCACTGATTTTTCAAAATGTTACAGTTTCTAGGTACTTTTGTGCCCATGCCTCATCAACTGTCTACGAGACACGGTCTCACTGTGTATCCCTTGAATAGCCCAAAACTCTGCATGTAGATTGAACTGGCCTCCTGTCTTTGCCTCTAGAGGGCTGGAATCAGACACACACACACACACACACACACACACACACACGCACGCACGCACGCATGTCTACCTGCTCCACATTTGAACCAGCCCCACTCTGTTCCTGAATTTTATAACCTAATGAAAGATGGAGGATGGATGCTAAGCCTTTTCACTCTGGTGCCTGACTTCCTGAGAGCACAGAACACAGGTTCCTGCAAGCCCTCCACTACCGGACCCTTTGATAAACCATGGACTGTTCCTGGTTCTAACACCAACCCAGCCAAGTAGGTGTTACCTTTTCCTATTTTAGAAATGTGATCATTTAGGTTCAGAATGGATTACTAACTTTCTAACCAACACATATCTGAGTAGTGGAAGCAGTATTTGAATTCAGTAGTTCAACCTCAATGACTCCCCCCCTTCTCTCCCTCCCCCTTCCCCCCACAGGCCCCTGATGGTGAGGAATTAGCACACATACAAGGAAGGGCTGCTTACAGCATATGCTGGCCAGGTGTGCTGCCCCAGAGAAAGCATCCTATCTCCTTTGGCCATTGAACAAGCCTAGGCACCAGGTGTTGCTCGCGCTGGGACTCCAGTCCCTTGGGAAGAAAATCCCTGCCCCCACCCCTCGGATCTCATGATATAAGCCAGGGGCCAAATATGAAACAAATAATGACCACATGATGTGAGTGCAGAGATGAAGGCTTAGGAGAAGGAATACAGGAGGCTGGGGTGTGGCTCCGGAGGTAGAGAGCCTATTACTTAGCATGCACAGAGCCCCAGGTTTGATCTCTAGCACTGAGTCAACCCGGAGTAGGGGCACGGGCTTGTATTTTCTGGATTTAGGAGGTAGAGACAGGAAGATCAGAAGTTCAAAGTCAACCTCTATTAAATACCTAGTTCAAGAGCATCCTGGACCACATGAGACCCTCTCTCCAAATAATAAAATCAAGGGCGGGAAGTCCTGGAGAGGCAGCTCTGTGGTTGTCAACAGTGCAGAAGCAGCTCTTATAGAAGGCTGGGATTCAGTTCCCATGTGTGTGGCACAAAACTGTCTGTAACCCCTGTAGCCCTCTCTAGCGTCTGTGGGCACCGGGAATGAAAGTGGTGAGCAAAGACGCAGACAAGACACAGGAGAAGAAGGGGGTGGGGAAGGGTGAGGAGAAAGCCTCAGTTTCGTCGTCTGTGAAGTAGGATAACAGTGGCTATCTTCAAGAGACTCTTGTGCTGAGTGGACGAAATCATTCGTGTGAGATGCTCAGCATTGAGAGCACAGTGAATACCGATAATTGGCGATGATGTGCTAAGCCTTGTCTGCACAGGCTGTGATAGAAGATTTTTAAAGGGCGCCCAACAAACACGTTAGCTGACTGTGACTAGGAGACCACCATGTGGGTCTCTAGAGGACTTCCTTGGGAACATATCAGGAGCCTCACTGGAAGCTGGAACAAGTCCTAACCCTGCCCTGAAGGCTCTGCACTGTCCCCACACCAGACAGAAGTACTGCCAAGCTCCTGCTAATGTGGTTAGCTGGGCCTTATCTCAGAGAGGAGCTGGGCCTTGCTGCCTGTCCAGTTGGGCTGACCACAGGGAGAGAAGCCGACCCAGCCTGCTGCTGCCCCCAGCAGGAGGGTGGATGGTGGCCCAGACTTCCCAAGAAAGCCACACAGAGTGGGTTATTTGTTACAGGGTGAGGAGAAGGCTGTAAGTGGTCCTCTGTCCTCCATTAACAGCAGGCCGGAGTCAGGCTGGAGCCGCAGGCTTCGCAGTCAGCCTTGTTTTTAAACACACATGGCCAGCCCAAGCCTTTTAACCCAAAACACCCCAGGGTTCCTGAGGAAGAAAACAGTAGTCTTTGGTCTGCAAACCCCACAGCTGGGTAGTAGCTTAGGGCATTTCTTTTCAGCTCAGAAACAAACAGAAGATAAGAATATTGTGATTAAAAAAAAAAAAGGAAGTATACTTTTAAAATGGATTATTCTAAGGCAGGGACTCTGGCTACTTATAATTGGGTTTACTCTGTATTCATTGTACATACACAAAGCTAAGAGCATATAAAAATAAATGACTCATGTTGGTGAATTATTTATTTCTACCCCATACCCCTTTGGAACATCTTTACTCCTTGTTGCCAAGCCCTTTTCACCACTGAAAATCGCCCAAGAGTTCTTGCTGGTTAGAGCCTGTGACCTGTCAACAAGGCCATAGAGCCAGCACACCCCACAATACAGGTGTGTTTTCCAGGGTCACGCTGGTCTGTGGGTTTTTGGCAATTCTCAGTCTATGATTGATATGATCCCATTTAGAACAAGAGAGCAACTCCCAAGGGAGTGCCAGGCTGGAAGTCAGCACACTAAGACCAGTCTCCTGCTACTGGGAGATGAAGACCTTTGAGCAGGCACCTGAGCTCTGAGCTCCTCTCTGACAGGAATGTACAGTGGGGTCTCTATGGCCCAGCAAAACCCACCACCTTAAATGTACCCACAGACAGGTGAAAACCACTAACATCCTTTTAGGGAACTTGGTCCAAGACCTGTCAACTTCTAGACTTTGCAAGGGATCTGCAAGGCCCTGCCAATTAGCAGGGGCGACAGGGCTGAGAGGCTAGTTCAGATGGGTGCATGTCCCTCAAACCTTAGAGGAAGGAAACACAAGTCCTCTGAGGGGGTTTTCATTCCCAGAACCTCTACATGCCTTACCAAATAGGAACTCTGTGTTAGCATCTCCCAGCCTTCCCCACTCTATAAGAATCCTCTCAAGCCCTGCAGAAAGGTTGAGGTAGGAGGATGAGAATCCATAGCAATTAGTCAGGCTCTGTGGGAACTGGCCAGCGTCTATATGCGAACCTGATTATGAACAGACAGTTCCAACCCTACACACAGGTCACAGCATAAACGGGGGGAAAGAAAGTCAAATTAAGTACAAAACAGGAAAGAGATGAAGTGCTCTGCACACACTGCACACAAACTCACACTCTCTTCTAGGTAGCAGGAGGAAATGCGAGAGCCAACGTTACATTTGAAGCTTTAATTACTATGCCTAAGGGATCCATTTAACAAAAATGTCTCTGATCTGCAAGCCCCTTGCCCAAGGACAGATAGTTCTTAAAATGCTGAGGGCTATGCTTATGGGAGATAAGCTATAAGTTTTTCCACTTCCCCTAAACAAGTTTGTTTGACCCATCAGCACCAGATGTACTTGATCACACATGAGCAGGAGGTTCACAGATAAGAATTACATCAGGATATATGTTTACCCCTGACTGGATGTAGGCTGGAGGTACCTCAGGGTGTGTGCTTGCCCCTGATTAGACTTCATGAGAAATGCAATGAATTATGGGTTTGCTGCAAACCATGACTTGGAGCCATTTCTTAGGAACCTGGGTATGGACCTGGCCAGAGACCAGTTGCCTGGCCAACTATTTAATTAAAGCTTCCTCAAAATTGGGTTTTAAACTGTGGTAGTGATCTTATTCTCAATAGGTGGGGTTAACATTTTCTAGAGGACCCAGCAAGATTCAGACCACCCACCCAAACTCTAAAGCTGTACCTTTACTCCAGAACACTGAGGCTGAGGGATGCTGCAGGAGACTCATGCCTTGAGATACTCCAAGGCTCTGAGCCTGCTAGACTATCAGAGTGAACTGCCATGCTGAGAAAAGCAGCATCTACAGAGACCTGGTGTGTCATAGTCTGGTTCTGTTTTGTGGGATCCCTATATGGGATATGGAGAGGATTTGGTGGGACCCCAACATTCTCTTTTTCAGGGTATATAGCAAGACATCACCCGCCCATCTTGTTGGAAAACTTTCTTTTTTTTAACTTTTATTTTATGAGTATTGGTGTGAAGGTATCAGATCCTTTGGATACCGGAGTTACAGACAGTTGTGAGCTGCCATGTGGGTTCTAGGAATTGAACCTGGGTCCTTAGGAAGAAAAGCCAGTGCTCTTAGCTGCTGAGCCATCTCTACAGCCCCACGTTTTGTTTCTTGATGAAAGCCTTGTCTGTCTTGTTGTAAAGTCTTGTCTGTCTATTTCTTGAGAAAGTTGTGTATACTTGTTTTGTTAGGAAATTTTGTCTCTCTGTTTTCTGGTGTGTCTGTAAGTTTTGTTGCAAGCATGGAACTAAGAAAGAAATGGATCAGATATTTTTGCTGTCTCTGCTGCCGAAAGCAGACAGTTACCATTGCTGCCACGTCTGCATTTATGGCCAGGGCTCAAAATTTATCTCTGAGCCCTCTAATCACTGGATTTGGTTAGTGGGAGTTCAGATGTCTTTTGGGTGTGAAGAACATTAAAGTTGTTTTATACTATTCTATTTTATTTGAAAGTTGGCTCTAGAGTTGGTTTATGACTCTACCTTTGCTAGACCCAAACATATTTAAAAGTTTCCTGAAGATGGACATTTAAAAGAAATACCACACTAGCTCAGAATTGGAAATAATAGATGGTTATTTATTTAAGGGTAAACTCACAAATCAATATCCTCCGCTGGAACAGAGAACAGCAACCGAATCCTGCAGCTGGAAAAGAGGCCTAACACATGCTTTTATATCAGCATAAGTAGTATAAGAGGCCACACCCCAGTGGGCGGTTAACTTAAAGACTATTGGCTGTAGGATTTCCTACAGCACCTCCCCTTTTTGTTTAAATAAGAGAGTTCTAAGCCTAATAAAAAATTATATACAATAAGAACAAATATATTCAGTAACTAGCCTATCCTAATGAGTTTAAGTCTTATATAATAAATAACTTGGCCAAGTCATGAGAGGAAAGTAACTATCTAGTCTTCAACCCCATCAAAGATTCAAGAAGGGAAATAATATTACTTGAGTAAGCAGAAAATGCAATCAAGAAACTTCCAAAATGTGCTGTTGTAAAGTGGGGGGGGGGGCGCGCTTGTTCTTCCTGGCTGCCCAGCTAGCTTATACCCAAAATAATCACACAGAAATTATATTAATTAAATCACTGCTTGGCCCATTAGCTCTAACTTCTTATCAGCTAACTCTTACATCTTAGTTTAACCCATCTCCATTAATCTGTGCATCACCACAAGGTCGAGGCCCTACCAGCAAAGCTTCAGCATTTCTATCTCCTATGGCAGATCCATGCCGTCTCTGACTCCACCTCCTTTCTCCCAGCATTCAGTTCTGTCTTCCCTGCCTACCTAAGTTCTGCCCTATCGACAAGGCCAAGTGTGTCTGAACTGCCTGACACACTGGCAGGGAAAATAAAGCAAAGCTGAACAGCAATAATAAAATAATAATAATAAACTTGATGTACATGAACATTCTATACCTCAAGATTTATTGGTTTATTTTGTTGGATATGATTAAAAGTTTGTAAAATCTGAAAAAATAAAAGTTAAAACTAGTAACACTGGGAGCTGATAATTAAAAATCTGTGCATGGGTAATTTTAAAAGAGACATGGGCACGGTCCCATTTGGATTGCCACCATTTTTAGGTAGCCACATGGCTGGTTGCTGTCTTTGCTAGGGTTTGAGAAGTTGAATGTCATATAACTTCACCATCTTTGGGCAGCCACATGCAGCCATCTTTGCTAGGGTTTGAGAAAGCGGATGTCATATGACTTCACCATGTTGGCAAAGTCACATGGCTGGAAGCCCTCTTTTCTAGGGTTAGAGAAGAAGGATGTCATGTGATTTCACTACCATATTGATTAAAGGTGACCATATTGAGTAGGCCTCCCAAGGAGGCAGCAACAGGTCTCCAAGATATTTTGGATTAGGATAGATTTTTGTATGGTAACCCCTGTCCTGTCGTGAAAACAGGGTTTATGAAAGATAGGATTTATAAACAATGCTTGTTCAATAAAGTGTTCAAGCTGCACTCTATATGCAAGAATGGGCCTGGCTCTGCCAGTTAAACTTTATCATTTAAGAATCGCCCAGATGGCCAGGTGGTGGTGGCGCATGCCTTTAATCCCAGCACCCGGGAGGTAAAGGCAGGCAGATCTCTGTGAGTTTGAGACCAGCCTGGTCTACAAGAGCTGGTTCCATGATAGATTCCAAACCTGCAGAGAAACCCTGTCTCAAAAAACAAAAAACAAACAAACAAACAACAACAAAAAGAATAGCCCAGATGATAATGGTTTTAAAGAAATGAAGGATCATGGGAAAACAGCTGACGCTTGCTGGAGTTCCTAAAGGGAGCCCAGTTGCAGTGGTGGACTTAGGCAGTTTTGGAAATGCTGGTGCCATGTGATAGTCACCAGAAGCACTGGACGCAGTGAAAGAGAATAAGCTGAGGTCTAAAAGTCAGGCTATGTATATGCTGCTGAGGGTGGGGTCAACGTGGTGATCCAAGCCTCTCGAGAAAACAAGAAAGATTCTGAAGAATCCCAGATATTGAGCTTTGGATTGTGTGCACTGTGTGCTGGGCTTTGACTTATGCAGATTATGGTTGTGCCCTGTTTTCTCCCTCTTGAAGCAAGATTGCAGCAACACACAGTTGAGAGTTTTTTGGTTTTTGTTTTTTTCAAGACAGGGTTGCTCTCTATAGCTTTGGAGCCTGTCCTGGAACTCTGTAGACCAGGCTGGATTCAAACTCACAGAGATCCGTCTGCCTCTGCCTCCCGAGTGCTGGGATAAAAGACGTGCACCAACACTGCCTGGTTCAGTTGAGAGATTTTAAACTTTTTTTTTAAAGAGGAAATTTTAGGGTTTTACAGAAAATTTAAAGACTGGATTTTGTTTTTAAGGAACAGCTTTTAAAATAAGTAAATTTATAGACTATGAAACATTTTAAGTTTCTAAAACATTTTATATCATTAATATTTGAACTTAAAAATAAATAAAAGGTTAAAAATTAAGGCCACAGCTATGAGTACCAATTACTAAACAACAGAAACTGGGATGTTGTTATCTTATGATGCAGCAAGACAATGAATGACCTAAGCAGTCTGGCAAAAGACTTGGAGCAGCTTCTCAACCTGTAAGTCTAGACCCTTTGCGGGGATGAAAGACCTTTCTAGAGGGGTAGCCTAGCATCACTTGCCTGCCGATTCATAATAGTGGCAAAATTAAAGCTGCAAAATAGCAACAAAAATGATTTTGTGGTTGGGGGTCACCACGATATGAGGAACTGTTTTGAAGGGTCAAAGCATTGGGGAAGTGGAGAACCACTGGCTTAGAGAATGTTTCTCCTTACCCAGGGTCCATTCATGCTTAAGAATGTATATCTAGTCTCCTTATCTTTG
This sequence comes from Arvicola amphibius, assembly GCF_903992535.2. Classification (NCBI taxonomy): domain Eukaryota; kingdom Metazoa; phylum Chordata; class Mammalia; order Rodentia; family Cricetidae; genus Arvicola; species Arvicola amphibius. Next base: position 115,429,549 of record NC_052051.1, on the reverse strand, counting down.
CTAACTTTGTTAAGCGTAAGCTATCTTGTTAAACCGAGTCATATAAGAAATGGTTATATTCTATAATGGTGTACTGTAAAAGGATCAGAAAATTTCCCAGTCTCTCTGTAGACTATGCTTATGAATTAAAAAGGTTTATTTTGATACTAAAGGGGCTTCAGTTCAGATTATTTTTTTAAGGATCAAACTTAACTGATAAAGCTATAATGTCCTTTTCCTAAGGTCAGGCATTTAGACAAAAGTCCCCATTCCCTCAGGGGATTGAAGAGAGTTCTAGCTCTCTGGACAGAAAAAATATGTTCAATACTTTTTAAATTGAAATCTATAGTTTTTGCTAGGACTTAAAGGTGTTGTGAGTCTATGGTAATGCTGATAATATCTAAAACTTTTATGTCTTTTTGTAAACTAAAAAATTCATGTAAGCTTCAGAGACCTGAGGAAGTCATAAGACCTGGATCCATCTTTCACAGATCAAAAGGATTCCAGACAACTACAGCCTAAGTTTCCCCTCCTGTCCGCTCTTAAGGATGAGCTCTCTCTCTCTCCTGGTCTTGAGGTTCCTTCCCTCCCTCAACTACTCAGACTAATGGGCTTGAAAATTCCAAATGTAATATTTTCCTTTAAGTTCATCAAGTTTAACTTCTGCCTCTAGTCTACATCTGTCTCAGCAGATTTCCACTTGGCTGATAGACACATCCAAGCATCAGCTGTTGACTGCAAATCTTTTCTAAGGAACTGCAAAGCCTGGACTAGCTGAAGGCTGATGTGGACCAGTCCAGTCCATGTGAGTGCTTCCTCTCTCTTCAGCTGGGTCAGCGAACCAGCTGCTTCTGATGGATGCCCCATTGCCGTCCCTTCTTGTCTTTGACTAGCATTCCAGCCTTTCTGGGCTCTGACAACAGCATCCTAGTCTCAGCAGGAAGTAGTTACAGAAGACAGTATATCATCCCTTGTCCCCCCCAGCAGGCTTAATGTTATATCAAAAGGAAACTCCCTGTCATAGGGGAGAAAATAGCTACCTATGGTGCCGATTGGCATACCAGGAAAGGTACTTGTGAAAACTAAATAGATCCAGATCTATCAACAGGTAGATTTATCAACTGAAATAGTTCCATATTCAACCTGTTCTGTGTAAAACAGAGAGATTATAGTAAAGCTTTAAGAGAAAGCTGATGTTTCTATGTAAACCACTCAGAAATCACTAGAATTAATATGGCTGTGCTTGAAAAAAAATCATTGCAAAAAAAGGGGGGGGAACCTGAGATGAAGTAAATAACTGGTCCCCATTCTCATTTCCAGGCTCCTTCTAGATAGTGACTCTGATGCCAGTCATCCCAGGGCCTTTAGTCCTTCTGATTCTGCTGATTGCTGTTGGCTCTTGCATCATTGATGCCTTAACTAAATGAAAATTTCTGTCTGGGTACCACTAAGCTGATGTTTATTAGATCCCAATATAAACAAGTACCCATCACAAAGTCAAGGATTTGACTCAGGATACAACTCAAGGGGGGAATGTGAGAGCCAAATTTAAGTTTTAATTATTATGCCTATAGAATCCATAAAACAAAAATGTCTCTGATCTGCAAGCCTCTTGCCCAAGGACGGACAGTTCCTGAAATGCTGGAGGCTGTCATATATGGGAGATAACTAGTCACATGTTTTCACTCCCCTAAACAAGGTTGTTTGACCCTTAGCGCCGGATGTGCTTAATCACATGTGGGTGGGAAGTTCACAGGCAGGAAATACGTCAAGATATACATTTGTCCCTGACTGGATATAGTCTGGAGGTATGTCAGCGTGTATGCTTGCTCTGTTTGGACCTGATGGTAAATGCAGTGAATTATGGGTTTTCCTTCTTAAGTTGCTGCAAACTGTGACTTGGGGCCATTTCTCAGGAATCTGGGTATGGATCTGGTCAATATTTAATTAAAGTTTGCTTCCAATTTGGCTTTAAACTGTGGTAACGATTTTATTCCCGATCCATGGGATTAACAGAAGGGAGTCAGAGGTGGCAGTTTTTAATTAGAATGGACGGAACTAGGAGCATCCAAGGCCAAAGCATTGAGTGGCTTAATTCTTGCCACTCCAGAGTTGGGCCTTTACAGTAATTGCCTTGCTACCAGAGAAAACACACAAGAGGAAGGTATTTATTTAACTTCACTTAATTTTAGAGGTTGTGTATGTGGTGTTTATATATGAGCATGTGGGGGTCCATGTCCTCCTCTACTCTTCTCCACTTTGATCTCTGAGAGTGGAGCTCAGTCTTGGGCCACACTGCCTGTCTGACAAGCTCACAGTGTATGTCTCTGCCTTCCAGTGTTAGGGTTACAGGCACGTATGACAGTGGCCATATTGGGGGTTTGTACTCAAGTCTCTGGCTTTCACACAAGTTTTCTTACCCCTGAGTCATCTCCTCGATCCCACATGGCAGGAGCCTTATTAACCAAAGAAGTATTGAGAAAGGGATGGGAAGAGGACTGGGGACAAAGGACGAAGAGAACAGGGGAGGAGAGGGGAGAGTTGGGTGGAGCCATGACTTTCAAAGCCTGACAGAGATGGGTTCCACCCCAATCCTCTGGATTAACAGCCTAGTGACTGAATTTACCGTCTCATCTCATTTTTCTAGTCTGTGGAAGGGGATGGTGTAGCCTGAGCAAGGCTGTTGTCAAGATTAAAAGAGAAAAAAAAGACAATACATGAAAGCTTACAGAAGTGGTGGCCGCTCCCTGCCATTGTTAAATTAGCTTCACTCTTACCTAGCCTCTTCCTTAACATGTCTGAAGTGGTCATTCCCTCTAGGGAAATATAAGGCGATCAGCCTTCTCCTGTCCATATCGATTCCAGAGTATGGGGTGTTAAGCAGAAGCGGTTACCTCCCCCTTCCCACCTGATCCCCCTACCATGTTAGTTGTGAGTAAAATGTGGCACCCTGGGTGGGAGAGTTCAGCCACTGTCATCTAGAGAAGTAAGGGCCTCCTAGGACCAGGTTCCCCCTCCCCACTTTCAGCCCGTCCAGCCACTCCTCTGAACAGCAGCTGACTCTGTTTTAACTTGCTGCTAAGATAGTTCAATGACAAAGGTCCAGGTAGCCACTTGGCTAAGTCTGTGTGGGAAGGAAAAGCAGGAAAAAACAAAAACAAACAGGCCTGATTTCTTTCTAAAACAAAAATCAGTAATTTTAGAGATTGTTGTTACAACCCAGAAAGTGCTCTTCAAATCTCATTTAAGCAGCTAGTCACAGGACCAGGGGAGAACATAACAGGTCCATAATATCTGCTTAGTGCCTAGAGGGTAGCTGTGACCAGGGCCACACAGAGGGCTGCTCTCAGCACTTACACTAAGATGAAAGATTTAAACAATTCTTTCTTCCTGCCACAAAGTTTTCAGCTATAGGCTCCCCAAAGAGCAGGTTCATTGTGACCCCCCCCCCCCCAAAATATTTCAATCTCAGAAAATTCATTTAGAAAAGAAGTTTTCCATTTTGGCCTCCTCCCTCACCCCTTCGTGTATCTACACCCTCTCACTAGCCAGTGGCCTCAGCACCGGACCCTCGGCACGGCCAGAACAAATGTGTGGAGAATAAAAGGCGATCAATAATCGCATTCGCTGATGCCAAGAGCCACACTGTTTACTGACGCAGTTGTCTGAAGGAGCCTGCGGTGCCCCGAGCCAGGCAGCCGTGTGTGCTTCCTTCCGCCAGCTGCTTGCCCCAGATAGCATCTTCCTAAATGGGATCATAAGAGCAGACATGGCCTGAGATCACAGTGTGCTGGTCACTCAGGGACCTTAAGGAGTACAGTGGTGTTGCGACAGGGCCAATAATGGACGCTCGGCATTTATATGGCAGACACCGTGCTGACTGACTTACACCTGATACAGCCTTTTAAGAGGACCCCAGGCCCTGCTGTGTCACCCAGGCTGGACTCGAACACCCAGGCTCAAACAGTTCTTCCATCTCTGCCTCTGGAATAGTTTGAACGACAGTGTAGACGTAGCCTTTAATTTCCACAATTTTATATTACATTGTACAAAAAAAAAAAAAAAAAAAAAACACGGCTGAGAGATATGAAGCAAGGCTTGAAGTCACATAGCCTCTCCACTCCAGAGGGCTTGTCATCTCTGTACTGCCAGCCCAGCCCCTTTCCCACCCTCAGGCATCTGCTGGGCACTTTCCTTGGGCCCCTTGTCAAGGCCTCCTTGTCCTTCAAAGCTTTGTTCAAAGGCTGTTCCTTTCTGGAGTCTTCCATAGTTCTTCTCATGACCTCAGGTGGAATCATCTCTTACCGTCTAGCCTCTGTAGTTCAGGCTAGAAGCCTGAAGCCTACAAGCCCACCACACTCCCAGCCAGGAATCAGGACTGTCATTGTGCCTTCAGACCTCGCAGAGTGACCGGTCTGACACTTGACAGGACCTGTAACTAGATGTCTGTGGCTCCCAGCAAAACAGAAAGACGGAAGCCCTCTGTCCTAAAGTATAGCCATGGGCTGGAGAGATGGCTCAGCGGTTAAGAGGACTGACTCTTCTTTCAGAGGTCCTGAGTTCAATTCCCAGCAACCACATGGTGGCTCACAACCATTTATAATGAGATTTGGTGCCCTCTTCAGGGGTACAGGTACACATGCATGCAGTCAAAGTATTGTATTCATAATAATAAATAAATAAATCTTTAAAAAAAATAAAGCTAAAGTATAGCCATGCTGGCCCTGTCTGCTCCTTGGGAAGCAGCTGATGGCCTGGATGAGATGGAAACAGAAAGAAGAGAATCATGGGAGACTGAGACAGCCATGGGAAGGAAAGCACCTAGCAGTTCAAAGCCATCAGTCCTGGGTGGGCGTGGCCCTCACTCCACAGACAGAGCAAGCAGCGCCACCTCGGCCCGACTAACATTCCTTGTTTGGTCCCTCACTCTCACTGGCTTCTTTCCCTGTGTATCTGGGGCCACCACACATTGTAAAATTTTTTCTCTCAAGGGAGCTAGGAGAAGGTACTTGACTTCCGGCCCCCCAGGCTCTCTGGCAGTGGGAACAGGAGGTCATTTCCGCAGCAGACCCAGCTACCTCTGTCTTCTCATCTCTCATCAGAGGATTTGAGCAAAGCGAGGAGGTAGATGCAGGGTAAATCTTCTCACTGAAATGGCACACAACTGCCCTGGCTTGAACTAAAGCAGGTGCCAGAGTCCCCCTGGCTGGCAGAGTGGGGGCCCTGCTTATCCAGTGACAGACTGACAAAAGCTTCTAGAAGGCCCCTTGAGGCCCCAGGTTCCAAGATATTTCTGGAGACAGATCACAGCTGCCTACAGGCAGGGGTAGCTGTCATTGATTGTTCAGAGATCCTTGTCAAATGAAAGCATAACTGGGCCTGCCCCAGGCCAACTGGGAAGTCTGGTCCTTGCACCTGTGGAGCTGAGGACAGACGACCAGCCCTAAAAGACAGGATGGCATAGAGCTGAGATTCATACCCGGAGCTGCTGTTCAAACTTTCCCAGAAGACGCAGCCGCTTCTCTCAGAGTTTGGCAGCCTGCTTCCCTGAGCAACATCAGGAGATGCGTGGTGTCATAACATTGGCTGAGTTCTGCCTGATTTCCTCCGCTCTCCGCTTCAGGCGGTCTGCACGAGGCACAGGCCATGGGATGCTTTAAAGCGATTGCTAAGTGGAGAAACAGGAACGGCTCGAAACACTGAGTCTACGGAGCGGCTCTAACAGTGCTGCCCCTGAGAGGCCACTAACTGCCTCTGCCCAGGAGGGACAGGTCAGGTGTCTTACCACTGGCCCCGACCTCTGGAGTAGCATCTCTCTGTATAGCATCCTTTAGGGAGACAGCGGCTGGAGAATGAAGGGTAAAGACTGTGCTTCTCCCAGGACTCCCTGTTCCCCTTCCTCCCTCCCCTCTGGCTCTATGGGGGAGGGTATAGTCCTCAGGCCAGACAGTGGGTTCAGGGCAGCAGGACTCGGGAACAACCTGCCTCCCCCTGGCACTGAGTGAACTGAGTAGATGGCTCCCCTGTGTAGACTGAGGAGTCGTCCTGGGGTGATGGCTCGGGAATCTTCCCCACCGTATTATTTCTGTGTCTCCCTGTAATCTGCAATACCAGGGATAAGTGGCTGCTGGTGACCAAAAGCCCTTTACCTTGCAGGTTATTGCAGAGGACAGAGAGGAAGGGGCAGGGGAGACAGATCAGCGAGGAGACAGAGCAACCAGAGGATGGCATGAGTCCCTGGGGAGAACGGCTTCCTCCATTTTCAGCCCCAGTCCTTTGAAAACGAACTCTGGAGGAGCACAGGCACCAGAGGCCTGAAGCCAATGCCTTCCCTCATCTCCCTCTGCTTTATTTTCTGGGGCGGGACCTGAAGCTCACTGACTGGCTAGACTGTCTGACCACCAAGTCCCATGGATCCACATGTCTTCCCCAAAGCTGAGATTACAAACGCATGCTTCATCAGTGTTCATGTGGGTGCTGGGGACCTGAACTCAGCTCCTCAAGCTCGAATGACTAGCACTCTACTAAGTCACGGCCCCAGTACCTAAGTCCTTTTTAAACATTAGGACATGGTTTTAATCTTAAAAATAAACAACCTGAGAAATAATAATTTTTATGACACAGGGAAGAGATGCATTTAATAGATGTTCATGCAGGGACTTTAAGCATGATAAAAAATAAAAATAGAGGGGCTGGAGAGATGACTCAGCAGTTAAGAGCACTGGCTGTTCTTCCAGAGGACCCGGGTTCAATTCCCAGAACCCACATGACAGCTAACAACTGTCTGTAACTCCAGTTTCTGGGGATCTGATACCTTGACACCAATCCACATAAAATAAAGTTAAATAAATAAAAATAAAAAAATAAAAATAGAGCCAGGTGGTGGTGACGCACACCTTTAATCCCAGCACTTGGGAGGCAGAGGCCAGCCTGGTCTACAAGAGCTAGTTCCAGGACAGGCTGCAAAAGCTACAGAGAAACCCTGTCTTGAAAAACCAATAATAATAATAATAATAATAATAATAATAATAATATAAAAAAGCCTTTAGCCCTTCACTTTTTGGGATCACCTCACAACTTTCCTCACAACTTTGTCCTGGGACTCACTCTGTAGACCGGGATAGCCTCAAACTCGGAGATCCGCCTACCTCTGTCTCCCAAGGATTGGGATGGGATTAAAGGTGTGTGCCACCACTGCCCAGCTCATTTTTTTGTTTTTTTTTTTTTTATGGGTTTTTTTGTTTGTTTTAAATAACAAAAATATAAACCCGTCTAGATGAGAACTCCAAGAGTTAGACTAAGTAAATAATACTTTATCCACTGGGTGGAGTAGTATCCGGTCTGTAACGCTGAAAATAAAAAGGCTTCATAAAATATTTATAATGCATATAAAGTCGAACAAGAAAGCAAGAAACAGCATCTGTGCTGATCAGTACTACCCAGGAATACCAATGCCTAAGGGCAAAGATCTGAGGGAGATATTTAAAAATAAAACCACTTATTAAATTAAGGTGTTGTGGTTATAAGGCATATTTTTCCTACAAAGATTTTCTTTATTATGCAATATATTTATACATAGTTAACATAATATTGTTTCAATAGTTACATGCAAAATGGGGGGTCCCCAAGTAAGAAATACCTTGTGCACAGGAACCATGGCAACCTCGTTTCTCTATACTATTGCTTCATGGAACATGTGGTAAGAGATCAGCATGGTGCGCTAGATGGAACGCAGGTGTGACTCAGAGCTGAATTTAAGAGCTGTGTGGCTCTGCACACAGCTATATAGTTTCTGCATCTAAACTCCAGGACGATTCTATCCATTTCCCAGAGGCTTTTAGGATAACGGATCAATACATGACAGAAGAACAATAAGTGGTCAGGTTAGGGGTTTAGGGTTTGTTTCCACACATCTACTTGGGCTGAGATTTTCCACTCCACTTCTGCTCTGCATGCACACAGCAGTTATCCCAAACTAAACAGTAGGCTCCTTAAGATCACCTCCTCTGGGGTTAGTCGGGTAATAAGCTAAACCCACAGACGTTACTTTGTTCCCATTAGACGAATGTTGGACTGTTGTTTTTCAGCGCAAAGTGAAGTGTGGAAAACATGTGGCCATTTGGAAAGAGATTGTTAAGAGCTTTCCCCTTTGGTCAGAGCCAGGGTGAAGAACCCTGGGATGAGAATTCTACTCCGAAGATCCTCTCCACCCATTCCAAAAGAAAGAAGCCCCTTTATATCTGGGGAGGGAGGGAACCGTGTTTAACACCAGTCCTTTCTGCTTGGGTGGAAAGCTCCAGGGGCTCTGCTGCTGCCAGCCACGCACGGGTCCCCTCGCGAACTTGCGGGAGTGCATTAACGATGAACGAGTGTGTGGCCCTCTGGTTTCCAAAACTCGCGAGATCTCGGGAAAGTGGAGTGAAGCTTCCTTCAGAGAACCTCAACGTCTCAGTCACATTCCTTCTTCAGCCTCCTAAACACCGGGAGTTTCCTTGACTCCTTCCTTTGAAAATCAGAAATTCAGCCTTTTTCCCAGTTGGCCAGAAGGAACAGAATTTCAGGGTGTTAGGAGAGGGCCAGCATTCTTTACAGATTCAAGACTACAGCATAGACGGGCCAACAATTAGGAGGTCACTTCTGTGAAGCCCCAGTGAAATAGATGATTCCTGCCGTGATAATAAAGGACTCAAATGCTGTTGGGTAAACTCTGTCTCTGATAAACTGGATAGTCACGTGGTGCCAAGGCATCACCCCCTGCACGGTGTGTTGACTGCCAGTAGAACAAATGACAAAGGTAATTTGACACTGATTGGATCTCCTTATCTGGACCAGTTTCTGCCCCAACACAGTCTGAACCACAGAGGCAAACAAGATAGTTCTCTTGATGGGAGACTACAGGAAGGGTGGGGTTTGACCATGCCAGAATGTTATCAAGCCTGCAAGCCTAACTTCCGGCCTCCGGGCAAGCAGGTAATGGATCGGGAGGAGTCAAATACCTCTACCAGGAGACAATCAGACCCACCCCACAGAAGCAGGCAGCCTGCCTAGCTTTTTAACTAGGCCAAGGGTCTGATACCATATAGAAGGAGGGAAAGGGGGTGAGGAATGTTCTAGAATAAAAGTATCTTAAAAGTCACAATCACCAGGCGTGATATCTGGTCCCGATTTGAATAAGTCCAATGTAGGAGATGTTTTGGGGACAACTGAAAAATGCAGATGTGGGTTTGGTATCTAACGGTAGTAAAGGTGTTTATACGCGGTGATGTAGCACTGAGTCATGGGAGAACATTCTCTTGCTTCTTAGACATCATATGAAATGTTCAGGGAAACTGCACATCACTTGTGACATACTAAGAGTTTGGCTTTAAAAAAAAAAGGTCCCAGCAGACACGACCAAGTATAACTGATTCCAGTGGTGAACGTACAAACGTGGTACCTACGGTATCCCAGGCAAAGTAATAGCAACAGAAAACCAAATAGAGGCTGGCCATGATGGCCCTGGTCAGTTACCCTAACAGACGGTGGAGTTGGGAGAACCCACATAAAGGGGGTAAGAGAGAACTGGCTCCCAAAACTTGTCCTCTGAACGCCACACTCATGCCTGCACGCCCACACTCATACGAGGTTTAATAGATTAAGAGCTGTTAAATGTTCTTTCGGAGGGCTGGAGAGCTGGCTCAGTGGTTGAGAGAGAGCACTTGCTGCACAGCCATGAGGACCTGAGTTCAGATCCCGGCACCCACGAAACAAGTTGGAAGCGGTCTTGGTCTTGCATGGGTCTGTAACTCCAGGTCTGTGGGGAGTGGAGATAGGAGGATTGCTGTGAATTGCTAGCTGTCAGCCTAGCTGAAGAAGGCAAGCTTCAGGTTCAGGGAGAGACTTCTGTGATAGCAACACCCAATGCCCTCCTCTGGCCTCTGCTCCTGGGTCTGTCTCTATAAATACCACCACACATATGTCAAAAAATAAAATTAGCCGGGCGGTGGTGGCGCACGCCTTTAATCCCAGCACTCGGGAGGCAGAGGCAGGCGGATCTCTGTGAGTTCGAGACCAGCCTGGTCTACAAGAGCTAGTTCCAGGACAGGCTCCAAAACCACAGAGAAACCCTGTCTCGAAAAACCAAAAATAAATAAACAAATAAATAAATAAATAAATAAATAAATAAATAAAAAATAAACAAGGTAGAGAGTGATTGAGAAAGACACCCAACATTTACCTCTGTCTTACACACACACACACACACACACACACACACACACACACACAGCCCTTTCCTGGATTTCTATTTTAATTTATGTGTACGTATGTGCATCTGTGTGAGTGTCTGTCACATGTGTGTGAGTGCCAGAAGAGGGTGGTGGAACCGAACTCAGGTCCTCTGGAAGAGCAGTAAATGCTCTTAACACTGAGACATCTCTCTAATCTCCCTCGCCTGGATTTCCATAGCATCTTGCAGAATGGAGAAGGGGGTTCTGGGAAGAGCCAGAATGGACAGAACTCTGACCCTCTGGCCCTAAGCAGGCAGACACACATTCTGAGCACTTTATAAAGTTGAAGCTCTTCGGATCTTTGGAGGTCAGCACTGTTACCCACCCTTAAGATGAGAGAAACAGATCAGAAGGGGTAAGTTCCTGGCAGAGGGCAGCTCAGCTGATGGGCGGGAGCTTTTGGACAGTGCTCAGTGAAGAGGAAACCTGAGTTAACCAGTCCTTGAAAGTGGAATTTCTCTGCTTTGTGTCTTTAAAGGTCTTTGGAGCTACAATCTTCAGAATATCTGTCCCTCAACCTGGCCACAGGATTCAAGGCTAACTGGTCAGTTTAAAAGCACCGGTCACGGGGGGGGGGGGGGGGGGGGGGGTCTGCTCCCATCGTGGATGTCCTGTGATCAGGCTACTGCAAAGGTCTGGGGAAGGGAAAGCTCCCTAAGCAGCCTGTCATCGGGAAAGCCAGATTTTTTCAGCAGAAGAGCTGAAGAGAAGAAAAAAGGGTGTTGGACGTGCCTGTGTTCTGGTGGCTTGAAGCCACTCAGGGAGGCCAATTAAATGCTAACATTTTCAAAACAACAACAACAAAACAAACAAACAAACAAACAAACAAAAACCCACCGGTCATCATTGATCATAAATTTTGAAACCTGTAAGACTCATTGGGTGCCAGAAACTAAATCGCGTTTCTGGCTTAAAAATGAAAAAAAGCTAAGACGGAGGCACTCACTAGAGGCGACATCCTAGCTGCAGGCTGGGGTCACCGTGGCTTCCCCTCAGCTGCTGCACCACGGAGTTCTCTCCCTCTCACTGGACTCCCCTCCCCCCCACAGCCTGCTGTTCAGTTTCGGAGCTTCCTGGATTAAGCTGGGAGATACTGGATGTGTGGGATACAGAGAGAGTCCGCAGACATCCCCTCCCCCTTCTCTGAGCGGGACTTGAAGACCCATGATGTGGTGGTCCTGTTCCCCCTCGTTGTCCTTCATGCGCTCAAATCACACTGAACTGTGTTCCCCTAAAATTCCTAAACTGTAGCCACCTGGTGTGACCGCATTTGGAGACAGTGCCTGTGAGGAGGTGACAGGTTTAATGATGAACACAATGAGCTACACCTTTAGAAAAAGAGGAAGCTCTCTTTTGGCCAGGCAAGGCCCCGCCATTGACAAGCAAGAAGTGAAGTCCTCACCAGGAACCAGCTGAACACCTTGAACTTCCCAGCTTCCTGAGCTGGGAGAAAATTACTTGTGTTGCTTAAGCCACGCTGGCCAGGTATGTTGCAACCGCCCGACCTGGTAATAAAACAGCACAGCGCGATCTAAAAAGTTGGAAGAAACACTTTCCCACGGAACCTGCTTGTGTTTCTGGCTATCTGCACGCGCAGGCACCGAGGAGACCGGAGGCAGGTTCTCCGGGCAAGCTGCGGGGGTCTTCGCTGCTGAAAGAGACCTGAATCTGTTTGTCGTCCCCCTTCAGTAGTGGCAGGGTTTTCTTTTGCGAACAACCTCTACCTTTGTCCCATGCCCAAGTCTAGTCTAGGAGGGAAAGACAAGAAAACGCTGGCTGGGGAGGCAGAGGTAGAGGCGGGGAACGCTGCTTCCCTTGTCGCTGTCCCAGAGCTAGCACGGGCCTGGCGGGAGTCGCTTTCCAACACGTCCCAACATGTGTTTCCAGTAACGCGGTTTGTGGCCGCTTTCTTGTTCTTATCGCTCCTCCCGTGACCTTTGCTGGTTACAGACTTACTGACTGGAGCCAGGTGGATTTGTTTGATTTCTGTTGATGGTTATTAGGAAGAGGAAGTGCCAGAAGGGATTACCTCAAGTTTAAACCTATTTCCAGCAGAGTCCCGGGGCCTTTAATTACACATCTTGGGTCTGTTTGGTAAAGAAGTGGTCAAAGATGTGCTTTTTATCTCCCTCGGGATCTCCTGCGACTGGCAGCATTCCACGTGTGCCTGGCGTGCCTGCGGACTCCAGCCGGGCTGGCAGGGAGGAGGGGAAGCTGCTGGGGAGTCTTTGGACAGACCACGACATATTGGGGTGGAGACAGTAGAAGAAGATTAGAAAGTGTACCCGAGAACTGGGAATTTTGTTCGGAGGAGTGGGGCTAGATTACGGGGGGCGGGGGCGGAAGGGTAAGGATGGGGAGGGTAAGAAAACTGGTCAGTTTCTGCTGAACCACAAGTATAACTGCGAGCCAGGCCCAAAAGCAAACCTCCCCCCTTGTTAATCGTTTCTCGTTTGTAGATTTACTTCCTACCTTTGCAGGAAGTAAATGGGCAAGGGCCAGCCCCGGCACAGACCAGGAGACACTAGTTGTGGAACAGACAAATGGCACCATCCGGGTCCGCTATCAATGTGCTTGGCCAGAGAGATTTGATTAGCAGCTGGTCCTCAGAAAACCCTGCCCAGTCTGACTTCTCCGGGCCCCAAAGGGCCCATTCCCCATATACCGCTGTTTTTACCCAACTTGCCACATAAAGGCCCGAACCCCAAAAGTTTAATATGTAAATGCAACTTGTTGAGGATTGAGGGTGGTGGCTCCTAGTCGCTGTTATCATCTTGATGAGGAGTGTGGCCCACAGACTCAGGGGTTTGACATTTGGTTCCCAGCTGGGGGGTCTCTTCCAGAAGGTTGTTCACCGCCTAGAACTGTATTCTAACTAGCTGCATGGGATGCTGGGAGTGGGTCTTGAGAGTGACATCATCTTCAGGTTCAAGCCTGAGAGCTACGCTTTTTGATCCTCCAAACCTTGAGAAACTGCCATGCCGGGCCCCTGGCTGCCTATGACGATGCCTTCTCTGACCCAGGACTGTCACTGTGAGCTGAAATCCGGTTTCCTCCTCTAGGTTGCTTCCTTTAATTATTCTGTCACGGTGAGGAGGAAGTCATGGGGGGGATTTGCATATTTTGGAACAGTGAAGGCAGGGAATTAGGAATTATTTTCTCCCTGTTTGTATTAAAGACAGCTGGGCAGGTTAAATGGGCATACAATTTCCGATAACAGGACTCTAGAGTTCCCTTTAGTTTTTGCCTAAATGGGGCCAGGAGTTAGTTAGCAAGGAATACAGGGTAAGAATGGAAATGGAAATAGGGGAAATTTAGCCTGAGGTTCCTTTCACCCTAGGTGGGGACCCCTTTTGTGTCCGCATCCCACCCCAGCAAGGCTACTCTCCATAACACCCCAACCATCCTAGGATCCAGTGATGTCCCAGGGCTAGAGCACACAGCTAAAGCACCAAGAGGAGTCTTGCTTGTTTCTGGAATTTTAAATTTTTTCTTTTGTCCCATTGCATTAGAATAATGTAAACAGGTTGTGAAAGACACAAGCAGTCTCCCTCTGAAGAAGTGCCTCTATGAGGTCAACCCAGTCAATGGTGAGGCTCTGGGCATCACCACCACATCCCTAGCCCACTTCTGAGAAGCAAGAGGTACTACCTGGGGTGGGTGATGTGAAGATGGTTTCAATTTGCCCTTATCTATAAAGACACGTGGCCTTTTTGTTTGTTTGTTTGTTTGTTGTTTTGAGACAGGGTTTCTCTGTGTAGCCCTGGCTGTATTGGAAATCTCTCTGTAGACAGGCTGACCTCAAACCCACAGAGATCCGCCTGCCTCTGCCTCCTGAGTGCTGGGACTAAAGTCATGGACCACCACTGTCCATGTACCGCCAGTCCTCTGCTAGACACGTGGCCTCTAAATATCACACCATATTTCTCTAAGGCTAATACCAGCACGATGCTGGAGAGCTGAGGCTGTTCTCACAGGGTAATACCAGCCTGATGATGGCATGCTAGATGGTGTTTTCATGGCATGACAGTAATACAATGTTTGCGTGCTAAAGGATGCTCTCATTTTAAAGTTTTAGCACATTAGTGGCTAGTTCATGGATATTATTTAGGACGAGACCAAGTAATAACCAATCTAATTAGATAATTTAAATAATAAGCTAATGGTATAATGACATACAAGCAGCACAAAATTCAGGAAACAGGAATTTTCCCCACTGTGTGCCAGCTAGGTAATTTACCCAGTGTGCACAAAAAAATAAGGTCTAGAGATGGCCTCACAAGAGCTGTGAGTTTAGAGCATCCATGTTCAGAGCTGGCTATTGTAGCTCACTCCTGTAATCTCAGCACCAAGGACACTTCAGCAAGAGGATCAAGAGTTTGAGGCTAGACCAGCAAGACCCTGCCTCAAACCAAACCAAACTAAACCAAGCCAAATGAAATGTGCCAGAAAAGGTCCAAATCCTAGACGTGTTATTTTCTTTGCTCTGTGACAGAGGGCAAATCATCTCTCTGTGTCTTTCTGTGCACAGTCTCATGTACCCTAGGCTAGCCTCAAACTCTATGTAGCTGAAGCTGACCTTGAACTCCAGTCCTCCTGTCTCTGCCTCCAAGTGCTGGGATTTCATATAAGTCACAACTCATTAAGCTTTAGCTTCTTCATCTGTAAGATAGACTTTAAAATCCTACCCCAGAAGATAGCACTGATGATTAGATAGTACTTACAAGGCTATTAGCAGCAGGTGGCAGATAGTAAGGAAGGGCTGGGAAAGTAGGGGTGGTTCTAAGCCTTTGGGGTTAATCAAGAGGCTGAGGACAGGGGCCTGAGAGATGGCTCAGTGGTGAAGGGCACTCATTCTTCAGGAGGACAGGGGTTCAGTTCCCAGCACCCACATAGCTTCACTCCACTTCTAGGGGATCTGATGCCCTGGTCTGACCTCTGCGGACACCAGGCGTGCACAGGGTGCGCTTACATACAGGCAGGCAAACATTTATACACATGGGGGAAAAATAAAGTTAAAAAACTTCCAAATACATGCAAAAGACACTTTTCTAAGATTGTTTTTATTCTAAAACTGATTGTGTGTGTGTGTGTGTGTGTGTGTGCGCGCGCGCGCGTTTGTGTTTATCTGTGTCTGTGCACACACCTGCGGTGTGTGTGCCCCAATGGGCAGGGTGGATGGACATACAGAAGTCAGAGAACAGTTCCTGGGAGTCTTTCCTCCCATCAGCGGGTCCCATGTATTGGACTCAGGTCCTCCGACTTGGCAGCAGGTACTGTTACCTGCTGAGCCACCTCGCTAGTGTGGCTTTTTCTTTTGTTTTATTGTTTGTTTTGCTTTTTCCGGACAGGCTATCATTATACAGCCCAAGCTGGCCTCAAACTCACAGACAACCTCCTGCCCCTTCTTGAGGGGTTGGGCTACAGGCCTGTGACACCAAGCCTGAATTCACAGGACTCATTGCTAAATTCTAAATTTCTAAATGTTCTTATCCTCCTCTCTACCCTGAGATAACTGCCCTGGAAGATATACTGTCCAGGACCATCTTTGCTCAAGAACTGTTCCTGAGAAATAATAAAAAAATAACACTTGAGACATTGTCAAGTGTTTCCTGTCTCAGAGAGCTCACAAACCTCCGCCCTAGTTAGTGCCCTTTGACCTCTTCTAGGCTACTACAGACCTGGTGGTGAACAAGGACCATCTCTCCCAAGGCTTGGAGTCACCTTGCCTCTAGGTGTGCTCCTGATCAGACTCCAGTTGACACTGGGGGCCTCTTACCATGTAGGCCGGCCACATGAGTCTCCACATGAGTAGAAGGCCTGCTGCGTGTGCTCTGTCAGCACATACAGCCTGCCCACGTACTAAAGGGGTTGATAAATTCATGTGATTGGTGAGTCTACAGGGAATGGCTTCGTCTGGGTGGGCTGCTGATAGGGTGGGCTTGGGCTTCTGCTATTTCTGCTTAAACACTGAGAGACCCCTGGGCAAGCAAAAATCCTTTTGTGTTCTGAGCATCCACAGCTGCCATCTGAGGTCCAATCTGGACGTCGTACCCGGCTCACCGGAGTGGAATCGTGGTGAGAGAAAGGAGAGGTTTCCTACATCTTATCAGACAAATTTATACCTGGAAGACTAAGCTATCTTAGTCCTGGGGGCTCCACCCTACCACTTCACAGATTCTCAACAATCAAGAGTTAGGGAAAAAAAGTTTTCTAGAACATTCTCTACAGATCATTCAAGCAGGACATGTGGCAAGCTCAAACCATGGCCTTCCCTTATCACCCTGGAAAGAGAGGCTTCTCTCAACTCACAGGAGGGGTGTGTGTGTGTGTGTGTGTGTGTGTGTGTGTGTGTAGGGGGGTGTCGTTCAGGACCTAGTGAGTTTACCTGCACTTCCTTCCTGTGTTCCCAATAGGAAGTCAAGATCAAGCCTAGAAACACTCCTTTGGAAACAGTATCTCAGACAGGTGCGTGTGTTCCCCCTATGACCATTGAGTTCTTACAACTCTGTAAGTGATGTGTGTGTGTGTGTGTGTGTGTGTGTGTGTGTGTGTGTGAATCTTTCTTCAGTACCACTGTGGGCTAAAGTTTGATTCTGCCACCTTGTGCATTCTGGGCTTCCTGGGACCCTGCTGGTTAGAGTCACAGCTGCAGTCTCACCAGGCCCAGGCCTGGTTCAAGTCAGGAAGCACAGGACTGGGTCATTCGTGAAACTGCTGGAAGATGTGAAACAGAGCAAGCGGTGTGGATCGGTGCCTTTCGTTTCTGCTGTAGATCTCTACTTAAATATTGACTTCAAAAAAATGTTCAAGCCAGGAGTGATTGTAGCACACAACACCTGTCTGCGCCCTATGCGCTACCATACAGTTTGTGAGCTTCGGGCAAGGGGCTGGAGGTTGAAACACATACAAAGACACAGACAGACAGAGAGACGGAGACACAGACCTCTAGTCACTGGTAAGGAGCCCTTTATTCAATAGCACCACGGAGGCTTAATATACCCAACAGTCAGGTGGGCCAACAGGTGAAAACCTTATCCTCTGATCCTCAAGGCAAGGCAACATGTGCTCGTAAACAACTTTGACACAGCTTTCAGTAACCCCAATCAGAAGGAAAGTAAAGATCACTAGCAGGGAAAAGCAGCTGGAGGCCAAGACTCCAAATGGTCCCAACAAGTGGTGGCACACACCTTTAATCCCAGCAAGTGGGAGACAAAGGTATCTCTATGTGTTCAAGGTCAGCCCGATCTACAGACTGAGTTCCAGGACAGCCAGAGCTACACACAGAGAGACCCTATCTTGAAGGGGGAAAAAAGTTCAACTTGGAGACAAATGCCTGCCCTGAGCGCTCTAAATGCAAATGAATTTGTCCCTGTAAACATCTTGGTATATCTGAGATAGTTTGGCAGCTTCGATCTTCTCTGATGTGAAGACTGGAGTGTTCTCAGAGGTCTGAAGACTGTTCTTCACAGAAAGATCCTTCTTGAATACAATAGCATGAGTGGCATTTTGAGGCATTAAAAAATTATTAGTAAAGTGCTTGCTTGCAGGCATGAGCTCCGAGTTTGTACCACGAAGCCCAAGTAAATGATGGCACACGCCAGGAACTACAAGCTCGGAGAGACAATGCTGGGGAAGAAGGGACAGGCAGATTCCTGGGGCCTGCTAACTACCCAGGCCAGCCTACTTGGTGAACTCCAGGTTAGTGAGAAACACTCCAGGATGCTGGACGGCTATGCAAAGGGCATTTGTAACCTGAAGATGCAAGCCTGAGAACGTGGAGTTCAGGACCTGAAACCCACATAGAGGTGGAAGGGGAGAAGCAGCTAACTCTACAGATTTGCTGTCTGATCGCCAAATATGGGCTGTGGCGTGCAAACCCCGTACATCTATCATACACACACAAATACACAACACATACACACATATACACATCATACCCACACCCACAAATACATGACACACAGACACATACACACATACCTCATACACACACACACACACACAAATACACATCGCACACACACACACACATACCTTTTATACATTCAACCATACAATGACGACAAAATATTTTAAAAATTAAAAAAAGCATAGCACTGGAGGAGTGACCCAGACAAGGCTGGGAGTAGAATTCGGTGATGGAGCACTTGCTTCAGATCCTGGGTTTGAACACTGAGATGCCTAAAGGAAAGAAGGCCCAGGAAGAACAAAACAGAGAGCTGGGCGGTGGTGGCGCACGCCTTTAACCCCAGCCCTCGGGAGGCAGAGGCAGGCGGATCTCTGTGAGTTCGAGGCCAGCCTGGTCTACAAGAGCTAGTTCCAGGGCAAGCTCCAAAAACTACAGAGAAACCCTGTCTTGAAAAACCACCCCCCCCCCAAAAAAACCCAAAACAGAATGCTGAGAACATAGTAAATAATAAAAGCCACCTGTTACCATGGCAAGCATCTGTGACAGTCATTACATATTTACCGAGGGTTTAAAGCTTCACACGAAGTCATTTGGTGTGAATTTCTCACCAACAGAGAAACTGGGTCTCTTGTACACTGTAAGGTTGAGGACCTAAACCTAACCAAGATCATCTATGACCAGTCTTGTCATGTAAAAATACAATTGGCTTAAAGGGGTATGAATGCTTATCAAATTTATAGTGTTTTGATAGGATTAAGTGTTGAAAATTATTTGCTGGGGAAGCGAGGCTTTGCCTGCTTGGTGGTAGAGAATGCAAAATAATCCCCTTTCTAGTAATCGTCAAGGATCAAGTGAACGTGCACATTAGTTCCTACACAAATGCTCCACGTGGTTCCTAGGAAAGCAGCATGCTGTGTGCTCTCGTGCGGGCTGCTGCGGGAATGTGGGAGGGAAGGAATGGCTTGATTAATCCGGGACAGCCTAATGACAACCTTCGGGACTGCAGGGATGAGGAGAGGGAGGGAGTGGGGCATGAAACTGTGGTCCTGAGAAGAAAATGAATGGCCTAGGTTAGAATGACATGGTTCCGACTTTCAGAGTCCTGTCTCTGGATTGGTGCTGGAGCTGAGAGCAGCACTATGGACCGGGCACCTCAACCTGCTTTATCTTTTTCGTTTGTTTTTGTTTTTGTCATGTGTCCCCCCCCCCCCCCCCCAACGTGGTTTCTCGGTTTCTCTGTGTAGCCTTGGCTGTTCTGGAGCGAGCTCCACAGAGCAGGCTGGCCTTGAATTCACAGAGGTCCGCTGTCCTCTACCTCCCGAGAGCTGGGATCAAAGGTGTGTGCCGCCACGGCCTGGCTATTACTTTATCTTCTTATTTTTTTAAGTTTTCTTCCCCCAGATATGTGTCTGTGTATGAATATATGCTTGTATGTGCAGAAGCCCATGGAGGCCAGAGAAGATGCTGGATCCCCTGGAGCTGGAGTCACAGGATGTGAGCCATATGACAAGGGTGCTGGAAATTGAGCTGTGGTCCTCTGCAAGACCAGCAAATGCTATTAATTGCTGAGCCATTTCTCCAGTTGCTATGTAAATTATCTTTATTTAGAACTAGAAACAGCCCTGGGTTGAGGATGGAGCTAGACTGATTCAGCACACAACGTCCCGGGTTCAATGCCCAGGACCTCATAAACCCAGTGTGGTATTACATGCCTGTAATCTGAGAGCTAAAGTGGAGGAAGAAGAATCAGAATTTCAAGGTCATCCTCTGCTATATAGTGAGTCTGAAGCCAGACAGGGCTGCATGAGACCCTGTCTCAAAAGAAAAATAACTAAATAGCCGGGCGGTGGTGGCACATGCCTTTAATCCCAGCACTCGGGAGGCAGAGGCAGGCGGATCTCTGTGAGTTCGAGGCCAGCCTGGTCTACAAGAGCTAGTTCCAGGACAGGCTCTAAAGCTACAGAGAAACCCTGTCTCGAAAAGAAAAAAAAAAAGAAAAAAAAGAAAAATAACTAAATAAAAACAGCCCAAGAGGAAATATGTTAACCCACAGACAGGAACACCAAAGACAGGAACCCACAGACAGGAACACCAAAGCGTAGGCAGGGTGAGCAATTGAGCAGGCGGGGGGGGGGGGGGGGGGGGGCGAGGTCGAGCCCTAGGCCAACAACTTCCCTCGGCAGCTAGTTCGAAGGCCTAGGCCCACAGTCCCAGCTGTTTCACTCTGCATCCTTCTAGGTCCCCTCTGGGGCAGCCTTTCCAGTGAACAGCCACCTGTCCCTCTTCTGAAGCATTTGGCTTTTATGAAGAACTTCTAGACAAAAACATAAACGAGCAGATGACGGCCTCAGCGTGGGGGAGGAAACACTCCAGCAGCACTCAAAGTCTTCGGTGGTTTTCTGTTGCTGCCATAAAGAACCCTGAGGGGCTGGAGAGGGGGCTGGAGAGATGGCTCAGAGGTTAAGAACACTGACTGCTCTTCCAAAGGTCCTGAGTTCAATTCCCAGCAACCACATGGTGGCTCACAACCATCCATAATGAGATCTGGTGCCTTCCTCTGGCCTGCAGGCACACATGTAGACAGAACACTGTATACTAAATAAATAAATAAACTTTATATATAAAAAAAGAGTCCTGAGTAAAGCCACCTAAGGGTTTATCTGGGCTCACAGTCCAAGGTACAATCCACCAAAGCCGGGGAAGTCGACGCATCAGTCACAGCAAGAGGAGCACCGGGAAACGCCTCTGTTCAGCTCGCCTTCTCCCTTTTATACAGTCCAGGACGGTGCCCTAGGGAATGCAGCTGCCCACAGTGGAGGACTCTTCCATCTCATTAGCTTCATCAATGTACTCTCCCCCCCCTCCCCCCCCCGCCCAGGCATCTCCAGCGACCATTTCCCATCTGATTTTACCAACAGCTAAGACTGACCATCGCATCAAGTAAGGCAGAGGAACTTTATAGTCAATGGGTTGGAGGTACTGCTCCTGAGAATACCTGTCTGGTGACAAGCAAGGCCCTGAGGCTGATTGCCAGCGTCCCAAACCCACACTAGCACAGAGGTAGTATGATGTGGGAGGGTCTTCTGTTTGAATTGATTTCATTGGTTAATAAAGAAACTGCCTGGCCCATTTGATTGACCAGCCCTTAGTTGGGTGGAGTAGATAGAACAGAATGCTGGGAAGGGAAGTCAATTAATCGTCATGCCTCTGCTCTCTGGGTCAGATGCGATGAAGCTCCGGCCCAAGATGGACAGTACGCTAGAACTTTCCCGGTAAGACACCACTTCGTGGTGCTACACAGATTATTAGAAATGGGTTAATCTAGATGTGAGAATTAGACAGTAAGAGGCTGGAACTAATGGGCCAGGCAGTGTTTAAATGAATACAGTTTGTGTATTGTTATTTCAGGTGAAAAGCTAACCATGCGGGAGCCGGGCGGGACGATAAGCAGGCCTGCCCGCAGCATCTCACCACAGTAGTATTTATCAAATAGAGACCCAAACCACGCTACAAGAAACCATGTACAGCCAGGCTTGGTGGATTACGCTTGTAATTCCAGCACCAGGGAGCTGAAGCAGGAAGATTACTCAGTTTGAGCCATGACTTGGGCAACAGAGTAAGTTGAAAAGGCTTGGGATATACAGTGTGAGATGCTGTTTTAAGCAAGCAAATATTTTTAGTTCACAAAATAGTTCCTAATCACTGTATAAACAAAATAATATGAATTTAAGAAATATGGAAATGAATTTTTTTTTAAAAAAAATAACTTCTGCCAGTTGAGGTGATGCTTGTCTTTAATCCCAGCACTCAGGAGACAGAGATAGGAGGATCTCTGTGAGTTTGAGGCCAGCCTGATCTACAAACTTGGTCTACAAACAAGCAAGAGCAGTCAGAGATGCATAGCAAGATCTTGCCTCCAAGCAAAACAACAAAGCTGAATTGCATCTATGCATAACATACAGAAACTGGTTTTTGTTTGGCTGGTTTTGTTTTTTTGAGACAAAGTTTCTCTGTGTGTACCTTTGGCTGTCCTAGAACTCACTCTGAAGACCAGGCTGGCCTCAAACTCATCCATCTCCCTGCCTCTGCCTCCCTAGTGCTGGCATTAAAAAGGTATGTGCCACCACCACCTGGGCTGCAATTTTTTTAAAAAGTAGAACGTGGGGTTCGTGGGTTAAGAGCACTTACTGTTCTTACAGAGAACCCAGGTTCCATTCCTAGCACTGATATAGTGACTCACAACTAGGAACTCCAATTCCAAGGGCTCTGACACCCTCTCCTGGCCTTGACAGGTACTGCGTGAACACAGTACACTTACATACATGAGATAAAACACTCAGACGCATAAAAAAAAAAAGTCTTTAAAAGAAGTGTTTGCTGCTCTCCTACAAGAGCTGGTTAGTTTCAAGCAGCTCACAACCACCTGTAACTCATGCTTCAGGGGATTTTCTGGCCTCCATGGGCACCTGTACTCACATGGCAAGCACACACTTGTACACACACACACACACACACACACACATACACACAGATACATCTTTTAGAAAAAAAACAAAACAATATAGAACTTGGTACTGCTAACCCAAGGGATTACCCAGCTCTCATCTGTATTGTTTCTGAGGGGAATAAAAACCATACATGGAGAGGAGGCTTCAGGGACTTGGGATTTGAAAATGTAGGCAACATTTCTTGGCTCCTTTTCAGCTGTCTGATGTCACCCAAGAAGTGCTCTGGAGAGCAGACTTGGATAAACTTATGACCTCTGTCTGGCCCTGGATCCTAAAATTTTTATGGGAAGGTCGCTAATAAACTAAGTGTGTAAATGCTCCGCCATCCAGCTAAGAGGTAATGGCTACCGGTGCTCACACTACGTATTTTCTGCAAACATTTATTTACCTTTCCTTCTAATAAAGTACACTCGCTGATACATAAAAGGTAGTAAAAATATCCACAGCCTGCTCTTAAACTTGGTGTTTTTTTCCGACAAGTTTTAACATACTGTTTTTGGATGGGTCGGGCAGGATTTGAGGACAAGCAGCCAAGGAGGACAATGACTGAAATTAGCGCCCGGGCCCAAGCTCGGTCATCTGTCCAAGTGCGGCGTCTGTCCCGAGCGTCAGTACCTCCATCTCAAAGATCAGACTGCCTGTGAAAACAGCCAATGTGCTTCTAGCAAAGAGTCAGTCACTTGCGTAAAAATGCCACCATAAAACACATTAGACTTTTGGGGGTTTTGTTTTGTTTATTTAACTTTAAACTGCAGTCTGGTGAATTTAATTCATCACATTCTCACGAAAGTACTGCAGGGGCAGCGAAGGAGAACCTTTGAGTAGGGATCCAGTCACTTCTTGAGACAGCTGCATGTGTAAAGGAAAAACGACCCAAGAAAAGAACCTTTTAAAAAAAAAATCCTTAGTCTTTAACTCACGCTGGCTTCCTTTTACAGAGGTCAGGGAGCTCGTGCGATCGGCTGGCAGTGTACACAGCGGGTCTGGGCGACCACAGTGGGACCAAGAAAGGTGTTCATCTGCTCCGCACCCCATCCCATCCCACCCCCAGTCCTTCCCTTTCTCACCGCCCGCATCTGGCTTTCCTAGGTTACCCTCCTTGCCAGGATCTCCCATCTACTCTCCCCTTAGTAGAAGTAGTCAATGGGAACATCAGAATGGCCCATCAGTAAAATTCTTCCAGAGTCAACAAACATTTGAAAATAGCTTAGGATCTAGACAGCGATTTTGTTTCCTGATGTAAGAATTCTGGATAAAGGCGAGAATGGTTCAGCAGGTAACATAATGACCTGAGTTAATCCCTGGATCCCAAGACAAAGATAGAGCCACCTCCCTCAAGTCCTCTGGCCTCCGCCTATGCACCCATGCTCACACACACTTCACAAAGAAGCAAATACAGAATCCTGGGCAGCCCAAACCTTTCTAGTGGAGCTTTAGCAGGAGGTAGCAGTGGGAATAAGCTGACCCAAAGAGTTTGCCAAGGAGCTCCATTCATTCGCCACCTCCCTCTCCCCTGGTGCGAGATGGCCTAGGACAACACGGAAGGTGCCATCAAAGAAAGCACAGGCTGAGGGCATCTGTTGGTCACACTGTCACCAACATGGGTCCTTCCACATCTCCAGAATGCTGAGGTCTCACAGAGGCTTCTGAGTCCTTACCCTTGAACCATTCTGAACAGAGAAGGATCTACCACGATTTTGTTTTTGTTCATTACATCTATTTTGTGTCCTCCTGTGTGTACATGCGCAAATAAGGTGAGGTGCTTCCTCGAAGAAGGCCAGTGACGAGAGCAGATGCACTGCCAGGTGATGGGCTGGCTGCGGTAACGAGTGCTCTCTACTTGGCTCTGGGAGTCTGTAGCACATAGAGGAAGTGGTTCTTAGTAGGGATACAAACGCAAACACAACTGCAAGCTGCAAGCTGCAAGGCTCCATTCAGGCCAGGCTAAGACAGGGTCTCGCTGTGTATGTAGTTCCGGCTGGCCTCTAACTCACAGAGATCCACCAAGGCAGCACCTTTTTTTCTTTTTCTTTCCTTCCTTCTTTCTTTCTTTCTTTCTTTCTTTCTTTCTTTCTTTCTTTCTTTCTTCCTTCATTCCTTCCTTTCTTTCTTTCCTTTTTCTCTCTTTCTCTTTTCTTTCTCTTTGTTTCTTTCTCTCTCTTCTCTCTCTCTCTTTTGTGCACATGATACTGTGATTTATTTTGGGAAAAAACTTTTTATACAATATATTCTGAACAGTTTCCCCTCCCCCAAGTCCTTCCAGAACCCAAACTCTATACCCTTCTTTTTCTTTATTAGACCAACAGGCAAACAAACAAATAAAAACCCAGAACAAACAAAAAGCATGAAACACATACACACATGGAAATATACACAGAGGCAAACACACATAAACACCCCAAACCAAACCCACAAAAAAACCCCAAAAACTGGAAACCATAATATACAAGCAAAAGACTAGTAAAAAAAAAAAAAATTAAGCAGTATACTACATACAGTCTAAAAAAAATGCCAGTGAGTTTACTCTGTGTTGACCATCTAATGCTGGGCATCGGGCATAAGGGTGGTTAATATACCCAGTGAGACTCCACTGGAGAAAACTAACTTTTCCTTAGCAAGCCGATATCAGTTGGAGAGTGTCTTGGTTAGGGAGGCGAGTTCATGTTAATTTCCCCCCTCATCTCTGGGACCCTGTCTGGCTTGAATTGTGCAAGGCCTAAGCGTGCAAGGCAAAGCAGCACTTCCTTCCCTGCCAGCCCCCATCCCGAGGCAAGGTTTCTGTTTTACAGTCCAGCTCCTCCAGGATGGCCTTGAACTCACAGAACCACCTGCCACTGCCTCCCAAGCACTGAGATTAAAGGCATGTACCACCACTGTCCAGCACACAGTACTTCCTAACCAAAATCCAGTCTGGATTCCGCTTTTTCTAATAATACTGTGTTGGGGATTTTTTTTTTTTTTTTTTTTTTTGTTTTTCGAGACAGGGTTTCTCAGTGTAGCTTTGGTACCTGTCCTGGAACTCACTTTTGTAGACCAGGCTGGCCTCAAGCTCAGCCTCCCAAGTGCTGGGATTAAAGTGCCACCACTGCCCAGTGAATTTTTCTTCTTTTTTCAAGATTACATTTAGATTTTGTTCTATTATCTTCCCACCCCCACCCCCCGCCAGGCAGTATCGTTCTTCAGAACGTGACAGTTAATCTTCACTGCCACCTAGGGACACACCTTTGGACTTGCCTATAAGGCTGTTTCCAGATCAGGTTCCTGTGCGGGGAGACTTATTCTGAAGGAGGGTGGCAGGCACCCTGGACACCCTGGGACTCCACACAAAAGACAAAGGCAGAAAGCAGGGGGGCACTGGCTCCCTGTTCTCTGCTTCCTGCTCAGTGCCATGGACCCAGCAGCTCCCACCATGCCTTCCCTCCATGTTGCTCAGACTGTCTCCCTTCTTAAGGCCCTAACCAAAGGAAATCCTTCTTCTCAGTGATAAAATTAACTAATATACCAGACAACTGAAGAAAAACAAGGAACACTGCCTTCTTCCTGAGCCTTCAGGACACGTCTTCTCAGATTTCAAGGAAGCCACCCTCCTCAGTTTGGGAATCTATCAGCGCATGATCACGAACAGATGGGAGTATCTTTTCATTTCCCACATAAATGACTGGGTTATGCTCGCGGTGCTGAGTGGCGGTCGCCAGGCTTCGTAAATACTAAGCACATGCTCTACCACCGAGCTGCGCCCCAACCCATACATGATTTTAATTAATTGCTTTTGGAGAAGGATGAGCCATACACAAAGCAAGCTGGGTGGCAGGGATGTCCCACAACTCCCATGCCAACCTTCATCTGAGCATCTGCACAGATGCATGTCTCCCCTTCCTCTTCACAGTCGTCTGCACTCAGGTTAAGAGATCTGGTTAACAGGACATGCTGTTCTTACTAGAGCTGGGTTCTTAGCACCCATGCCAGGTAGCTCACAACTGCCTGTGGCTGCACCTCCATGGGCACCTATACTCGCACACGCATACCCACAGAGCAACACACATGTGCACATAACTAAAAAACAGTAAAAAGCGAGGCATGCTAGTATCCGCCTTTAATCCCAGCACTTGGGAAGCAAAGGCAGGCGGATCTCTGATATTGAGGCAAGTTTTGGGCCGGTCAGAGTCAAGTGGTAAGGCCACCTCAAAAGCCAATAAACAAAAACAAACCTTAATGCTGGGCGGTGGTGGCGCACGCCTTTAATCCCAGCACTCAAGAGGCAGAGGCAGGCGGATCTCTGTGGGTTTGAAGCCAGCCTGGTCTACAAGAGGTAGTTCCAGGACTGGCTCCAACAGCAACACAACATTAGCAACTAGCAACACAGAGAAGCCCTGTCTTGAAAAACCAAAAAAGAAAAGAAAAAAAAAAAAAAAAAAACATTGGAAAGATTTACACTGAAATTAGTTTTTTTAAAAAAACGTGTGTGTGTGTGTGTGTGTGTACGTGTGTGCTGGTACATGTATGCTATAGGAAACATGATTATCTGGAGGTCAGAGGACCTCAGTTAGTACTTTCTTTCGAGTCTCTTGTATTTTCCCATTGAGAACAAGCTAATTGGCTCACAGAGCATCGAAGGATGCTCCTTATCCACCCATCTTCCTACAGAACACAGGGGCAGATATTTGCTATTGCATTCCACTTAACCTTGGTCCTGAGGACTTGAACTCAGTCCCTCAAGCTTGCACAGCAAGTGCTAACTCCACTGAGCCATGTCTCCGGCCTCATCTGACTTTCTGCTGCTGGTGGGGGAAGTGGAGGCTGTGCTGGGGATATGCCCAGGTCCCTGTGCATCCTTCACATGGACTCTACGCCCCATCCCCACTGCTTTGCCAACTTATGAATTTAGGATTAAACCTCAAAATTAGAAGACAATGCTTTTTGGAAAATGAAGAAATGAAAACAAAACAGTCCTTTTAAGTAAGGATTGGGATCAAATTAAACTGGAACCTCTGAGTAACACACTTACCCTTCAAGTGGCCAACTGTGACAAGGGTGCATGAGGGGTTAAGACACTGTGCAATAGGGCTGAGTGTTTATTTTTTTATTTTCATTTAGCTCTATATTTCTCTGTATTTTTCTCTGTTCCCCTCCCTACTTCTCCCCTCCCCTTCAAGCCTCTCCCAAGGTCCCCATGCTCCCAATTTACTCAGGAGATCTTGTCTTTTTCTACTTCCCATGGAGATTAGACCTAATTTACTCAGGAGATCTTGTCTTTTTCTACTTCCCATGGAGATTAGACCTATGTAAGTCTCTCTTAGGGTCCTCACTGTTGTCTAGATTTTCTGGGATTGTGATTTGTGGGCTGGTTTTCTTTGCTTTATGTTTAAAAACCACTTTTGAGTGAGTACATGTGATAATTGTCTGTGTCTGGGTTGCCTCACTCAACATTTTGAGACAGGCAAAACTATGAGCTCAAGGCCAGCCTGGTGTACATAACCTGGGTTACAAGGTGAGATCCTGCTTCAAAATATGAAACTAAATGAAAACATTATGCAGTAGATGGAGTGCTTAAAATATTACCAACAGGGACACCAGCCTGGGAAAACAGCTCTTTCACAACCAGGAGGCTGTGGGTGATACAAGACGGCTATAGAACAGCCTCTTGCAGGAATGGGTGAGGCTGGGTGTGCTGGCAAATGCATGTAATCCTGCGAGCTCAAGGCAGGAAGATGCTGTTGAGTTTGAGGCCACCTTAGGCTACATAGTGAAGTCTAGCCAAGCAGGGAAAATGCAATTTTGTCTCAAACAAAAGCAGGGCTAGAGAGTGTTTGCTGCTCAGTAAAGAGGACCTGAGTTCAAATCCCAGCAGTTCACAATCACCAGCACCCCAGCTCCAAGGGATTCAATACCTTCTGGCTTCCACAGGCACCTCCACACTGGCACACTCGCTCACAGGGACACACATGCACATATACAAATAAATAAAACCAACCTTCAGCAAAGAATGAGGATGGTAAAATATCAGGTTCATAATCTTTTCCCTTCAAGCTAAATTCCTTTTCCCTTTGGATATTCCTGGTGAGTTTTTTTCAGAGGGGTTTCCCCCAGCGACCTATGACTACCCAGAGCCCTCCTGCAGCTAAGGAGGTCACGTGGGTGACTTCAGCAAGAACTCTGTCCAACAGTACACACCCAAACTGATCCTTCAATCCTGGTCTGGTAAACGATCCCGGCCAACTCATTTTACCAACTGCAGTAGATGCAGATACTAGATAGCCTCCAAAATAGACAAACTAAAGCCAAACCACCACACATCCTAACCATCTATGGAAGCACATCTCACATTTGCATCATGTTACACCTTTATTATTCCCCAAGTCATCTTTACTGGAAGGCAATTATCTTCCAAGTAGCTGAAAACAGACCAACTGGACACCAGCAGAGGGGACAAATTATTAAGCTATATCTTAGCAGCTCTGTGTTCACTATTTCTTTTTTTTTCCCCCAAGACAGGGTTTCTCTGTAGCTTTGTAGTCTGTCCTGGAACTAGCCCTTGTAGACCAGGCTGGCCTCGAACTCGCAGAGATCCGCCTGCCTCTGCCTCCAAAATCCTGGGATTAAAGGTGTGTGTCACCACTGCCCGGCCACTATTTCTTTTAAAAGTTTATTTTTATGTACACTGGTGTTATGTATGTCATCAGGTATATCTGTGTGAGGGTGTCAGAACCTGTGGAACAGAGTTACAGACAGTTGGGAGCTGCCATGTGGGTGCTGGGGTTTGAACCCAGGTGCTCTGGAATAGCAGTCGGTGCTCTTAACTGCTGAGCCATCTCTCCAATCCTGTGTTTACTATTTCTTCATAAGGAAATTTATCAATGCTGTTATTGCCAAACAATCTAGTGCTTTCCAGAAAAAGGAATGACAATTACACAATGCTCTAAGCATAAGCACGCCTACTTCAAATGGCAATTACAGAGAGCGGTGTTGATCCAAGCCAATTTATTCTGAACCTTCAGCAAGTTGTGTTTCCTTCCTTTCTTCTTCCAAAGTAATTTATTAAAATTTCTACCTTTTATCATATTTTACTGTTCTGCATGACAATTTTAATAGTTCCCGCTGCATTTCTATTTTCAGATTGTTTTCATTAAGGAATTAAGACACAAGAGGTCATAAAAATGTCTTACTGGTATAATCTGATGGAGGGGGATTTCAGAGACTATCACCACAGCTGAGCATGGTGGTAGACGATGCCATGAGGGTGGGCAGGAGGGACGAGAAGTCAATAGCAGCCTGGGCTAAACAGG
Source organism: Arvicola amphibius (assembly GCF_903992535.2). NCBI lineage: Eukaryota > Metazoa > Chordata > Mammalia > Rodentia > Cricetidae > Arvicola > Arvicola amphibius. Next base: position 115,399,599 of record NC_052051.1, on the reverse strand, counting down.
AAGCCCCTCAAACAAAACAGAACAAGAATACACCATAATAACCAATAATCTGGTTGTACTATTGATGTGTCAATCTAGGCAGGGTGCAGTGATACACATCTGTAATGATAGCACTCAGGAGGCAAAGGCTTGAGGGCTGATACAAGTTCAAGGCCAACTTGGTCTACATTAGATTTCTACATTAGTGAGCGCCTGTCTCAAAAAATAAAAAAACTGACCGGCAGTGGCGCATGCCTTTGATCCCAGTGCTAAGGAGGCAGAGGCAGGCAGATCTCTGTGAGTTCAAGGCCAGGCTGTCTACAGAGTAAGTTCCAGGACAGCTAGGGCTACACAGAGAAACTCTCTCCAAAAAGCCAATAAACAAAGTAAAATAACACAACATACACACATACACAACAAAGCAATTCCAGGAGGCTCTGATGTTTAGTTTCAGACAACTTAATGTTTCTATGTATTATACACTAACACCCCAAAGACTTCCTAGGTTGTTCCCAGGCAGCAGACAAATGAGCACTTTTATTAACTATCTCATATAGCTAGTGCTAGTTTACAAGGTAGTTTGAAACCTTGTGGCGTATTTTTCTTTATATTTCATCTAAGTAGAATACGGTGCAAAAAAAAGGCTAATATGACTACCACTTGTCTTTAAATTTAATACAAGTAAATGGCAATAAAGATGTGGAGGAATGAGGACCCTTTCCCGTTCATTCCTTAAGTCATAGGCTGTGTTAAACTGAGGGAGGCGGTCAATGATCCAAGCAGGCTTTTTATGGTTGTGGCACCAGAAGGAAGCAGACAGCGAGCTCCACAGCAGCTTCTGCAGGCTTGCCATGCTCCTTCTACTTTGGTTTATTGTCTTTTGTAGGGGTAATGTTCAGATACTTGTAGGAACGTACAGAGTGAGACATGAAAGGGGAGATTTCTACTCCAATTTGTGAGTGTACAAACATGAACTGTGTGCAGAAGTGCAATCATAGCGTGTTGGCCAGTTTTATGACAGCTTGACCCAAGTTAGAGTTAGGAAGAAGGAACCTCAACTTAGAGAATACCCACCTCCAGACTGGCTGTGTACAAGCCTGTATATAGTGCCTTTTTTTTTTTTTTTAACTGATAATAGGTTCGGGAGGGCCAAGTTCACTGTACGTGGTGCCATGCCTGGACAGGAGGTCCTGAGAGCCATGAAAGACAAACCAGTAAGCAGCACTTTTCCATGGCCTCTGCTCCAGTTCCTTCCTGCAGGTCCCTGCCTTGAGTTCTCACCCTGACTTCCCTCAGTGGTGGACTGTGTTGTGGAACTATAAACTGAAATAAACCCTTTTTTCCCCAAGTGGCTTTTTTTGAGACAGGGTTTTTCCTGTGTAACACTGGCTGTTCTGGAACTCAGAGATCTGACTGCCTCTGCCTCCTGAGAGTTGAGATTAAAGGCATGTACCACACCTGCCTTGGCTGTGATATATTTTTTTCCACAGCAATAAAACTATAATTAAGACACAAAGTTTTAATTTTTAGAATATATTCTGGATTATTGTGTAAGATTAGAAAATGCAGTCATAGTCAACAACTTTAAACTCCAAAATTAAACACTGATTACAGTAAAAGGTGCTACACAAGAGACATTTATTAATGTTCTATTGTATTTACAGTTTAATATAGCAACCAAAGTGAGCTAGCACTTGGGCAGCAAGCACATCATTCTACAGTTATAACAGTTGTAAAAGCAAGGAGTACAGAATGTTAGGGATCCTCTCAAAAGTTCCAAGCTAATTCTTGGTTCCTGACCCTCTGGAATTCTAGCCCGTTTCCAGAATAACGTTTAGTATTTAATCTGAATCTGCCTTTGCCCTTTCCATTTCATACAACGACAAATGCCTTTAGAATTCCTTTGTACACAGAACTACAGAATGAAAGGTAATTTCTGAATAGAGACTATGAAAAATTAATGCTTATGTACCAATTGAGAACATCTTTTTAACACTACAATGACTTTTGCACTATGGTTTTGCTTCCAGGTGTTCACACAGTACAATTTAACATATTTCTAGATTAATTTGAACAGGAATATGGATTATGTGCAGAAATGCAGTCATAACCAAAGTTTTGACTTTTGAGAAAACCCCCTTTCAAACAGCCAGCTTTATGCATAGCTAACACTAATCTGAAATTTCAAATCTGCTTTGAGATGGAGAATGAATAAAGCAAGATTGCCCCCTACTGACTACAGGGGCATGGCTCATGCTATTTAAAATGACTACAAACAATATATAAGGCATTATTAATAATACATCACAGACTTGATTGCAAGAGCTTTTTCAAACATTAACCACTAATGATTCAATGATTACAGAATTCTGCATTAACTATTAACATTTTACACCTAGGAACAAATAGAGAGAAATGATCTTTTTCAACAGTACTTTTATTTTTTAAAGCAGGTGACTGTTCCTCCATTCTGGTGGTGATTCACTTCCTGCAGGTGCACGCTCTTCTCAAGGGACTTCATCGGTGCAGGAAGGCCTTTGCCAGAAACTATCTGCCAGAGAAGGATGTTGAATAGTCAATCTCTAGTTAGCCTGCTATTTTGACTAAAAGCAGGATATAGTCACAAAAGACAAGATGTTTTGAGACATTTGTGGTATATTTCAACATAATCTGAAGATTACTATACATGGACATCATAGTAGCCAATAAGCAGTCAACTTTCAGTTTTTAACACCACCCCCCCCAAACACACACTATAAATAACTGACACATTCTCTCTAAAGATTTATTTTATGTGTATGGGTGTTTGTCTGCATGTCCATCTGTGTACCACATGTGTGCAGTGCTCTCCGAGGTGAGAAGAGGGTACTGCAGTCAAAGATGGTTTTGACCACCATGTGGGTGCTGAGAATTGAACCCTGGTCCTCCAGAAGAGCAGCCGTGCTCTTAACTGCTGAGCCATCTCTCCAGCCCCAGGATGTTTTCTCTTTAAAACAGAGATCAGGAGTTTTTCACTCTTTTCTCTTCTGTTCTAAAAAAGCACAAAATGGAAGTGGTGGTTCTTCATCCTACAGTTATTCTCCTTAGGACAGACTAGAACAGGACCATCTCCTAATCCACCTATTGTTAGCATTCACTTGACGATTCTGTCAGCGCTCACACAGTGAATTCCAGTGAGGATACCAATGATGTCACTCTCTCTGTAAATGGGCAAAGTTAAAAAGTGGGCATAGTAAACTCACCTGTCCTAGTCTACAAATATGCTGCAGAAATTTTCAAACCAATGTGTGCGGGAAGCTGTTTTTCAGAATATATGCAATTCCTAAGCAACTTTTAAAAAGTAATATGACAGACATGTATACTTTCTTTTTTTTATCTTTTTAAATGTATTTATTTTATGTGCATTGGTGTGAAGGTGTCAAATCCCTTGGAACTAAAATTACAAGCAGTTGTGAGCTGCTATGTGGTTGCTGGGAATTGAATCCAGGTCATCTGGAAGAGCAGGCAATGCCCTTAACCACTGAGCTATCTCGCCAGCACCTGAAATGTATACTATACTTTCAAGATGATGTCTGTGTCTATGTGTGTCCCTGCCCTCCTCTCCTGTGCTGGAAACTGAACTCGGGGCCTTGAATGCTAAACAGAGATGTGTCACTGATCACAGTCCCAGCCCTATACAAACACACTGGTTTAGTTCTTGTGGAGGTCATGTGGGGAAAAACGTTGAGTAACTCCTCATTGTAATGCCCAAAGAAAGAGCACTAGGGACACACATACCAATTACTTTAACAAGTGTAAGGCACTACTTTTTGGCACCCAATGCTGCATGACAACGGGATGGGTTCATCTATGATATGAGTCTTTAGTGTCCCCTTTCTCTCCAGATTGTGGTAAAAACCACACAAAACCTTGATGTTCCTTTTGTTTCTCCTTAGACTATATAAGCTTAAAAGGTGCCAACATGCAAAGAAGATTCAAATAGTCAGGGAAACTGGCCACAACTCCAGATTCATTCCTGTCTGGTAGATCACTGGTATGGATTGCCTTTCACACCAAGAAGACAAAGTGACAGACCACAGCTCACCATCAACACCGGAGGACTCAGACTGGAAACGTGAGCAGAAACAGAAAGGAAACCTATGGCTACTGCCTGGAGGCCGTTCAAACGAGGCCTAATGAACTCAAGTCATTCCACCTTCATCAGTTTTGATGAACAGATGAAAACCAAGAGTCAATGACCGCCAAGTCCAACTGCAGGACACTGGAATACAGGTAACTTTCCCCACCAGTTCGTCTCTGCTGCTTTATAAACAGCTTTAAAGGGACTCACAGAGTCAAAACCTGCCACTCAGCAGTCACGTAACATCCTGCTGGAGGATCCAGACTGAAGAAAGGAGCGAGAGCGGAGTATCAGCATTCATCCTCGCCTCTCAAATCCATTTGTCATGTGACCGCGAGAGCGGAGTATCAGGAGTATCAGCATTCATCCTCGATTCTCAAATCCATTTGTCATGTGACCAGCTGGCTCATGGCCATACTGCCATGCCTTCCCTACCACTATCTTCTCAAACTGTGAGCCATAGTAAGCTCCTCCTCTTTCAAGCTGCTTGTTGGGTGTTTTGACACAGCGGAGCAGTAAAGCAGCCACTGCAGTGGGCAGTGGTACGCCGTCATCACAGTGGCACTCAATTGAGGAAGGAGTTGTTACCTATGTAGACAATGCCTTAAAAGAACAAAAACCAAATACACTGCTGGTTGTTGGTGGTGCACACCTTTAATTCAGCACACAGGGGCAGAGGCAGGTTGATCTTCGTGGGTTCAAGGCCAGTATGGTCTACAGAGTGAGTTCCAGCATGGCCAGGGCTACCCTGTCTTGAGAAACAAAAAAGCAAAACCAACCAACCAAAACAAACAACAGAAAACAAGTTTGAAAAATTGGAGGAACACTAAATGGCCTCAGCAAGTTTTGTGTTTGTATATAACATACATGTGTAATAATAATTTGACAGCTATGAGATGCAGGAATAGTTGGAAGGGAAGAAGAAGTGAAGATGAAAAGACAGTACTCATGCATGAAATTCTCAAAAAGAGAAGTTTTTCAAGTTCAAAAGTATAAAGGGTTAATGCAGCTTAAAAAAAAGCTGTGCAAATGCACCGTGCTTCTTCCCTGTGCACTGTGCACATGCCCTGGTGTGCCACAGCTACAGGAGAGTTCTTCAGCAACAGCAGCTTGCCCTTGTATTATATACCAAGATGTATTCTATAAAAGCACACTTTCAGTGAAGGAAGAACATTATCACTTCTGAGTAATATAAAAGGTACAGGTTCTTTCTGCCGCTTTCATAGCCACAATTGATATCACTATGCCCATTCATAGAGACCCCGCTGACTTTTCTTGCAAAGAGGGAAAAGTGTTGAGTTATTTAGTTAACTATGTACTTTTTCATTTGTTTTACTGAGACATATTCAAAGCTGGCCCGTAACTCACTACCTCCCATATCTAACTCAGTATCATCCTCCTGTCTCAGTCTTCCCAGTTCTGGAACTGTGGATGGCAAGCTATCAGTGTACCATTTCCCCCTAGAGCCTGAGTGAGCTGTGAAAGGGTGTCTGATTACTGCTCTACCATAGTCACAAACTCTGTAACTCCTGCTTCAGTTGGTTAAAGACGGCCTTTTTCTTTAAGAAACTTATGGGCCAGGTAGTGGTGGCACATACCTTTATATCTCAGCACTCGGGAGACAGAGGCAGGTGAATCTCTGAGTTTGAGGCCAGCCTGAAGTACAGAGTTCCAGGATAGCTGGCAATCAAAACCCGGTCCTCTTGAAGAACAAGTGCTTTTAACTGCAGAGCCATTGCTCCAGCCCCCATGGGTTCAGTCTACTGGGAACACTTTATAGTTATTTTTGTTTGTCCTATATTCTGAATAGCCTAGAAGTCTCTATTCCCATTGCTTTATGTTTTCAGACAGAGTCTTTCTACAAAGCCCTGGCTGTCCTGGAACTATGTAGACCAGGCTGGCCTCAAATTCAGAGACTCCCAGCACAGCCAGTAAGAGAAGTCTCTGTTCTAACAGCCTCTGTAAACACCAAGCTGAATCCAGAATGAAAGGTGTGTTACTTTCTACCATTGAGTTACTTCTGAAATTCCTTACCTGTGGTCTTTCTGGCACAGGTAAGCCTACAGCTAGCTTCTAATAAAGGATATCACCACGAAAGAAAGTCAGATGCAATGAAGTAACGCCATAATACTTCACATGATGGTTTTACTGTAACTTCTAACCAAAATGTCCATCAACTAAAGAAAACAAGTGTTCTACATGTGGATCTGGACAGAGGTTTTAGTCTTTTCAATAAGCAAAGATCACTCATACCTACAGACCCTTACCATCTCCCTCCCAAGAATTCTCTGAGAGCTAATTGGTAAGGAAGCAATTAAAACTGTAAGCACTGCTTTCCAATCCATTCCCTTCACCTGATGCGCTAGACTCTCTGGGCCTATCTGACTGCTTTCACACTGATGCTAGGCAGAAAGCAAGGAACTGTTCTGGTGCCCTCAGAAAGCTCTCATTCACTGGTATTTTCCTTCCCTTTTTTTTTGACCACCTCTAAAGCACACTGCAGCAGCCTTGCTCAAACCAGCTCCCGACAGCTCCCACAGCACTGGCACTGTCCTGAAGACCGGTGCTGCAAATCATGGCCCGGCAGATTCATGACTTTCCTTTTCTTTCAAAGATAGATTTATTTATTTATTCATTCACTCACTCACTCACTCATTCATTCATTTATTTATTATGTATGTATGTATGCAACATTCTGCCTGTATATATGCCTGCATGCCAGAAGAAGGTGCCAGATCTCATTACAGATGGTTGTGAGCCACCATATGGTTGCTGGGAACTGAACTCAGGACCTCTGGAAGAGCAGCCATCTCTCCAGCCCCAGATTCATGACTTTCAACCTAGACCACTCAGAAATATCCCAAAAAATTTACAATCACCCAGCAAAATTCTTCAAAGACCTAGAAAGAACGGTACTCAACTTCATTTGGAAAAGCAAAAAATCCAGGATGGCCAAAACAATCCTGGGCAATAAAAGAACAGGCATCACAATCCCTGACTTCAAACTCTACTACAGAGCTACAGTACTGAAAACAGTCTGGTACTGGCATAAGAACAGACAGGAGGACCAATGGAACCGAAAAGAAGACCCGGATATCAATCCACACATCTTTGAACACCTGATATTTGACAAAGAAGCAAAAAAATATCAAATGAAAAAAAGAAAGCAGATTTAACAAGTGGTGCTGGCATAATTAGATATCCACGTGTAGAAAAATGAAAATAGACCCATATCTTTCATCATGCACAAAATTCAAGTCGAATGGATCAAAGAAAAGTTATCCAAGTTATCAACATGTAGAAAAATGAAAACAGACCGTATCTATCACCACACACAAAATTCAAGTCCAAAAGAATCAAAGACCTCAAAATAAAGTCAACCACACTGAACCTTATAGAAGAGAAAGTGGGAAGTATACTTGAACGCTTTGGCACAGGGAACCACTTCCTAAATAGAACCCCAGCATCAAAGACACTGAGAAAAACAATAAATGGGACCTCCTGAAAATGAAAAGCTTCTATAAAGCAAAGGACACGATCAACAAGACAAAACGACAGCCTACAGAACGGGAAAAGATCTTCACTAACCCCACATCAGACAGAGGTCTGATCTCCACAAATAACAAGAAATTGAACACCAAAAGATCACATAATCCAATAAAAAAAATACAGACCTCAACAGAGGAATCTAAAATGGCTGAAAGACACTTAAGGAAATGTTCAACATCCTTAGTCATCAGAGAAATGCAAATCAAAACAACTCTGAGATTCCATCTTCCACCTGTAAGAATGGCCAAGATCAAAACCACTGACGACAACTTATGCTGGAGAGGTTGTGGGGAAAAGGGAACACTTCTGCACTGCTGGTGGGAATGCAAGCTGGTACAACCCCTTTGGATGTCAGTGCGGTGATTTCTTAGAAAATTAGGAAACAACCTTCCTCAAGACCCAATAATACCACTTTTGAGTATATTATCCAAAAGATGCTCAATCGTCCACAAGTACTTGTTCTCAACTATGTTCATAGCAGCTTTGTTTGTCAAAGCCAGAATATGGAAACAACCTAAATGTACCCCAACTGAAGAATGGATAAGGAAAATGTGGTACATTTACACAATGGAGTACTATACAGCAGAAAAAAAGACAGCTTGAATTTTGTAGGAAAATGGATGGAGCCAGAAAACATTATTTTGAGTGAAGTAACCCAGACCCAGAAAGACAATTATCACATGTACTCACTCATAGGTGGTTTTTAAACATAAAGCAAAGAAAGCCAGCCTACAAACCACAATCCCAGAGAACTTGGACAACAATGCAGACACTAAGAGAGACTTAAATAGATATAATCTACATGGGAAGTAGAAAGCAGAAAAAGACAAGATCTCCTGAGTAACTTGGGAGCATGGGGACCTTGGGGGAGGATTGAAGGGAGGGAGCAGAAAAAAAATGTAGAGCTCAATAAATATCAATAAAAAAAAATTTACAATCAAAGCTATGGAATGATTCCCATCAAAATTCCTAACACAGGAAAACAGAGTGTTAGGCAGTCCCCATTTCTTTTGTATAAGAAGATGAAGAAAGGACAAAATTCCCCAACATACTCAAACCTTCCCTGCTTCTCCTATTCCTCCCTTTCCTTCTCAAGGAGGAATTAAACCTTGTACACTGAGCTATAAGCCCAAGCCTGTCAAATGTCCTTGTAATGAAAAATGAAGATGAAGGACAATAAGGTATTCCAGGAAATTCACAGCTATCATCACGTTCCTGCAGGGCAGTTAAGCCTGTCCCACTAGGTTACTGCGGTTAGCAGTAACGCTTTGGAGGGTACCTGTCGGTGACTTCAGCACTGTTTACAGTGAGAACCCACAGCCACCCTGAAGTCTGTTTTTGTTCTCTACTGACTCAGGAGACTGAAGTTCTCTCCCACATGAGCCACGTTCTACAATCTGAATCCTACCTATCATTTAAGATTTGTGACAGCTGCTACACACAACGCCTTTTCTGGACCTTCAATAGGACTGATGTTTAAGGCTTTATTCTATCAAACATATAAATCCCCAAAGCCCAAGGAGCAAAGAATTAAGTCCACAAAGGCACAGCCTGCCCTGTCAGAGAGAACCTCTGCTATATTCTTTCTCAAGTGAGCTCACCCTTCAGGTAGCTGCTGGATGAAGATGGGAGTCAGCCACTGGGGAAACTGGAGACTCAAACAGGGTTCAGGACTTAAGTCTGCTCCAGGTAAGGGAAAGGTCTCTCCTTCCCTCGGATTTGAGTGATGAAATCTGGGTGTGATCTTGAAAACAGGCTGTTGGAAAGGCTCAAGGACTAATTTTAAGAAATGGATGCCTTAGTGGGCTTGACAGGAGCTCAAGTAAAAGGACCTACCCCAAATGTGCCCTCAGAGCATTCTCTGCAGGACATTCTGGGCCTCTGTGAGGTTGGTGAAGAGGGAGGAGGTCTGTGGGCTCAATCACACCATCAATACCTTACTCGCACCCCTATTACTACTACGATTCTTGCCTTTATGCTGGCAAAATATTTCTCTTCTCCCTCACCCTCATCAACAGCTTTCTGCAGACGCCACCCCTCTGATAAAAAAGCGACAAGACAAGGAGTCTGCATCCCAGAATCTCACTCGGAACTGCGCGGAACTCTGCAATGTAGAAAATGATCACAATGCCACTAGAAAACAGCGCCCCATCCCTCCTTCAATACCTTTAATAAATAAAGAGAACTCTGGTCCTGGGGAGATTTGAGAAAGTTTCTGGCATCTTCCGAACTTTTGCATAATTGATAAATCCTCTGAGAAACAGGAGAAAGCCTAAATAAAAAAAGAAAAAGTCAAGAATGAACTTCTAAGTCCTATATTAAGTTCGTCCCCCAGAACCACCCCCTTGTAACAAGAACAAGTCATTTTCCTGCTGAAGCCTATTAATACAGGCGTTTCCAAGGGGCTTTCCTATTACAGTATCCACTTTTCAACGGGAAGACATAATCTCAAGTAAACACCTCTTTTGCATAGGATCTAATTGGTCTCAAAAGGTTCTGGAATGTAAAATGGGACCAAACATTTGCATGTGGAAGCCTCACTGGGAAGGCTACAGAATCTCCCTGCTAAGTCCCCAAACAGCATCCACATAATTAACTCCAAAAGGAGTGATTACAAACGGCTTTTGTTTGTTTTCTGAATATGGTCTCAGTACACAGGCTGGTCTCAAACTCCTAATTTTCTAGCCTCCATCTCCAGAGTATTCTGGGATTACAGGAACATACAACTATACTTTTCTCAAGTATTCTAATCTTTTGTTCTTTTTCTGCCAACAGTACACAATACTGTCCACTAGATGTCAGCATCCACTTATGTAAACTCTAGTTTTCTACTCTTAAAGGCGGTTTGACAGTACCAGGCTTACACATTCACCCCTCAGGTGGTGATATGCCCCTCCAATGAAAACAACACTCTTGACCTTCCTTCAGAGACACTCTAACAAGATTTCAAATATTTTTACTTATACAATTTGCATGTTATAAAGTTCATTGTATACAATACATGAGTTTTAATGTATTTACTGACTTGTACAACAACCACAATCTAATTTTTTTTGTTTTCTTTTTTCTATATTTTTAATTTTTTAATGTATTAGTTTTTCACCTGCAGTCTGTCTGAGGGTGCCAGATCTTAGAGTTACAAACAGTTGCAAGTTGCCATGTGGGTGGTGGGAATTGAACCCAGGTCCTCCTGAAGAGCAGTCAGTGCTCTTAACCGCAGAGCCATCTCTCCAGCCACTTTTGTTTTTCAAGACAGGATTTCTCTGTGTAACAGTCCTTCAGCTCTCCTGGAACTCTGTAGACCAGGCCGGCCACCACCTCCCCGAATGCTCCCAGGCTCACGATCTAATTTTAGAGCATGTTTGTCATCACCTTCCCAACCCCTGGACCTTAGTAGTTGTTCATTCACCTGCTCCCACCTCCTCTCTCCCAGTCAAGCAATCATTAACTTAATTTGTCTGAAGAATTTTAAAATAAACTTTCTTTGATTAAAAACCAAGATATCTGTGTTGAGACTAATAATACCATTCAGTTTAATTTCAAAACCAGAAATATAGCATATGCTCATATACTTGTTCTCCTGAAATGGGAGCTCCATCATTGGAATGGAAGGGACCAACAGGTACTACTTGGGAATGCAGGTGAATTTTTGCTAGATATTTCAACTACTAAGAAAAGCTTACAATATCTTTAAATGCTGCCAACTAATAAAAAACAACTTTAAAAATAACTGGAGTAACTTGGAAAACAGATTAATATTTTATTGTTGATTATTTTGCTGTGTTCTATTTTTATATTATAAGAAAAAAGGGGTAGCCAGGCTGTGGTGGCACCTTTAATCCCAGCACTTAGGAGGTAGAGGCAGGGAAAGGGGGAGGGAGGGAGGGAGGGAGGGAGGGAGGGAGGGAGGGAAAAGAGAAGAGAGAAGAGAGAAGAGAGAAGAGAGAAGAGAGAAGAGAGAAGAGAGAAGAGAAGAGAAGAGAAGAGAAGAGAAGAGAAGAGAAGAGAAGAGAAGAGAAGAGAAGAGAAGAGAAGAGAAGAGAAGAGAAGAGAAGAGAAGAGAAGAGAAGAGAAGAGGGGCTTTGGCCAGGCAGTGGTGGTAGTGGTAGATATCTTTAATCTCAGCACACAAGAGGCAGAGACAAGTGGATCTCTGTGAGTTCAAAGACAGCCTGATCTACATGAGTTTCAGGACAGCCAGGGATACATAAAGAAACCCTGCCTTGAACCAAAATAACAGCAACAATAATAACAAGTGGGGTAAATAAACTACTAGTGTAGGTTAACCACAGCCACCAAGTTGAATGTGCTCTGAACAGATTCCTACAGAAGCTCCCAAAGAGAGAATATAAACACACAAAGGTACACAGTCCTACCCCAGCTTTTGCTTTGAGGTTTTTTTTTTTTTGTTTTTTTTTTTGTTTTTTTTTTTTGTTTTTTATTTGAGACAGGGTTCTCTGTGTAGTCTTTGATATCCTTAAACTCATTCTGCAGATGAGGCTAGCCTTGAATTCAGAGATCCACCTGCTTCTGCCTCCCGAGTACTGGGATTAAAGGCATGTGACACCAATGCCTCGCCAAACCCCCCCTTTTGCTTTTATTACAGAAATAGAACACAGCAAGAATAATCAATAATATCAATCTCTCACCCATGAAACACTAATACAGAAATCAATCCTTCAAATTATATTGCCAATAACCCATGTGAAAATGTTTACTGTCTCCCCTTTGATTGGAGCTTCTAGGCCACGGAGCTCAATATCCTACCTAGCCTTTCTCTCAGAGTCCACCTTAGAGAACAAGACAATAAAGGATTGCTCCCGAGCTACTCTCATGCCACTCATTTTTACTAAACTTGTGGAACTCAAGGGAGGAGGAAATTCACCCTTTCTCTCTGGAATCATTAGATTCCAGTGAGCAAGAGTAGACAATGTCTCAGTGGAGGAGGCAGGGAGCGACAGGACCACTTGCATTTCCTCAGTAAGATGCAGGGTCAGGAAAGCATGCATCTGATGGCTAAGAAAGGCAGGTCTCAACTCAAGTTCCTGATGGGTGTAGGTTAGGCTAAGCAGGCAGATTCTCAAGCAACAGTACACCAACAGCTTTAACAGATGATTCAAGGTATGTAAGGCACAAACTAGATACAGAGGTGAACACTTGGGAGGCAGAGTAAAAAAGATCAAGTTCAAGGACATCCTGATCTACACAGTGAGTGCTGGCCAGCGACAGGGTGCACAGTAAGATCTTGTCTCAAAAACAGAAGACAGTCAAATTACGAATCTGAACACCAAGTATGATGGTGTATACATATAACCCAGTACTTGAGGTGTAGGCAGGAAGATCAGTAGTTCGTCATCCTCAGTTACACAGCAAGTTCAAGGCCAGTCTGGCCAACACTGGGACTCAAAACAACAACAAACAAACAAAAAATACACGACCCCACAAAGAAGGCCAGATGTAGCTGCACATTTTAATTCCAGCACTTGGGAGGCAGAGGCAGGCGGATCTCTGAATTTAAGGCCAGCTTGGTCTACAGAGTGAGTTCCAGGGCAGCTAGGGCCACAAATAGAAACCTTGTTTCAAAAAAAATAAATAAATAAAATAAAACAACAAAAAGCAAAGCAAAACAAAGTCTAAAAAGGAACGATTTTTGCAATAACCAAGAGTCTTGTTACGAGTGCTGAGCTTTCAGTAGACAGAGCGATGATGTCAAAGATGTCTAGTGCTAACCAATTTTTTCTTTTTAAAAAATTTGATTACATAAGTATCTTTGTTGGGGTGTGTGCAGGTGCTCTCTCAGTCAGACGTGGGTGCTGGGAATAAAACTCGGGTCCTCTGCAAATGCAGGAAGCAAAGACCTAGATCTGCATTTTGTTTACAGTCATCTTAAGTTCACAGGTAAGATATTCATCTTTGCAGGCAAGTTCCGGACCTAGGGCATTTAGCCTAGTGAGACCTGGAGGCCCCAGGCTTTTAGAAAACATTAGCATTTTCCTTTGTTAGTCAACAGTCACACAGACCCTCAGTATTTACCTACCAGCTAGGGATGTCTCCAGGCCTGAATTCCAGCAGACCTGACACACCTCCCTTTCCCCTTGCCAGTTTGCTATAAAACTGCTTTTGAGGAGTAATAAACTTGGCGGCTTGATCAGAAATACTGTCTTGCCGTCAATTCTAGTGTCTCTTGTTCTTCCACTCCTCTTCCTCCTATAGGTTTATCAGGGACCACCGTTTGCATCCCGCTGGCTGGGATGTGCAAAAATACTATGAACTTTTAACCACTGAGCCATCTCTCCTGCCCCATCATCTTTAAAAGCTACTGGGGGCTACTGCTTTGTAGACATGACAGCAGTAAAGAGTGGTTTCACACATTTTTTTTAATAGATAACATTAAAAAATTCACCCCATGCTAATTTCATTGCTTTAATGATTTAGGAGGAAAATAATTTAAAATAAACAAGAAATCATTATTTTCTAGAGATTAATAGTCAGAATGCCTTCATGTGTGCATGTAACACATATGTATATATGTATGTATGTATACGTATACAGTTTTAAAACTTTTTAATATAAATTAAGTCTTTTTATCAATGGAGAACTACAGAATTCTGGAAAGCCCGTAATTTCAGAAGTTATGTGCATTAGAGCTATACGTATTTGGTGGTTTACTGACAGGTCTAACTTAAGATGGCTCACAAATATACAGGAATTAATTCAATTGGATACAGTACACTAATAATCAACTTAGGGCTGAGTCTGCAAACCCTCTGCGGAAATAACTCAAAAGCAGAAAAAAAAACCCACACTCTACTGTCATTAGTATGCCCCACGGATCACACATAAATGGACTAGAAAAGCACTTCACAGACTCTATTTTAACATGCATGTATTAGGAAACTAGCTAATCTTTAATGAAAAAATATAAAAATTATGTTTTAAATTGATGGTAAATATAATACAGTGAGAGGAGGTTTTATTAAAGTAATCTTAGCTAAGACATTTTAAATTAGATAATTTTTTTTACTTTAAAAAGTTAAAAGCACTTACCTAAAACCAAGAACACCCACCAGAGCCAGTACTGGCCATCAAAGTATCCAGGGAAATAGGTGGAAAACTGGAAGAAGAAGCAGAAGAAAAAGGCAGAGACTTTATTGCAGCCTAACAGAACAATTTCACTTACTAATTTAGGAGCACACAAAACACAACTGTCACTTAGACCACATATACATACTTTTTACAATTAATTAATTAAACATGTATGTTTTGCCTGTACTGTTGTATGTGTACTACATGCATCAAGCTTGGCGCCTGAAGAATTTGGAAGAGAGCATCAGATCCTCTAGAACTGGTGTTAGGAATGGTTGTGAGACACCATGGGGTGCTGAGAACCAAACCCAAGTTCCCTACAAGTGCAACAAGTGCTCTTAACCACTGAACAATCTACTAGTACCATAATAATTTTAAAAAATATGGTCTATTTATTTCTAATCTGAAATCATTTACAAGAAATGCAAATCAACTTCTAGTGGAAAAAAAACTGTAAAGTTCTGTTTTCTTCCGGATTCCTTATTTTCTAAGTGTGTGTGTGCGCACACACACGCGCACACACACACACAAAATGGGTTTTGAGGGTGTTGAGGACTGTTTGGTATACAGCTCAGGCTGGATTTAGTAACGCTTCTTCTCCTTCAGCCTTCCAAGGGCTAGGATAACACGCTTGTGCCACCATACTTAACTCTTCATTTTGTTAGAAAATTTTAAAATCTCTGGCATGGTGGTGCATGCCTGTAACCCTGGCAATACTCCACAAATACCTATCTAAGTATGTTTCTAGTTTCATTGTATATACTTAGCATTAGACGTGATTATTTGGTTGGCATCACTGTCTCCTTGCCAATGAAGTCCAATTTGTTGAATTCTGAACTTTGTATCCTGGTAATCCTATACCTTTGCCAGGAATTGGGACAAGGCATTCTTTTGGCAAGTTAGAACTGAAGGTCTCTTAAAAGAGAAAAAGAATACAGATGGTCTCTAACAAAAGTGATTAACTTTATGACAGAACAAGAGCAATATGCACTCAATAAAACCATCTTTTACATTTGAGTCTTTCCTCAGCTTTGTGACAGGCAGGATGAAACAAAGTCCCTCAGGATGCTGAGTGGCAGTAGTCAGCCACAGGTCTCTATCAGCTTTAAGATCATGGGGTGAACCAGAATGTGCCATTGGCAGGGTAAATGTATTAAATGTATGTGAAGTTCATGCTCTCTTGTGAAGTACTGCTGTGTTTTAGTGTGATACAGAACCACCAGTCTTTAACCCCGAGGGGAGCAAGAACTACAGTACAGCTGAAATTCAGCTCTCCCTGCTAGTGATTTGATCTAATGAACATCTCTGGCAGGACCTGTTTTCGTAAGGAATGAAAACTTTCCCTATTTTTTTCTGACTTGCTAAGCCATTCTGACCTTGGTTTTCATTTAGATTCCAAAGATAACTAATAATGTAAACTTAGTCTATTCTCTTGGATGCCCTGGTGTCCAAAGTCTGACAATAAAAGTGTGGTATTCGCTCTTTGTCCATGAGAGATAGCGTTCAAGACCCTCAGGAATGCTTTAAATGGCAGACAGCTCCCAAGCCTATGCATATACAGTCTTTCCATATATGTGGATCTTTGATAAAGTTTGATTATGAATTGAGCACAATAAAAGATTGATAAGTGCCACTAAACTAACAATATACTGTGATAAGTTATACAAACATGGCTCTTTAAAAAAATCTTGCCGCTATAAAGATCTTAGAAACCTCAGTATGGACATTTTTTCTTTCATTACCGTGTGAAAACTTTCACCTTTCATTAAAAGCACGTGGCTTCTCTTTGGCATATCCAAACTGCCAGCATTGCTACGACTGCAATTTCGGACTTTTAAAATAAAGATTATCAACCACAAGCACTGTGATACCAATATGGTTCCCAAACATGGCAAGTTTTGAACAGAATTTCAGAATTTATTATTTTGTATAGCATGTCAATTAAAACTTATGACTTGGATCAGGCATAGTAGTGCATGCCTTTGATCCCAGCACTTAGAAGGTAGAGGCAGGTGAATCTGTGAATTCTAAAAGCCAGTCTGGTTTACATAGCAAGTACCAGTCCAGCCAGGGCTAAACAATGTAACACTGTCTCAAAACAAACAATGAAACAAACAAACAAAAACCTTATCAACTGTTTCTAAATAATTCAGATTTTGACCAGAGGTAACTCAGCTAAGAAGCAGAGACACCGGAGGCTCCAGTGCATACATACTTTATATTCCGTGTGTGTTTATATGTAAAAAGCATGCGTGTTTGCGCACGTGTGCGTGCATGCCTTGTATTATATGTGGAAGTCGGAGAACCTCAGATGCTGGTCCTGGCTTTCCACCTTGTTAAAAGCAGGGTCTCCCCATGCTACATACAGATGCTGGCTGGCTGCTCCCTTCCAGGGATTCTTGTTTTTGCCTGTCATCTCCCACAGGAGCGCTAGTAATACTACTGAATCTGGGTTTTCCTTAAGCTTTAGGAACCCAAAATCAGGACGTCAAGCTTTTGCAGCAAATACTTTCCCCCACTGAGTCATCTCCCCAGCTCCTAATATTTTATTTCTTAATAAAACAAGTTAAAATTTAAAAAAGAAATGTCAACTTCTCTTGGACTTGGTCTTAAAGTCCATTGGTTTTTACTCTTTGTTTTTCTGAAAGTCCATGTTTTTGGATGAATATAAATGAACTATACAGGGAGAAAACCCACAATTACCTAAATTTCAAAGGATTTTAGATTTCTAAAATAGTCAATGAGTCCTTTGACTTGCTCTGAAAAACTGCATTGGCCAACTAACATTGATTAGCTATGTATGTTGTGTGTGGTGTGTATGCATGGTACAAATATGCACCAGTGTGCATGGACACACAGAAGCCAGAGAGTGTCTTCAGGTATCTTCCTCTATCACTAAGACAAGGTCTCACTAAATCAGAAGCTTGCCTTTTTTACTGGACTGGCTGGGCAGTGAGCTCTGGGCAGTGAGATCTGCCTATGTCCACTCTCCAATGCTTGGGAGTCATAGACATGTGCAGCTACGCCCACCTTTTTATATGTGGGTGGGGACTCAAAAGCAAGTGTTCATACCCACTGAACATTTTCCCCAGCCACAGTTTACCAGTTTATAATTACCTGGTTTCCTCTGCCAGGTCAACAATAGCAACCTGAAGACAAAATATACTTGTTTTGCTTGCTTGCTGTTTGTAGACAGGATCTCCCTGTATGGTCCTAGCAGGCTTGGAACTCACTATGTAACCAGGTTGGCCTTGAACTCATAGAGATCCATCCATCTCTGCTGGGATTAAAGATGTGTGCCCATGTGTGGCAGCAAGTATACTTAAAAAAAAAAAAAGTATTGAATCAGGGAGCTGGAGAGATGGCTCAGAGGGCAAGAGCATTGGCTGCTCTTCCAGTGGTCCCTAGTTCAATTCCCAGCAACCACATGGTGGCTCACAACCATCTGTAATGTAATGAAACCTGGTGCCTTCCTTGCCAACAGTACATTGTATGCTTAATAAATAAATCTTTAAAAAAAAAAAGTATTGAACCCATTGGTGAATCTTTTTGTTGTTGTTTTTTGTTTTTTTCCAAGACAGGGTTTCTTTTCTTTGTAGTTTTGGAGCGTGTCCTAGAAACTAGCTCTTTTATACCAGGCTGGCCTTGAACTCACAGAGATCCGCCTGCCTCTGATGGAGAACTCTTATTGGTTAATAAAGAAACTGCCTTGGCTTTTTGATAGGGCAGGATTTAGATAGGTGGAGTAGACAGAACAGAATGCTGGGAAGAAGGGAAGTTAGTCAGTCGCCATGATGCTCCAACCTGAGACAGACGCCATGGAGCCAGCCACCAGGTCAGACATGTTAAATCTTTCCCAGTAAGCCACCACCACGTGGTGCTACACAGATTATTAGAAATGGGTTAATCAAGATGTGAAAATTAGCCAATAAGAGGCTGAAATTATGGGCCAGGCAGTGTTTAAATGAATACAGTTTCCGTGTAATTATTTTGGGTAAAGCTAGCCGGGTGTCAGATCGCAACCCGCCGCTCCCATCACAACAGAGTGGCACCCAATGTGGTAACTAAATCCACTTAAAAACCTGAGAGAGCTTAAAAAGAAAAGAGAGAGAGAGTTTAACACAGCTTTTTGCTGTTTGCTAGGGCATGCTGTAGAGAGATTTCCTGATTTAGCAATGGGGGGGGGGGGCGTCCCAGCCATTTTAATACGTGGCTTCCTGGGCCCTGCCGCCAGTGCAAACTCCAGCTATTGAGCATTTCTGGGCCCACTAGGGGTCGGGAACAAAGTAGCTGAGACCATGCATGTGGCTCAGCTCTTCCTGCCTGAGTAGGCCGCGGGATCAGGTCTGCTAAAAAGTGGCGGTTTTGAGATACCAGTTTCTGGGCCGTGCTGCCATTGCGATCTCTGTCTGGCTTTTGTGGGGAGACAGAGCTTTTGAATGGAGCATTTGGAGTAAAGTGCTAGACTCGCTGTGTGCCTAAAAGGGGGACATTGTGTGCTGCGGCTCAGAGACACGAGTGGTCCCGCCATGTTGGACTGGGCGGAGCAAACCTGCAGTACCTGTTTTGACCTAGGAATGTGACAGCTTAGATTCTTAAGTGCTTAGTGATTTAAAACTGCAAAACAAAAATGCTCCTGGATAGTAAAAAAATTACAGATTCACAATAAGAAAGATTCAGACATAGAAGACCTTTAAATAGGTCACAATGTTGGATGAGTGTACGTAGGCTTGGGAAAGAAAACAATATATAGAGAGAATAAAGTTAATGCCTTAAAAAAAAAGGCCAAAGTCTTTAAAGAGACAGAGTACAAATAGTTATAGATTAAAAGAAATAAAGAAAAACAAGCCACGTAAAAATGGAAAATTCACAGAGGGTCTGGATTCTATGTGTGTTTTCTTTAAATTTTTTGACTGTAAAGGAGCTAAGTACAGAGAGACCTTTCATTACATGGGCTGCCAGGCTAGACCAGAATGGATATCATAAGGGTATGACTTCAGAATTTGGATCTAAGAACATGATGCTTTGGAAAAGAGGGTCTTCTTTTGTTCTCAAAGAGGATGAGACCCCGTGGATTGCTTCTATTCCAAAATGGTATGATAGACCACGCCCTCCTGAAAGGTTGCTGTGAACACCCTCAAAAAATTACTTCACTCAACTGACAACTGAGATGAATCTAGCACACAGGCTATTTTTATTTTTTTATTTTTATTTTATTTTTTTTTTTTGAGACAGGGTTTCTCTGCAGCTTTAGAGCCTGTCCTGGAGCTAGCTCTTGTAGACCAGGCTGGTCTCGAACTCACAGAGATCCACCTGCCTCTGCCTCCCAAGTGCTGGGATTAAAGGCATGCGCCACCACCGCCTGGCTTAGCACACAGGTTATATACCATGAAAGATCTGATTAACAGTGCCCCCATTCAGGAGGAAGCAGTTTGGAGAGAAATAACTGCGCCCATATTCCCAAATATTGTTTATAAATGTTCTTTTACATTTAAAGGGGGATATGATATAGATATGAATAATTTGCATTGGTATGGATCTTAAGGTCAATTTTGTTATATGTATATGTATTCTGCTCTTGATTAAGGTATTTTGATTGTGTAGTTCATTTCAAAAACTGTTATGTATAATTAGGAAATATAGGTTGTTACTGGATAGTCATTGATAATAGTGAAGCTTGTAGTTATGTTAGTTAGATTTTCTAGATATATAGATATATATTTCAGTTAGATAGGCATTCTTCATATCTTTCAAAGGCTACAGAATATGGATGGCATTTTAAATGTTTTAATAACTTAGGGCTTTTCATGATAATGAGACACGTCTGCTCCTGGCAGCACCAATCTACTTCAAGAGGAAGATGGGCATCCAAGAGGCTCCTTATGGAGTTTGATAGCCATTTGGGCAAGAAACTGCTCTTGCCTGGACTGTTGCATAAACTGAACACAGAGAACCCGCAGAGAGAGAACCGCTGAACTTGCCTAAAGGTGTGATGGTCTTTTGGGGTTCTTGATTCATGAAAGAGTCTGCAAGACATTCTGCAGGAAACAGCAGAAAGTAACTGAACTGTCTTTGAAATTTCCTGCTTCATGGAAATGTCTGCTGGATACTATGGGCCTAAAGGCTGAAGATGGACGCCCCAATGGTACAGAAGAACTTTGGGTGACTGTCCAGGTGGCGAGATTTCTCTCTGTCATTTCTAGAGTTTTGGAAGTTGCTTATTTCTTGTTTGCTTGGGTAATATTATATCCTTCTGGAGTCTTTGATGGAGTTGAAGAATGGATAGTTATAGTTTTACTTAGTTATGATAAAATAGATCTAAATATTGTAACTGTAATTCTTGCTTGATAACTGTTTTGTTATATGTAATTTTACTATGTTAAAGTTAAAGCCTTTCTTTTTTGTTTAAACAGAAAAAGGGGAAATGATGGAGGTGGGTCATCTGTCTATATGTTACTTTCATTGGTTAATAAAGAAACTGCCTTGGCCCTTTAATAGGACAGAAAATTAGGTAGGAGGAGTAGACAGAACAGAATTGTGGGAGAAAGAAAGCAGAGTCAGTCAGACGCTTCAGGCAGTCGCCATAGCTCTCCTCTCCTAGATGGACACAGGCTAAGATCCTTCCTGGTAAGCCCACCTTGTGGTGCTACACAGATTACTAAATATAGGTTAAAGCAAGATGTGAAAATTAGCCAATAAGAGGCTGAAACTAATGGGCTAGGCAGTGTTTAAATGAATACAGTTTCTGTGTAACTATTTCGGGTAAAGCTAGCCGGGTGGCAGAATGCAACCCGCCGCTCCCATCACAACATGCCTCTGCCTCCTAAGTGCTGGGATTAAAGGTGTGCACCACCACCACCCAGCCTGACTGATGAATCTTGTTCAGCATCTAGGTTTTTGAAGTATAACATGTACAGCAGCTCCATCGAGATCATCAGGTACATCATCAAGGAGTATTCAGGGAACACTGGAGAAAGCCGAGCCTTGAGTTCCAAGACTGAGCATAAGCACATCCAGGATTACTGAAGAATTTCTAGAACCCTAGGTCAAGCATCTTGTGTACCTTGGCTCCCCTCTCTGAAACCATTTTGTACAGTTTTGTGGCTTTGAACAAATTAAAGTTACTTTTTAAAAGCGTCTATATGTCCTAGAACTTAAACTATTTTATTTTAGGCAGTATCAACTGGGAACTCCCATATAACCAAAGACATTGCTATAACTGTATCAAAGAAATTCCCTAATGGAGCAGTAGATGCTTCTACATAACCAGTCCTAGAAGGAAAAACTAGGGAAAGATGGACAATGTCATGAAATTAAAACTTCACAAGAATTAACATGAAGAATGCCCATCCCTCTATCACAGAAACTCCAGGTGTCCACACACATTAGCACTTCATACATATCAAAACAACCTGTAAAACAGATCATCTCCTAGATGTGAACACGAAACAAGAAGATAGGAATTATATGCAACTGATTTTAGCTCACTTTACCGTCATTCTAATTACTGCCTCTTGACACAATCTATGTTCTCTGCTATGCAACTTACCCTGACAATAAGGATCCACTTAATTAGAGAAAGACCAAATCCTGAGATGGCCCCATATCTTCCCGCAGCTGAGGTGGTCAGGCAAAAAGACAAGAAAAACCCAATCCAGTTGAACAGGAATGCCACTGTAAGAGTGGAGGGAAAAGATACGTTAGCCAAGGGACAGAAGTGTTCTCTGCAGCAGCCCCTACTTATGTGGCATTCCCTAGGATATAAAAAGATAGCCTGCTCTTGACAAACCATCTCCACCTCCCCTTGATCTCCCTCAAAAGCAAGGGAAGACTTTATGAATCTCATGCTGCATGCTCTGTGTGCTGCTGGTCAGTGCTTACCAACCTGCTCCTGTCTTTGTTGCCATATAGGTTAGTGAGTAAATGAAACACTTCGGATAGCAACCTGGCGCCTCCACATAAGTGAATCAAGTTACTCATCCTTCTGCTGTGTCTTCTGACAGCTCAGAGCATCACTACTTTTGCACTATGGTTTTTTTTATTTTTCACAGAGTAAATAAAAAAGGGGCTCACATGTAAGTGAGGTGCATCAAAATGTTAAGAAGGGGAACATCTGCTGGAGAGATGGCTCAGAGGTTAAGAACAATGGCTGCTCTTCCAGAGGTCCTGAGTTCAACTCCCAGCAACCACATGGTGGCTCACAACCATTTGAAATGAGATCTGGGGCCCTATTCTGGAATGCAGTCAGAACAGTTATAAATAATAGCTGGGTAGTAGTGGCGCACGCCTTTAATTCTAGTCCTCAGAGGCAGGCGGATCTCTGTGAGTTCAAGTCCAGCCTGTTTTAGGACTGGCTCCATGGCTACTGAGAAACCCTGTCTTGACAAACAAAAAAAGAAAGAAAGAAAAGGGAGGGAGGGAGGGAGGAAGAAAAAGGGGGGCAGAGTCAGATTGACTTTGATCTATCAGAAAATTAGAAGTTTACAGAAAAAAAATCCAGCAATGCTGTTGCATTCCTACTCTGCCATCTGGATATGAGCAGCAGCAATAACAATGGGCCCTGTAAGCCTGGAAGATGAGATTTGGCATGAGTTAACACTGTGGCATCCATAATTGCCTTAACACTTGGGTTTATAGGAAATGACTGCTGCATGTATACTTACTGAAAAAAGTTAACATAAAAATCCCATCATTTCCTATCCTCAGCTGGTCAGCATCATCAAAATCATCCCGACCCACAAAATCTTCATCCTAAATGAAGGAAAAAGAGTAAGACAGAGTTATGATGAATTATTTCTAGACAAAGGAATGACATCAGGAAAAATACAAGGAGCGAATACGAGTATCTAGGAGTACATTTATTACTGGGGTTCAATTCAGAACTAGAAGCTATTAAGGTTCAGCACCTTAGTATCTCCAGAGCTTTCTAAACTACTTTCTCATTTTATAGTCCAAGTTATTAGTTATTATTTGGTCTAGGACCTCACGAATGCTAAGCACGAATTCTACTATTAAGGTACATTTCTAGCCCCATACCAAATTCTTTCAAGAAAATCCCTCAGCTGGGCATGGTAGCACACAACTTTAACCTCAGCACTCAGGATGCGGAGGCAGGTAGATCTCTGTAACTCCCAAGACAGCCTGGTCTACATAGCAAGTTCTAGTCCACCAAGAAATACACAGTGAGACACTATCTCAAAAAAAAAAAAAAATATCTATCTATCTATCTATCTATCTATCTATCTATCTATCTATCTATATCTACACATTTGACTTAAATTCTAGCGTACCAACTACCCAGGGTCTGTTAGTGGACTATAATATCAGGAATCTAGAGCCCACTGAAGAGGGCAGCTCCAGTGCTTCCTGAGGCTGACCCATGAAGAGCACACAGCTGTCCACAGCTTGGCAACATAAACACTTGTTTGTACTGGAATTCAGATCTGATTGCTCACCTCCTACTGACAGATAGGACCTGTCCATCCTAATCTGAAAGCACAATTATTACAGTCTAGATGATCTTGGTCAACACCAAGCTATGTGGCCTACCTTTTCAAACGATGCAGACTATGTATTGAGTGATTTAGAAGAAACAGACTATGCCAATAGATGGTGGTACACTCCTTTAACCCCAGCACTCAGGAGGCAGAGGTAGGCAGATCTCTTTGAGTTCTTGATGTCTACAGCTCTTGTGCAGTATAGATACAAGTATTTGGGAGCCCTTTACCTAAGCTGGATAGTAAGCTCTATGTACTTATGCAAACAAATCTCCTTGCCCACTGCAAAATATACTGTACCCTGTATTAAAAAGTACCTCTATATATCTACCTTTAAGAAATATCGGCCGGGCGGTAGTGGCGCACGCCTTTAATCCCAGCACTCGGGAGGCAGAGGCAGGCGGATCTCTGAGTTCGAGGCCAGCCTGGTCTACAAGAGCTAGTTCCAGGACAGGCTCTAGAAACTACAGGGAAACCCTGTCTCAAAAAACCAAAAAAAAAAAAAAAAAGAAAAGAAAAGAAAAGAAATATCTAAGCTATGGACACCTGTCTAAAGAATTTTAAGTGTTCTGTAATTAATCAGAGCTACGTGTAATTTCTACACAGTTTCTTCACAGATTTCAACAGGTCTGCAGAGCACAGTACATGTACAGAGTATATGAAATACACAAAGGAGCCCCACCTCTCACTGGAGCACTAGGCGGCACTTAAGCACTACTTTTTTCTTTTTAAAATTTACTTATGTATATATTTTGAGGTATGCATATGTCTGCATTATGCCTGCATGCCAGAAGAGGGCATCGAAGATGGTTGTAAGCTTCCATGGGGTTGTTGGGAATTCAACTGAGGACCTCTGGAAGAACAACCAGTGCTCTTAACTGCTGGATGCATCTATCCAGCCCCTAATTGAGCACTATTACAAGTGCTAGACCAGAGGGGAGCACTTCTGGTGGCCTGGCAGAGTCATTGCTGTGGCTGGCATAAAAGGTGAGATGCATAACCAAAAACCTTCCTTTTCGTGAAAGGTCTACTGTAATTGGTGCAAACATACCCCTTCACTGACTAAGTAGATTGCTTGAGACTGCTTGGTAAGTTGGCTAAGAGACAAACTTTCTTTGTTGCTTCCTCAGTGCTGCAATGTTAGACCCAATAAAGGATTGCCTAAGTCTTTCTTTTTTTGCTTTTGTTTTTCAAGACAGGGCTTCTTTGTGTAGACCTGGCTATCCTGAAACTCACTTTGTAGATCAGGCTAGCCTCAAACTCAAAGATCTGCCTGTTTCTGCCTCCTAAGAAGCAGATGGATCTCTGTGAGTTCAAAGCCACCTTGGGCTATAGAAGACTGAACCTGTCTAAAAGAGAAACAGAGCCCATACAGAGGTAATCCCAGCACTTGGGATCACATGCCTTTACTGTAGTACCCTGCACTACAGAGGTGGCAACAGGAGCTATATGGCTGGGTGGGGAAGAGACAGGAATCAGTGGAGTGTGGAGTCTGAGGTTGACGGAGAGCACTACAGGATCACCCTTTTGGTCTGAAGATTTGGTAATGATAAAAGGTCTCTCTAGTGGTTGGCAGTTTTGTTTTTCTAATCTTCAGGTTGAACCCCAATATCTATCTCTGGTTTTTTATTATTCATGCTATACTGCTTGGTGCATCATTTTCAGAAGATGCTTACTATTCCAAAAGAAAATGTATATGCTTAAAATTAGCTGTGACCATGACAATTCTAGTAACTCAATAATGGATAATGAAAATAACTCCAACTAAGCAGCCCCCAAACAACACAGATCAAACAAACAAACTGCTTACTCTTCCAGGAACCAAAGGGATTGTGGCTTCAGTCTTGGTTCTCTCAGCCTCATCATAACTGGGCAGTGTTGTAGCCACGTTATAAGAAGGGGGCTTTGGAAACCCAGATTCATCTTTGTAATCAAAATACGCTGCAGAAAAAAAGGAAGTAGTAAAATCCATCTGAAGCAAAAGACATTCATAAATAAATGTGACACTCGGAACAATTTTTAAGTATGTATTTAAAAACAAGATTGTCCATACCTTTATTCCCAGCACTCAGGAGGCAAAAGTGGGTGGATCTCTGTGAGTTCAAGGACAGCCTGTTATACACAGCAAGTTCCAATTCAGCCAAGGCTACACTGTGAGACCTTGCCTCATACATACATACATACATACAAACATACATACATACAAACACACATACTTAAAAATAAATAAGTAAATTAAAAACTCACGTGCTATACTTATTTCCAACTGTTTTGGAGCACTTTGAATCTAACACGCATTTATTCTGTGGTACTGGGGATCAAATCCAGGGGCTTGTAGGCAAGTATTCCACCATCGAGCTGCCCTCTCCAACCCTCTTTTTACCTTTTATTTGCCCAGGCTACCCTTGAACTTACAATCTGCCTGTCCCAGACTCTTAAGTGATCACTAGACCTGGTGATTTAAATAGTCATGGAAAACACTTAGGCTAACACCTTACACAAGCCAGGTATGGTGGTGTGAACCTGTAATCTCAGATTCTTGGGCGATGGATGTTACAGGGTCACAGCTTGAGTTCCGCCTAGGAAACACAGCCAGATCTCCTGTCAATGGTTAAAAAGTCTTCACACATGCACTAAGATCTACACTGTAGTTTCCTCTCAGTAAAAAAAGCAAAAATCAAACTTGAAAAAATGGAAAGGGCTTAATATTCATGTGTTCCTGTTTTTACTAGGTAACTAATTGGGTCATAAAATAATTCTATGAACTCTTCCATCTCCTTTTATGAACATTGTACTTCATACTCACTGACTTCTGTTACAAAATATGCAGCACAACAGAAAAGACGTATTTACAAGATTAAACTTTTTGTTGTTGTTTTTGTTTTTTGAAGTAGGGTTTCCTAGCTGTCCTGGAACTAGCTCTTGTAGACCAGGCTGCCCTCAAACTCACAGAGATATCCACCTACCTTTGCTTCCCAAGTGCTGGGATTAAAGGCATACACCACCACCGCCCGGCTTCTAAACATCTTTCAAGTTTCAAAAGAAAAAAAATTCTGTTTGTCTTTCTTTTACTCTCTAGTTATAAATTAGCTTCTCCATAAAATTTGTTGTTGTTGTGTAGCCTCAGCTGGCCTGGAACTGCCACTGCTCTGCATTGACCTCCAGGGTATTGATATTAGAAGTATGAACTACTACACCAGCTAACTTCAACATTCTTATTGTAATAATTATTGAAAATGTCAATCATCAATGCCCCTCATTAACAAAAAAGGAATAACAATCTCCCTCTCCTCCTCCTCGTCTGTAATAGGATCTAGTAATATAAAACTCAACCTGGGTGACTAGAGAGATGGCTCAGTGGTTAAAAGCACTGACTGTCCCTTCCAGAGGTCCTGAGTTCGACTCCCAATGATGACATGGCAGCTCACAACCATCTGTAATGGGATCTAGTGCCCTCTTCCATCATGCAGGCATACAAGCAAGTAGAGCACTTCTACACAGAAAATATATGAACCAGTATGTATTCAAACGCTCCAGTCTCAACCTTCCAAGGTATGAGCCATCGTGCCCAGTATTCAGGTGTTGGGTGTGGTGGTACATGCTTATAATTCTAACTTTCCAGGTAGACGCAGGAAAACCAGGAGTTCAAGGTCAGTCTCCCTATACATAGTATTTGAGGACAACATGGTCCATGGAGATCTTTTCTCAAAACAAAAGAACAAAAATTTAATATCCATTTGGAAAAAAAGGGAAAACTTCCTTAATTTGGTCACAAATGTCTAGAAAATACTCACTAGTGTGACCTGGGCTCTAATACCTCAGTGGCAGAGCACCTGCCTTATGTCTCCAGTACTACAAATAAACACCCAAGAAAACATTACAATCATTGGTAAATTATTAAAAGCTTTCTTCCTCAAGGTTATAGAACAAAAGGCTGGAGACAGGACAGCAATGGTAAGTGCTTGCTGCCTCTCCAGAGGCCCAGTTAGTTCCCAGAACCTCCTGTAACTCCAGTTCCAGGGGATCCCATGCCCTCTCTGGCTTCTGCTGGCACCCACACAAACACGGCATACATACAAAACACATGGATATATAAACTAAAAAAAGTTTAAAAAAAAACTTTAAAAAAATATGTATTAGAGAATAAGACAAAAATGTCTACTATCACCACCTCTAACCAAATCTCTCTTAGAAATCTTAGTCAGTACAACAGGGTAAGAATATGTTTTAAAAAAAAAAAAAAAGAGCCAGAAAGCAAGGTATAATTGGTAATCAGCAATCAAAGATGGCATTACATACATAGAAAACCCAAAATAATCCAAAGGCTAGTCAAATGCATAAACAGCATATATAGTTAATTTGAGCCATTATCTGTACCTGCATATATCAACAACAAACAAAATCTCAATAAACAGGGGGATGGGGGTGGGTGTTTGACCATGTTCCTAAGTTGGAAGGCATTACACAGATACTAACTTTTTGTGTGTGTATGTGTATCTATGGTATATACATATATGTTTATGGTGAACACATATGTGAGTATGCACACACATGGGGAAGCAAGAAGGCAGTCAGCATTGCCTATCACCTATCACTTTCAACCTCTCCCGCCCCTCAGTGTTTCAAGACAGGGTTTCACTCTGTAGCCCTGGCTGTCCTGGAAATCGCTCTGGAGACCAGGCTGACCTCGAACTCAGAGACCCACTTGTCTCTGCCTCCCAAATGCTGGGATTAAAGGCATGCACTACCACTGCCTGCTACTTTCAACCTTCCCCCCCTTCTTTGTGCGTGGGCTTGTGTAGGAGAGGGCGTGTGGGTGTATGGTGTATACTTGCATATATGTTCATGTGTGCGAATGTGAGGTTGACAATAGATACCTTCCTCTGTCACTGTCTATTTTTGAAACAAAGTCTCTCACTGAACTTGGGAGTTCACCAACTGGCCAGACCGGCTGGCCAGAGAGCTCCAGAAACCCACCTATCTCTTCCCACTAGCATCGTGGATACAGATATACATGAGATTCTATCTCAAACTGTTTTCTGCCTGCCTGCCCCTCCCCACAACTCCACAAACCTCAACTGATAGACATGATCCTACTATCTAATGTAATTTATCTACCAGACATTATTTCCAGTTATAATCCTTATGCCAAAAGAATTTTTAGAAATAATATAGAATGTAGCTGAATAAGGCAGAAGTATTTGAGAAAATATATCTAAAATGGTTTAAAGTTGGAGGCAGAAGGGTCAGGAGTTCAAGGCCAGCCTCAGCTACACAGAGTTGCTTGTATGGGCTAAGAGACCCTTATTTCAACCAACAAAACAAAACCAACCCCCCCAAAAAACAAAAAAAATTTACAACTACAGAAGGTAGATATCCAAATATTAGTCAGAAAGGGATGATTCTGGGTAGTAAATCGTAAAGTAAAGGACATTTTATCGTGAATGAAACAATGAATGCGAACTCTTATTAATGAATTGGGTACATTTAAGAGAAGACCAGTATTTATGATCATGGGTTGAGTATGATCGCACACACCTGTAATCCCAGCACTGGGGAGCAAGAGGACTGACTGCATAGTATCAAAGTCATAAAAAGTGATTTCTTTTCCAAGTTTTGGTGTTCTACTCCTTAAAAAAACAGTAATTACTACAGGACAGGGGAACAAACCCAGGGCCTCGCATATGACAGGAAAGCTCTCTACAACTGAGCTATACTTCTATCTCTTGGTGTCCTAGTCTTAGGCTAATTCCCTGAGATAACTTAAGAGTTCTTCCAAAGTCTAAAATTTAGCAGAGTATGATTCAGGAGCTCAAAAAAAAAAAAAAAAAATCAAAATCATAACTACTACTATAAGGAAATAGAAGTGGAGGAAGACCAACTCCAGAACTCAAAACTAAAGCCAGACTAAAGGTGAAACACTTGACCTATGTTCCACACAATAAACGGTGGCTTCAGAGCCCCAGAATAACAAAGGAATCAATCTCATATCAATTGTCAACAGCTTCCCAAAGTGTCAAAATAAAAGGATGCTAAGTCTGTCAAGCTTTTACAAGGAAGAATGTTTTCAATTTTCCTATGATGAAACAGAGACTGGGGTTCAGCAATAGCACACGGCTTTCTATTTACCACTCTGTCATAATCCTGTTTTACAGATATGGACGTAGTTCTATCAAACTGGTGAACTGGGGCTGAAGAAATGGCTCAGTGGCTAAGAGCACTTATTGCTCTTGCAGAGGACCTGTTCGATTCCCAGCACCCACATGGTAGTTCACAACCATATGTAGCTCCAATTCTAGCAATTTTATGGCCTCCATGCAAGCAAAACACTCTCATATAAAATAAAGTATGTAAATCTGAACTTTTAAGAGCTATAGAAGAAATAATTATCAGAAACTCTAGTTATCAAAAGTACTATAGACCTTGTTTTCCTACACAGGGGAAAGAAGCTTCTACAATGAAGAAATTGTGAAAACCAAGGGATCACTAAGTTCCTCAACCCTTCATTCCTTTCCTTGTGTCTTTGTTCACGTTGGGTTTTTTGAGACAAGGTCTCATGCTGTCCAGGCTGCCCTCCAACTTGCTAAGCACCTCTCTAGTGCAGAGGCTGCAGGGATATGACACCATGCCAAGCCTGTTCCTCAGTTTCCCCTTCCTTTATGAGTCACCTGGAATGAAACTGAGCTCTTTTAAAAGGCTGCAGCATGGTAAGCAGGGTTTGGGAACTTTGGCTTCAGTGGTCTCCCTTCTGCTCTGCAGAGGGTCATCTTCTCTGTGTCACTTTACAGTGTGTGTCTATTTCTTCCAACTAATAAAAGCCCTTCTTTACCAGTTGGGAAAAAAGGGGGTGCTGATCTGGTTTTTAGAATCAGATAACAATAACAGGAGTTTTCACCTTAGGCTACAAATTAAAACTCAAGCCAAAGACAATTTATAGAAAGCGATGGGAAGACAAACACCAAACAGCACCCACTGGATGGTGGGGGAGTCCTTCTGTTTGTGTGCTGCTTTTATTGGTTAATGAATAAAGAAACTGCCTTGGCCTAGTTGACAGAGCAGAACTTAGGTAGGTGGAGAAAACAGAACTGAATGCTGGGAGGAAGAAGGACAGAGTCAGAGAAGCCATGGATCCTCGGCCCGAGATGGGACACCGGTTGGAATCTCCGGTAAGCCACTGCCATGTGGCGATACAAAGATTAATGGAGAACGGTTAAACTAATATGTAAGAGTTAGTCAATAAGAAGTTAGAGCTAGGGGCTGGAGAGATGGCTCAGTGGTTAAGAGCACTGGCTGCTCTTCCAGAGGTCCTGAGTTCAATTCCCAGCAACCACATGATGGCTCACAACCATCAGTAATGAGATCTGGTGCCCTCTTCTGGTGTGCGGGCATACTTGGAGGTAGAATGTTGTATACATAATAAATATATAAATAAATCTTTAAAAAAAATCTTGAAAAAAAAAAAAAAGAAGTTAGAGCTAATGGCCAAGCAGTGTTTTAATTAATACAGTTTCTGTGTGGTTATTTTGGGTGTAAACTAGCCGGGAGGCTAAGACAAACAAGGGACCTGCTTCCTTGCAACAACTGGAGGGGTCTGTGTCTAAGTGCTAGCCCTGGCCTCAGTACCCACCTGCATTCTCTGCAGAAATGCTGCTGTATGGTGGAGGAGCATCACCTGTAGTCTGCTCAGGTTCCCCAGGCTCCTCTTCATTCTGCAGCTGAATAAAAACACCAGATATTAACACACACACACACACACACACACACACACACAAACAAATTCAAAAGATGCAAACCTAAAAACTAGAGGAGCCTATCTGGTATTGTGTTTGTTTCCAAAGCCTTCTTAAAAGTATCCTAATCCCAGGAAGTTATTTTAAGGAAATGAGACAAAAAGAAAACGTTATATAAGAATCATACACCAAGTACACATTCCTGTAGCCTCAGTCATAGACAAGCCTGGGCTACATAAAATATGAGGCCTAGATAAGAAAACAGAAAAAGCCAAATGTAGCCCAAGCTTGCCTCAGATTTGTCAAGTAGCTGACAAAGGCTTTGTACTCCTGCTCTTCCCACTCCTGCTTCCCACGTGTTGGGATTTCAGGTGTGAACCACCATGCCCAGCTATCAAAAAACAGATTAAGAAAAAAATCAAACTACAAAGAAAATTCGACAACTTGGAAACTTATAGAACCATTACATGAAGAAAAGTCTGATTTGTAATCAAACAATATGCATTGTGCAATTTGTTTGTTAAAAGATAATTATATAATGGAAGAAGATCTAGAATGACAAATATCTATAATTCAGAATGATCTTTAGGTAATGAAGTATAAAGGGTTTCTCCTTGTTTACATTTAGACTCTAATTTCAGGACTGAACATTCATTGCTTGTATAATTTCCTTAAAGTCAGAAAAGCAATCTGGTAGGACAAATATTGAAAACACACAAACCAAGTCCTACTATCTTATTTGGTGTGTGTGCAGAAATTTAACATTAAGTAAGTGAGACAGTTATGAAAAAGGTCTAACCTCTGTCAGCACTGTCTCTCAACTATCTGATTTAGTGTTTTAGGGCTGGAAATCAAACCCTGGGTTTTAAGAATCCCACAGCAGAGCTGACTCTCCAGCTCCTCCAGTTATTTAAATAGTTCACCATGAATGTGTATATGTCTACCAATTGTTGCTGCCATGGATGGCCCACCCTAGTCACTGTCATGAAACAAAGATTTCTTAATAGATTATACTTTTTAATGAGTCGGTCTACACTGGCATTAAGGGAATTTGCTGATAAGGGTCTGATCCTGTTTTCAGTATTACCACACAGGAAGTCAACTGAGGTGCTTGTAAGACACATCAGCTCCTAAGCACACTTTACAAAGAAGTCCATGGTAAGCTGAGACAGAAGAGAGCCTGGGTTTTGATAAGAAGCAGAGTCTGTATCAATCCCCAATCCTGCGCTATCCACTAATTACAATATAGATTCATCTATAAATTCAACTTGATATGGGTTCTTGGGCCATATTCTTAGCAGCACCTACCATCCAGGCACTTTCTATAGCCAGTGCAGAGTATGAAACCTAGAACAAACAATTTTACCACTGACTTTCATCTCCAGTCCTTGTTTTTTTTTTTTTTTTTTTGAGACAGGGTTTTCCTGTGTACCTTTGGGCTGGCCTGGAACCCTAATCCCCTTGTCTCAAATATTGGATTATAGGCATGTGCCACCATTTCTAACTTGGGCATATTTTTTAGCTCTAACAATCTAATCTTAAACTTAAGGCATTCCCAAAATAATTGTATTGTTAACTAAGGTAATTTATTTCCTTGGAAAAGAAAACATACAGGCAAAATAGTTCTAGGAAAGCAAATATTCCAGGGACATCATACGGTGACTTATTTGAAGAGTTCCTGGGAGCATGAGTCTCCTCACTCCAATCTTAACCTATGTGAGCCTTAAAAGGATATTCTTAGCCTCCTCACGACTAATCATCACTGTATGAGAGAAGACAGCACCGAGGGACAACAACAGCAACAAGAAAGGAGAAAAAGATTATTTGAGAATGCAGTCTTTATCTGTAGCAGCTGGTACCATTCTGTATTTCTAACCTGCTTTATAATTCTGGAGTCTGGTCAAAGCAAGCATGTTTCTTCTACACAAATTGGTTTCAGAAAGGAAGCCTGGCAGTTCTTAGAAACATAGACATTCAAAAAAATCAGAAGGTAAAATAGTCTACCATGCCAGTAGCTGTAAGATAGGTTGCCTGTCTCCTAGCAACCTAGAAATGTGAAATGTGATCACTCCCCAGCACAGTAACAGATAACAGCAGAGAAATTCCAGCCTTCTCAGAATCGCTATCTCTTTGGTGAGAAAAAAACAAACATTACCAGGTCAAGATTTTTTTTCTCCCTTAAAATTCAGTATTTTAGAACCATACATTTCCAACTAAAAAAAAGAAGAAAAAAGAAACCCCCTGAAAAAAACCATTATGACTATGGAGGTGCCACATATTGGACTGACCCCCCACTCAACTGTTCTCAGAGCCTCCTCCTACCACAGAAACCTGATTACTTCCACGCTGTTGGTGATAAGGTTAGGCTCGGAAAAGCTGCTCTAAAACAAAACACTATGAGAAGAACAAAGGGAATCACATTCCAAAGGCCACGTGTGCTTAGTAATGACTGCTGAATGACAGAGCTGTAAGCACCTGCATTCTTAAACTTTGGGGCCTCAAGTCCACTGCTCAGCAATGAAGGAAAGAAATGTACGCACCACAACTGGTGTCTCGCCTTTTAGGAAACAGTTTACTTGCTTTCCATGATGAGTTTTGCCCATTTTCTTGTTCTGTCCCCAAGAACCTTTCTGGTGCAGCCTACCCAGCCACATTGATTCCCTCCTGGTGCTCACAGAGCACGAGCATGTTACTTCTGGGTCAGCACCAGAAAGGCTCCCACTCTTCCATCAGTTGGGTCAAGTGAGCCCAGGTCCAGCTTAACTGCACAGTACAGGCCAGGCTGTAGCCGGTCCTTGAGGCAGGTCTAAGAAGGAACTTAACTCAGAGCACACACAGCAACAGTCTCTGACGCTGACTCTGGAGACTAATAAATACTACTGGAGCTAGAGTTTTCACCCCATTACATCACTTTTGTTACATTTTGAACCAATTTTATCTTTATTGTGACCAACAATAATGACATTTTAAAAAATTATGGCACTGTTTTACAAATTCAACTATAAAATTACTCATAAATGACAGAAAAGGCCAGGTGTAGTGGATCACAATCGGAATCTCAATACTTGGGAGACTGAAGCTGGAACATTAAGGAAGTAAGTTCCTGGCCAGCCTACCAAAGGAGCCATACAAAGTGTTGAGCTTAATACAGAAATACCTATGTCTCTACCAAGATGAAAATAATCCAATAATCTAAAATTTCAAGTGGCATTTTGCTTTGTCACACACTTACACTATGTCCTGATTTTCTTTTCCATATCCCCACTTGGTGCATGATCCCAATCTGCCATAATACTCCTTGGTCTTATTAACCTTTGATTTTGAAAATATGTATCTTGGGGGCTGGAGAAATGGCTTGAAGGTTAAGAGCACTAACTGCTCTTCCAGAGGGCCCAGATTCAACTCCTAGCAATCACATGGTGGCTCACAACCATCTGTTAATTATGCATGTGGTACACCAACATACATGCTGGCTAAACACACACACACACACATAAAATTTTTTTAAAAAGTTTTAAGAATATGTATATTAGGACTAGAGAGCCAGCTCAGCAGTTAAGAATGCTTGCTCTTCTTCAGAGGACCTGAGTTTGGTTTCCAGTACTCATGGTCAAATGGCTCACAACTACCCTTAACTCCAGCTTCAAGAGTTCCCATGCCCTCTTCTGGCCTCCTTGGGTACCTACACACACCTGCCAGATATACATACAGACACATAAAATAAAATGATCAAAAGCTTATAAAAATAAATCGGGAGGGGGATGTTGAGACAAGGTTTCTGTGTAATAGCCCAGTGTTCCTGAACTAGCTCTGAAGACCTGGTTGGCCTCAAACTCAGAGATCCACCTGCATCTGTCTCCCGAGTGCTAAGATTAAAGGTGTGTGTGCACCACCACCACCATCCGTCTATAAAAAATAAACCTTAAACTAGGGGGTGGTGGCACGCACCTTTAATTCCAAAACACAAGAAGCAGTGGGATTAAACTCTTGAGTTTGAGGCCAATCTAGTCTACAGAGTAAGTTCCAGGAGCCAGGGCTACAAAATATAGCACATCTAAAATAAAGGAATCACCTTCCTTTGAATCTAAGTATTGTACCTATTAGAAATAAATATATCATTAAAGAGCCAGGTGCAATGACACTCACTGGTAGTCCCAACTTGTGGGGAAACTGAGGCAAAATAATCACTTAAGTCTAGTTGACTGAGGCCAAGCTGAGGAGCATGAAATTATATTAGTATCTACTTAATTTGTTGTTGTTGGGTCCTATTTAATTTTACTTTATTTGTTTATTTTGGTTTATCGAGACAAGTTTTCTTTGTGTAGCCTTGGCTCTCCTAGAACTAGCTCTGTACACTGTCTGGTCTTGAACTTAGAGATCCACCTGCCTCTGCCTGGGATAAAATATAGAGCCAGAGAGCAAGAGCTGTGCATTTTCTACTACAACTAATGCATCTACTGTGACACTTTAGCCTCATCAGATTCTTTGCTTCTTTAAAAAAAAAAGTGTTTATACTTGTGTTTGTGCAAATGCCGTGTGTGTGTGTGTGTGTGTGTGTGTGTGTGTGTGTGTACACTCACACACAGTTGCTGGGAACTGAAGTTGGAAGATTAGCAAGTGCTCTTAAGCACCGGGCATCTATCTTTCCAGCCCCAAATTCTTTACTTGCAAGAAGAGTTCTCTGCTAACTTGCTATTAATATATTAGGTATATTTTAAGTAATTCTGACAAGGTATGAGAACCTCAACTGTAAGAAATGCAATCTCATGTAACGATGAACAAAGGAAGGCTAGAGTTTGCCCAGTGAATAAACTGCTTGCCATGCAAGCACGAGGAAGTGAGTTCAGACCCCCAGTACTGCATGCCTGCAACCCTAGCAACAAGGGGAACATAGACAGAAGGATGGCTTGGGCCTGCTGGCCAGTCAGTCTAGCCCTAACGACAAGGTCAACCTCCAAGCTCAGTGAGAACCCATCTCAAAAAATAAAGTAGAGAGCAACTGAGAAAGGCATTCTGATGTCAACCTCAGGACTCCACACATGCCTGTCTGTAAGTGCACATGCACACAGATATGCACACTCAAACCACACATACACACATGCAGGAGTTGATCAAACATTTCTCCAAAGACCAAAATGAAATGCTCAACACTCTTAAGGTCATCAGAGAAAACCATGAGATAATACTTCATACATGCTAAAAAGACAAAACAAGTTCTTTTTTTCCCCAAGTCAGAGTTTCTCTGTGTAGCTTTCAAGCCTGTCCTGGAACTAGCTCTGCAGACTGTTCTGAAGACCAGGCTGTCCTCGAACTCACAGGGAACCGCCTGCCTCTGCTTCCCAAGTGCTGGGATTAAAGGTGTGTGCCACCACTGCCCAGCCAGTAACAAGTTCTTATGCTTGGGAAAAAGAACTAGAACTCTAACAAACTACTGGTGGTAACAGAAAGTGTGTTTCTACTGGTAAATGGTAAGCCCAGAGTCAAGACATGTCCACTCAAAATTTGATGGTACAGCATTGCCAAAAATTTAACAAATGGATACAAGATCTGTGGTTTATCTATACAATGAAACACTATTCAGCAAAAAAAGAAATTGCTTGTGATATAAATAAGCTTTGAGAGCATTATACTAAGAATAAAGCCACTAAGTAAATACCATCTGTTGCATGCTTCTATTTATATTAAAATGACCAAAAGTGTGGATTCATAGAGAAAAAAAGATTAATGGTTATTGGTAACTAAGATAATGGGGGTGGAGGGAATAGTAGCTTACTGCTGCTATGTCTGAATTTCTTATAGGGTCAGGGATAGTAATAAAAAATGTTTAAAAATTAGATGGGGATAATGGTTTTACAGCCTAATGGAAAATAGTTTATTTTTAATTATACTTTAAAAGAATACACTTGGGCTGGAGAGATGGCTTGGAGGTTAAGAGCACTTGTTGCAGAGAACCTGGGTCCAACTCCTTGTAGACACATGGTGGTTCACACCATCCATAACTTCAGTTCCAAGGGCTCTGAATACTCTGCTGACCTCCAAAAGTATCGAACATGCACATGGTGAGTGTACGTACATACATGCAAGACAAAACATCCATACATGTAAACATAAAAATGAATCTAAAGAGATTTTTAAAAGAGTAAACTTTAAGGAAATAAACTTTAATATCAAAAGAATAAGGTAGTAGCGTTTTCTATTTTCGAAAAGCCAAATCTGTACTGTATAATTTTATTTAAATAAAACTTCAAATTAACTGTTGTACATCACTGTTCCCTTGTTACGTCAGTATCTGTCACCCTCAATAGCCCACAAATCATCACAGAACGTGACTGTGAATGGGTAAAAATGACGAGCAGTGAATCACTGCAATTTAAAAAAAAAATCATTTCCTGGGACTGGAGAGACAGTTCCGTGGTTAAGTGCACTGGCTGCTCTCCCAGAGGGCATGGGATTCAATCCCCAGCACCATACAGCAGTTCACAGCCATCTGTAACTCAGGCCCAAGAGATACAATACCTACCTCTGACCTCTATAGGCACTGCATACATGTGGTGCACAGACATCTGTGTAGAGAAAGCATCCATACACATAAAGTAATAATTTTTAAAGTTATGTGTGTGTGTATCGCACAACTGCAGCACTTAGAATATCCAAGACTACTATGTAGTACAGGCTGGTCTCCTTTTTATTTTTATGTATTGTTTCAGACCATATTTTGTGTCTGTCTCCCCTTTCAGCTCATTATGCCATTTAAATCACTGTTAAGTGATTTTAGAAACCATATAATATAGAATTACATAGTCAAAAAAAAAAAAAACTTAAAGTGTGTTGGCACATACCTATATCCCCACTAAAGAAAACTCCATTTTCCCAAATTCCCAAATGCAGAAGGGACACCTGTGGTGCCAACTGGCACAGCAAAGCACCTGCTGGCCTCTCCCTCACTGTCACAAGTACCTGTTACACTTTCAAAGATATGTTAACATTCCAGCTCTTCTCCCCTACCCTCAACTCTCAACTCATGGGCTTCCCTCCCCCAGCTACTCATTCTCCAGAAACCCTGATCCCCACCACCCATCGCCCCCGCCCTCCCTCCCTCTCTCCCCCATCTCTCTGCTCTGCTCCTGCTTCTCTCATGGCCGGGTTCAGGCTGCTGGCCATGTTCTAGTATTTTCTCTCTCAACTCTGGACTCCTCCAGATGCCTCTGCTTGTTCTCTCATAACTACAATAAACCTTCCCCGTAAGCACGAGCGGTCATATCATCAGTTTACATAGTAAGGAGGACAACTGCCCAAGCTCAGGTACTCAACACCAGGTCTCGGTGCTACACAGTGAGCCCTGGCTCAACAAAGAACCCCCCCACACAGCAAATCCACGTAAGTAATAAATCCAAGTAATTAATTCACACAATGATAAGTTACAGGGGCGAGGGAGACAGCTCAAGAAGTGAAGTGCTTACTGCACAAGTGTGAGGACCCCCTCCTCACATATACAAGTCAGGGCTTCCCATGCAGCTCACTGGTAGAACACTTGCCTAACATACAAGGTTCTGGGTTCAATTCCCAGCACTGAAAAAAAAATTAGCTGGGTATGTGGTGCACATCTTCAATCTCAGCATTCACGAAGTAGAGGCAGTCAGTCAGATCTCTGAGTTTGTGGCCAACCTAGGCTACATAGTGAACACCAGGCTAGCCAGCATTACACAATGAAGCCCTATCTCAAAATGATGGAAGCAAAGACCTGTATTTTGAGATCTGCATTTTGTTTACAGCCATCTTAAGCTCACAAATTAAGAAAAATATTTACCTCTATCCCCTCAGCAGGGTCTAGGAAATCAACCTGGCATCTTAACGTCTAGCAAGACCTGCAAGCACCAGACTTCAGAAACAATTAGCATTT
The DNA here is from genome assembly GCF_903992535.2 of Arvicola amphibius. Taxonomy (NCBI): domain Eukaryota; kingdom Metazoa; phylum Chordata; class Mammalia; order Rodentia; family Cricetidae; genus Arvicola; species Arvicola amphibius. Next base: position 115,359,738 of record NC_052051.1, on the reverse strand, counting down.
TCCTTTGTTAGTCATTGATCACTGAGCCTCAGTATTTACCTATCAGTTAGGGGTATCTCCAGGCCTGAATTCCAGCAGACCTGACATCCCTCTCCTTCTCCTTCACCCATTTGCTATATAACAGCTTCTGAGGCATAATAAATGGCGTTTTGATCAGAAATACTGTCTTACCATCATTTCTTGTGTCTCTTGTACCCTCCATTCCTCTCCCCTAGGTTTATCAGGGACCACCATTCGCATCCCGCTGGCCGGGATATCAAAAAAATTTTTTTATTAAAATTTAATGAAGGCAGCAGTATTCTGTTCCTTGTACTAGTCAATAATTTTCCTTTCCTTTCTTTTAAAAGGTAATTGAAATTTTAGCTACTTATGGATGAGTGCTACAACCAAGGAAGGCACAATGACAATGGCTCCAGGAGTGATCTGTAGGTAGGTAGTACCCATCACTACTGTCCATGGGCATGTGTTAAAAACAGACACTAAGGGAAAGGAGCCTTATGAAGCATGGGAGGCTCACTGTTACCATATAGTGTAAAAGCAAATTTGTTTGAGAAACAAACCTTAAAAAAATAATAATAAAAACATGCTATGCCCGAGGATATAGAGCCACAAGTGCTTATTATCACTCTTCCTAGGAACAGGAACACCCCCCCTCACACACACACACAAACAAAATGTACAGTATGTTCCTTTCCTGTGTATCAAATTAATAACATAAGGGAAGAGATGGTAGTTATATAGTTAATGATTTTAAAAAGAAATGGCAACAAAATTAATAAACAAAAACAAGTAATATATCTCTAAGTCTTTAAAAATAAGCAATACTGAATGGGGATGATAAGGATGGCTCTGTGAATAAGAGCCTTAGACCCTAAATTCAATCGCAGGAACCCACATGGAAGGACAGAACAGAGTCCTGTAAGCTGTCTTCTGACCTCCAGTGTATAACCATGGTTACACACATGCGCACACAGGCATATACACTAAACACGTTTTTTTTTTAAAAGAAAAAAAACCTTGACTGTCCATTATTCAATCTGTAACACATACTATAATCTGCTGAATACAAATAAGCATCTAATAGATGCTTCTGGTACACATAAAGAAAAATTTGGTAATTTTATCATATTGCAATTCCTAAGATGTTTTTCCTTCTAAAAACACCAGTTGGCATATTTACTAAATGCAATACTCTCTATTGTCAAGACAGCACAATTAGATATAGAGGCTGAAAGTCAACAGCCATGTTGTGATGTACATTGCATTGTTAAACCATGTGTTGTTTGAGCTTACTGAGAAGCTGGCTCTGGAAAAAGGGTTGATCACCTTCCCTTCAGAATCAGGCATGTGTATCTCAAAATGTCCTTCAGTGTCCTGAGTCCAGGGATGGGCTGGTCCTCCTCCCTGCTAACTATAACAGGGGGGAAAGGAACAGCAAAATAGCTCAAGTAGAAATGTTGTGTACTTGAGAACGACTAAAAGGTGAACCATTTACAACAGAGGTTTATCCCAAAATATAAAACTGCCATGGGAATCTATCCATGGAGCCAAAACTCAGTCAGGAACTCCAGCTGACTGCCTCAATTTCCCCTGGAGGTTTCTGCTGGGTGTTGTAAGTGCCAGATTTGATGATGTTATCTATCTGTTGCTATTGGAAGCCGCACTGGAGGGAACACTCTGCTCTGCCTAGCTGTCCCTCAATCCGGAACTCCAGCTGGCTGCCTCAACTGGTTTTCCCAGTTATTTCTGGTCAATGTTTATAAACCCTCAATTGACGGTGTCTTGCTATTTCTATCACCTGCTATATTCTTTAACTCTTGCTTATTCTATACTTAATAAGCTCATAAAAAAGAAAACAACAAAACAAGCAAACAATAACAAAAACAGGCATGGTGCACACACCTTTAATATCAGAACACGGGAGACAGAGGCAGGTGAGTTCCATGATGGCCTGGTCTACACAGTGAGTTTTAGGCTAGCTAGGGCTACGTAGAGAGATCCTAACCAAAACAAACAAACAAACAAAAAAAATCAGGGCTGGAGATACGGCTTCAATTCCCAAGGAACTACATGGCAACTCACAACTGTGTATGACTCCAGCTCACACAGACACATATGCAGGCAAAACAGCACTGAACATAAAATAAAAATAAATCATAAAAAACAAGCCAAAAAAGAGAAAAAAACTATAAAGTCAAGCAACAAGACAGAAAGTAGCAAAACCTTGACAGCTGTAAGTGAGATTAACATGGGGGGCTGGTTCAGCACACAGGGAAGACTGAATCCTAAATCAGAACACAAAGTAGGCAACCTGTTTTACATGACCCAAAAGCTCAGAAATTGGTAACACCAGGTACTGATAAGCTGAGTTGAAAAAGATTTAAACAGAAAGAAGGAAAGGTTGTAGGAACAGCTAAAACATGCAGCTCCCAGGTCTCCTTTAGAAGGCTCACCTAGTATGTGTAAGACCACAGGTTCTATCCCCAGTACAAAAAACAAAAAACAAAAAAAAAAAACAAAACAAAAAAAGCTATTCTCGGGAGAACATAAGACAGGGAGAGAGCTTTGGGGAGACATCTGTCCTGTAACTAGCTCTTGTAGAACCAGGCTGGCCTTGAACTCACAGGGATTCACCTGCCTCTGCCTCCCGAGTGCTGGGATTAAAAGCGTGCGCCACCATGGCCCAGCTCTGTCCCCCCCACCCCCAAGAAAGGGTTTCTTTATGCAGCCCTGGCTGTCCTGGAACTCAGAGAATCCACTTCAAATCTGCATGTCCTCTTACCTCTAGATGCACGCGTGTGTGCGCGCACACACACACACACAATAAAGATATCTGATGCAGAACTGAATTTATTCAGCATTTCTTAGTTTCACATTAACGAACACCAAATGCAGGCTCTCTGTTGTGTATCTTCCAATTCTTGGCGTGCACAAAGCCCTGGGTTCCCCAGCTAGGGCAACACAAAATAACCCTGTCTCAGAAAACAAACAACAATAACAAAACTGTAGGAAACCACTTCTCCTAAGAGGGCAGAGGTGCCATTTATTCTAGAATCTAGTAGTTGACAACTGTGTATGTGTCCTGACTTCTGGAGAATAAGTTTCCCATACGCATGAGTTAATAATTCTGGTACCACTTTATATATGTATACTAAAACTGAAGAATGATGTAAAAAGATGCTACATGTAGGAGTCAAGTTTTTCACTGTTGAAATGGGAGTTTACAGATTAGGAGAATAAGTTAGTGTGATCCCCATGCTTGAATTAAAGCTGGAGACACTATGTGAACTTGGCTTTGGGTAATTTATTTATACAAATATTGTTTATGAGGCTGAGGGTGTAACTGAGTAACAAAGTATACACGCAGCATGTGGTAGAGCCTGGCTTCAATGTTCAGCACTTAAAGAAACAAGTACACAGACAGACATTCCTGGGTTTTGCCACCTTAGAAGGCCTACAATAACAACACCCAGGACAAGGACACAGACCTGGTTTCTGCTATCGTTCTCCAAAGAAAGGAAGGAAGGCTTTTTGGGGACATGAATCATTCTAAGATGGTATAAAAAATATACTAGATAAGACTGGTCCAAAAAGGAAGTGCTCTAAAACAAAGCAAAGATGTAGGTGTCCCAAAGGGAACCAGATACAGGACACAGGACCAACTGAGAGTTTCCCAAATTGCCAAAGACAGCACTACACAGTGGTACTGGAATTATAGTTCCAAATAATTATAAATGAGTTCATACAGATATAAATGACTAAGTAAGCTAATAGAGAAATCAATGTTACACATATAAAAATGGCAAATAATGCATGTTAATATTGTTAGTTCCACCCCTTCCACTTGGTCTGCGAGGGCCACCATTCGCACACAGTACAGCATGCAAGAGGGGAGAGCACCTTTTACAGAAGAGAGCCTGACACACACTTCAGTCATGGAGTAAGGCATGTTGACAGTATCATTTGTTATATGTGTCTATGAGCACATGTGTTCAGTCATGTGTAGAGGCTAAAAGTGAATTGAGGGTATCTTCCTCTCGTTTTCCATTTGTAATTTTACTTTCTGAGACATCTCTCACTGAACCTGACTGATTGGCAAGGAAGTCCTAGGCATCCTCCTGTCTCCACACCAAACTCTTAAGTTAAAGCATGTATGTGCATACATACTGCATACAGCCTGCACCTTATGTGGGTGCTGGCAATCAGAACTCAGGTCCTCAGGGCTACAAGCACTCTGACTGAGCCATACTTCCAAACTTGGTGAAATAAGAAATCAACACACAAGTGTGGTACACACCTTTAATCCCAGCACTCCAGAAATAGACAGATTCTAGGAGTCAGAAGCCAGCCTGGTCTATCTACTAGGTTCCAGGACAGCCAGGACCGCAGAGAGAGGAGACCCTGTCTCAATAAACAAACAAAAACAAACAAACAAACAAACAGAAATTATGTACTCAGAAAACAGAGTGAGAGCCTAATTTATAGGCAGGGTGTACTGGCTAATAGCACACCTGTTGTAACACTACACTTGAAACTGATAATAGAAACTGTGCCTCTACCTGGCAGCCACCAGAGGTGACTGTAACTAAAATGTTTGCAGAGCACAATTAATCTGATAAATGTTGACCACTTGTCTAGCTTATTGGCAATAATAACAAGGTGGAAAATACCTTTGACCTTATTTTCAGCATTAATCTGCAATTAAATTTCTTTATCTAAGTAGGTATATACCGGCCCTCTACAAGAATATGGTTCTTACTAAGCCATTGTACTTATGCAAAGATAATTTCAAAATAAAGTAATTTAAGGATTTGGCCGGGCGGTGGTGGCGCACGCCTTTAATCCCAGCACTCGGGAGGCAGAGGCAGGCGGATCTCTGAGTTCGAGGCCAGCCTGGTCTACAAGAGCTAGCTCCAGGACAGGCTCTAGAAACTACAGGGAAACCCTGTCTCGAAAAACCAAAAAAAAAAAAAAAAAAAAAAAAAAAGAAATTTAAGGATTTATTTTAAAGCCTTTGTAATCCCAGCACTGTGAAGGCTGAAGCGCAGGGGTCCCAAGTTCAAAGCCAGTCTGCGCTACACAATGAAACCCAATCAAAAACAACGAAGTTATTCTTGTGGTAATATTTATTTTTATAACTTAACATAGTATATATAGTGTATTATAACTGATGTTTGGAATAAACATGTATGCACAGGACCAGTGATGACCAGTCCTTAGAACAGGATTCTAGGGCAGCCCAATTGAGCCTTGGTTTCTACCCAAACCAGGAAGTTCTGTTCTGTTTACAGAGCACAGAGTGATGAAGCCAATAAATCTCCCCTAACAAGTGATGACCAATGGAGCCAGCCAGAAAGCAAGAATGGATAAGAATCTACCAGTGCCACAAAAAAAAAAAAAAAAAAAAAAAAAAAAAAAAAAAAAAAAATGATGCAGAGAACAAGGCTTGCCAAGAGTGAGCCAATTCAAAAACAAAGGACAGTCACAGTTCTGTGCTTCCCAACATTTACAAATCCTATTTCCATACTTCTAACAGATTCAAAGAGAGCTCTCAAGGCTGGCAAGATGGCTTGGCATGTAAAAGACACTAGTCGCCAAGCCTGACAACCTGAATTCCTTATCTAGGAGTTGCACCTGAGGAGAAAATCAGATCCTCTACCCACACCCACAAATAAAAAACACAATAAAAGGTTTTTTAAAGCTCTTATGATACTAACCTCATGTGACAATATCCACTTGAAACATCATTCTTTTCTCTATTTCACATAAAAAATATTTGTAAATGAAATTATAGGATTTACAGCCAGGCATAGTAGTATATGTCTGTAACCCTAGCACTTTGGAGACTAAGGCGGAAGGATTGTTTTAAGTTCAAGGCTAGTCTGAGCTATACTGTGAGTTCTAGGTCAGCCTGAGCTACAGTGTAAGATCCTGTTTTCTCCAAAGATAAAAATATAAAAGTATTAACAAAAGAGAAATTATATGATTGATGCAAAATAAAAATTTCTGATCCAGGAATATAAATAAGACTGGCTATTGATAGGTATTTACTGAGTACAGGCGATGGCTTCCATAAGGCTTATCATACTATTTTATTTTGTATGTATTTGAAATACTAATAAAAAATTGAGCCAGGGATAGTGGTACACTCCTTTTAATCCCAGCACTCAGGAGGCAGAGGCAGGCAGATCTGTCTGTTTGAGTCCAAGGCCAGTCTAGTCTACATAGCAAGTTCTAGGACAGCCAGGACTACTACGTACTGAGACCCTGTCTGAAAACAAACAAACAAAGGCTGAAAAAACAAATACCATTAAGAAATAATTACAGGGAACAGCAGAGAAGGTTCAGCAGTTAGATCACTAGGTGTTCTTCCAGAGGACCTGTGTTCAATTCCCAGTACCCACATGACAGCTCACAACTGTCTGTAACTCCAGTTCCTGGGCATCTGACACCCTCACACAGATATATACATGCAGGTAAAATACCAATACACATAAAATAAATAAATAAATCTAAAAATATAATAAGTACAGGCCAGGTGTGGTGGTAAACACCTTTAATCCCTATAGGTGGTAGAGGCAGTCACAGCTCTGTAAGTTCAAAGCTAAATCAACCTACACACATAGGAAATTCTAGGGTAGCCTGATTCAAGTAACAATTACAAAAGCCATCTTTCCAAAGACTATATACAGTCAATGCAATGAAAAAGAAATCAATACAACTGACAAACAGATGTCTACTATCAAGAAATCAGAATAAGGCTAGTGTATGACTCAAGAGGATAGTGACTGCCAGCCATGAACAAAAGCCTAGCTTCCATCCTTAGCACTAAAAAAAAGGAAAGAAAAATTAGAAACTGCTCTTGAGAATATGGAGAAACTGTAATCTCTGTAAAATGCTGGCAACATTCAAGATGGTGTGGCTGCTACGGGTAGCAGAATAGTAGTTCTAAGAAAACTTAAAAATAGAATTGCCAAACCATCCAGGAATTTCACTTCTGGGTATATTCTCATAAAACTCAAAAGTGAAGACCAAGAGGTATGCATACACCCATGTTCTCAATGTATTATGCACAAAAACCAAATGTCCACCAGCAAAGGAATTTATTTTTAAAAATGTAGCACAGTATGTTGAAGCCTTACTTTTTATTTAAACAGAAAAGGAGAGATGGTAAAAAAAAAAAAAAAAAATGTAGCACAGGTAGGTCTGGTGCCATCGGCCTGTAATCCCAGCTCTTGGAAGATAGAAGCAGGAAGATAAGGAGTTCAAGGTGAGCCTCAGAGAGAGGGGTGTTGGGGAGAGGTCAGGCCTTGATGTCAGACCCCATCTCAAAACCAACAAACAAGAAATTAAATATAGACCAACATAAAACAAAATATTGTTCAGCCTTAAGAAAGAAATTCTGAGGCTGGAGAGATGCTCAGTGGTTAAGAACACTGACTGCTCTTCCAGAGGACCCAGGTTCAATTCCCAGCACCCACATGGCAGCTCACAACTGTCTATATAATTCCAGTTCCAGGGGACCAATGGCAAAAGCACCAACGCACATTAAACAAACAAACAAATGAATAAATAAATAAAACCATGTCAGCTAATAAATCCTACCTAAAGGGGCTGAAAGATGATGGCTCAGCAGTTAAGAGCACTTCATTATTTTTCCAGAGGTCCTAAGTTCAATTCCCAGCAACCATATGATGGCTCACAACCATCTGTAATGGGATCAGATTCCTTCTTCTGATATGTATAAAGACAGGATGCTGGTGTAAAATACATGAATAATTTTTTTTTAAAAAAAGAAAAATTCTACCAAAAAAAAAAGGACAGAAAAAAGGAAGGAAGGTATTCTGACATTTCCTATATGGATGAACCTTAGCAATATGCGACATGAAAAAGATAATTACAAAGGGATAAATAGCTGATGACATGTCACATGAAAAGACAATTACAAAAAGATAAATAATTGGTTGCATTTACACTGGTTTCTAGTTGACACAGGCAGGAATAAGCAATGTGGAGTATTGTTTAATGGGAACTAGACACAGGGTAGGTTTCATACATATGAATACACTTAATGCTGGCAGATTTTGTACTTAGAAATGCTCAGGGTGGGAGGTGCTCTGTGGCAGAGCATGTGGTTACCATGTATAAAGCTCTAGGTTTAATCCCTAGCACCAAGAGGCAAGGGGATGGAAAATTAGTGTGGTGTATTTTATTTTACACAATTCTAAAACATTTCAAAGAAACAAGTAATCTATCTTCCATAAACAATCTACCCATGTTTGTTTCAAACAGGATCTCACTATGTAATCTAGCAGGCCTAGAGGTCACAACCCTACTGCCTCAGCCTCCAAAGCCCTGAAATCACAAGAGTGCACCAACCACTGTGTCCTGCTTCAAGGATTTCTGTATGTTTTCTTAGATGACTAACAATTGGCCACAAATACAGCAAATAATCTTTAAAACTAACAAGATGTGAAAGAGATAACCTGTCAATGTAGCTGTAACTTCTGAAAACTTTATAACAAACATGCAGAAAACAACCACGGGGCACCTTGACCTTCTTCCTCGATCCTAACTTCACCGCATACTCAGTTTTACCCAGCAGAGAGGTGACACTCTTCCCGAATCTATCAAAATGCCCTTTCAGAATGCTCAGGGAACTTAACCCAAAAAGTTATCACCCATGCTTGGTTTATGATGTCATCTGAGTGCTACACAAACTTACTGGTGATGACCGCAAATAGGCCATGAGCTATGTCTAAAACAGCACACCCTGTTTTTTATGAATATTGCAGCACTGTCCATTTACATAGGATCCAAATTCAAACTTTTTTGTTTTTGTTTTTTGAGACAACATTTCTCTGTGTAGCCATCTGGAAGTTGCCCTGTAGACCAAACTGGCCTCTAACTCAGAAATCCTCCTGCCTCTACCACCTGAGCACTCGGATCACAGGCATGCACCACCACCACCCAGCTCAAGTCCAAATATCTTAAAATATCTAACATGAGGTAGCAAAATTCATGAAATAAAGGCAAAGATGTATTGCAGTAAGAAAAATGCAACTAATGTCTTCTCTGAGCTAGCCATAGCTGGGCATGAGCCCGGTTAAACCTTTCAGAAACATTGCTCCATATATTTGGATACAGTCTCAGTTTTAAAACAGCAAAAATGGGGGTGGGGGGAGAAGAAATCATACTACAGGGAAACTGGGTCCATATTAAGTTCAAGTTGTGCATAAATGTGCACACACTCATAAAATCTTGTAAGAGCAAAGGAAACCAGCAGTGTTAGCATTTCTGAATGAATCATAAAGCTTTCCATTACAGTCACCTAGCTGGAAGACCATCTCAGATGAACCAGATCAAAAGAAGTCAGAACAGTCTTTTGTGACTGCCTAAAGAGTAGCATGTTCCTGTCAAGTGGCCTGGACAATTCACCAGCATTCTATAATTCAAAAGCCTTTTAAATATGTATAGTCTCTGATCACACTATAAAGGACAGTTACATGTGTGTGGAAAACAAAACTTCAATGAATGAAAAAATTAAAAATATTCTTAGGGACTACCAATAGGTGGTTGAGTTATGGCTCAGTCATACAATTAAATATCACACAGGCATTAAAAATAGCTGATATGTTACACAGAGAAATACAGTCTCGACCCCCTCCCCCCATGGTTGCTAAGAGAGGCTAGAGACATAGTTCAGTGGCAGGGTTTACCTAGAAAGTGTAAGGCCTTAGGTTGTAGGCCCTACTCTCAGCACTGACTTTAAAAAAAAAATTAAAAACAAAAATGAGGAGAAATAAAAATCCAATTTTGTTAATAATTGTGTGCCTTTGTACATACATTGATGCAAGACCAACATATGAACATTCACGAATGCACATGCCTGAGACTATGGACACATCCAAGTGTGATCAGGAGCCCACAGAACTGCATGAATGTAAAGATGGCCTGTATAGACATGCATGTGTACATAAGACACATGTACGCATATGTACCTGCTAATGGACACAGCCTGTCTTTGGGCCTTAAGCCTTTTATGTAGGTAAGTACATAATTTCTCTTATAATCACAATCTGAGAGCTTTGTTGACCTGAGCACGTCACTGAGCCCCTAAGAGATCTGACTTCTATAAAACGTCATCTATAAAATGAGATAAACCTTGAGTCATCAAGGCGTAGTCAGGGTTCCATGAAGACGGATTTAAAGGGAGTCCGCGTGCCTGGCACAGGAAGATCAGCTAGCACTCCTCATCTGACACATGCACACTGAGCACACTTTTTCACGTCTACTCAGCTCCAATCCACAAAAATACCGAACCATTCATTAACTGTGCTTTTCCACGGGGACGGATTTGGGGTTGCCTCGACCTTTGCTTTCAAATTTTACAATTTTTTCCTAGGAGGATTTTTTTCAAGTTTTATTGAAGATTATTTCTTGAAATTTCTTCAAATTTATTTTGCTGTTGTTGAGGCAGGATCTTCCTGTACCTCAGGCTGCTTGCAACTAATCTGGCAGTCCTTAAACTTCTGATTTTCCTGCCTCGGCCTCAGAAGTGCCAGGTTAGGGACACGAGCCACCACGCCCAACAAAATCATTACTTTTAGAGTAATGATAAAAAGATGACCCATCTCTATCTAACATACCTAAATTCTGCATAATCAAAAAGCTCCTAAACACAGACGCCAACAAATGCATTATTTCAGTACTCTAACAAATTTCCTGTATTCTAGCCGTAAACAAGCATTACCCCGTAGCTCAGTAAGATGGCAGTACAAAGAAAATCCACAGTTCTTCTGCTTGTTTGCCTATCCAAGTCGGGATGGAAAGATATGGCACTCTTTAAGGTTCAGGGGATTTGTAAACAGGTTGATAAAAGTCTGTGACTCGAATTTACTAAAACAGGAAAGCACTGGATTCTCATCCAAGGTCACAGAAGACAGAGAAGACGTAAAGACAGACTGCGGGGGCCACAATTTGGGGTGTTTATGAAACCAAGAGGCTAAATCCTTAACTAGTCATTTCAGGAGTCCGGGCGGGGGCGGGAAGGAGGGCGGATTACAACACACCGCTGAAGACAGCAAAACAAACCAGGAGCCGACTGCGCCAGGGTTAATCTGCAACACGCTTTAATCGTACTGGTTTTATTTCTACAACGTAGTAAACGTAGATCACTTAAATCACGCCATTTTATGTCGGAAAAAGCAGGATTGACGTTTTCGTATTCAAGTTACACTGAAAACATTTGAAATTTGACAAAACAGAAGCAGTTCAGTCAACAACTCTCTGGCTCACCTCCCACAATTACGAGGTTTTATATTATTATCTCTCATCCCCCCCCCCCAAAAAGTGTCTAATTTCCCTAGGAAACCTACCCACCACAGGCCGGTAGGGGAAAAAAAATCTCTTCTCCCTAGGGCCTCAATTTACAGATTCACACAGCAGATAATAATCCAATCATCTGGATATATTTCCTCCCTAGATATGCTATTAAATCTCTTTAAACGTCATTTCCAAGCGTGCAAAATACACCCGGGCACACGCCCTGCAGCCTCACGGTAGCCCTGCATTTTGGGGCCTCTCTCCAGCCAAATATCGCCTTTTCCAAATCGATTGAAAGCTGCGGGTTCGCCTCTCGCTTCATTTTTTTGACTCGAGTCTTAAAGGGAACGAGGGGGATGGGTTTGGACAGAAGCGAGGCTCTGAAACCCTGAGTAATCGCACCTTGCTGCGGACAGCCGCCGGCGGCAGCACGGGCGATTACGATCTTTACTTCTAAACCCATTTCCTTTACCTTTTTGGCTTAAAAATATAGGAAAGAAAATCCCCTCCCCCCCCCCCCGATTTTCCAATGACATCAAACCAACGCTGAGAGAAGGAAGGACGGATGCCTCCAAGTCGGAGCCCCCAGAGCGCCACGAGTTCGGCCTCCGGGCCCCGCCCGACCTGGGAACCAGGGTTAATGAGGTCCCCGCCCGGCTGGCCCGAGCCGCGACGGGCCCAGGCCCCGGGGTCCGGCCCAGGCCCGGCGCGGCCTGTAAAGCCCCGGCGTCGAGTGGCCGGCGGAGGGCGGGGCGGGCCCAGGGCCGCTCACCTGCTGGTACCCGGTGCCGCAGGCCGGCTCCACGGCTGCCAGCGCTGCCAACGCCAAGGCCATGGCGCAGCGGGCCTCAGGGAAGGAGCGCAAACGAGCGAGCTGAAGAGGCGCGGACGCCGCGGCCGAGGGTCGCCGGGAGGCCGAGAGGTACGCGGCGCGGCGTCGGGATGGCCGCTGCTAGCGCTGGCACGCTCTCCCCGGACACTGAGCGCCGCCGCCGAGGATCCGTCGCGGCCCCTGGGGAGGAGGCGGGGACGAGGACGACGACGCTGCGCCGCCGCCCCGCCCCCTCCGCGCCCCGCCCCGCCCCGCCAGGCCCGGCCGCGCCCCTGGCCCCTGCCCCAGCCTCTGCCAGTTTCCGAAGTCGCTTTTCTGTAGGTTTGAGGTTCCTATCCGCTCCCTACCTAACTGCCATCCTCAGACGTCAGACGTCAACCAGCCATAGAGCAGGGGCCTCATCCCGCCAGTCAAGACCCTTAAGATGCATGTAAAGCCAAGGATATATGTAAATGCCTATTTAAATATCCTCTTATAAAGTTTTATTGTAACACAGCCCCTTCCGTCTAGTGTGGCCTGCAAACGCTGAAGAATGTATACTGCCTGCCCTTTAATAGAGAAAAAATGCTGACCCTAAATCTTAGACTGGGTTGTTTATAATACAGCCTCATGTATGTAGCCGTGTAGTAGATCTTCTGTTGATACAGAATCCATATTATCTGAAACAAAACTCTGAGGAAGTGGCATGAAAGTCAAACTTGAAGGATTTTATTCAGATAGCAGGAACGTGTGTTGTGGCCGTGACAAGAGAGAGCTAGCCTCACAGAACTAAAAGGCTCTCAGCCCTTGGGTGGAGGAGTTACTGTGAGCGATGGTTCACAAATGAGGAAATTGTATGTGAGGATTCAGTTCAGCTCCTGAAAGGAAGAGGTGGAATGCAAGCCCATTAAGCCAGCTTTCTTAACCATTACCACACAGTTTAAATTATAAGCTTTGTGGAGACAAGAGTGTTTCTCAGGTGTGAGAGACAGTTATGTTTTAAGTCTTAATTACTGGGCCTAAGATTTCCGGGAAACAAATGCCTCTAACTTGCAAGCCCCTTGCCCGAGGACAGTTCCTAAAACGCTGGAGGCTGTTGTTTAGGTGAGATAACAGGTCACATGTTTTCACTCCCCAGAACAAGTTGTTTGACCCACCTGCACCGGATATGCTTGATCACAAGTGGGTGGAAGTTCATTGGCAGGAAATATATCAGAATGTATGCTTGCCCTCGATTGGACCTGATGGAAAATAAGCCCCTGCAAACTGTGACTGGGGGTCATTTTCTGGGAAACCAGAGATGGACCTGGCCAGAGTCCATCCACCTGACCAGTATTTAATTAAAACTTGCTTCAAATTTGACTTTGAACTGTGGTAGTGGTCTTATTCTCTACTGGTGGGATTGACAAGCCTTTCCTACAAGGAATGAACAGTGCGGCTGCATAGCACGCAGTTCAGGGACTGTTTCTTCTTATCACATTCAGCAGTCTAGAATCACTTATAAGAACCCGCCTAACACAGAAGGAGGCATAGGGGAGAATTCTTCACTCCTTAAAGCATGTTGCAATTCCTGTTCCTTTTTTGTTGTCTTTCCAAGTTAGTGCTCTGCAGTTGGTTAAAATAGGATTATCTTAGCTTCTAATTTTGAAGTTTAGCTATACCTTTATGTGTTGGTTGTATTTTAAAAAACATAGCTGTTTTGAACTACCCTAAGATTTCCATGTACAGAAGTGCATTATAATCAAATAAAAATTCATGGGGCAGTGGTAGCTCACTCCTTTAATCCCAACACTCGGGAGGCAGAGGCAGGCAGATCTCTAAATTCAAGGCCAGCCTGGTTACAGAGAGAGTTCCAGAACAGCCAGGGCTACACAGAGAAACCTTTTCTCAAATAATAAAATAAAATATTCTATAGAGAGGGAACGATGGCTTAGTGGTTAAGAGCACTGATCGTTAAGAGCACTGGCTGCTCTTTCAGGGGACCCAGGTTCAATCCCCAGTACCCACATAGTAGAAACATCTGTAACACCTGTTCCAGGAGATCAGACTCCCGTTTTTAGCCTTTAAGGGCATTGCAGGCACATGGTACATAAACATACATGCAGGGAAAACACCCATACACACAAAGTAATTTTCAAATGAAATATCAAGATACATATATTTTCACTCTGGGTCTTCCCACATCTAAACCCCTATATAATTCCCTATTTCTAAGTATTAGCACTGGGTCTGTATTTATGTGCTAAGAGCGTAGATACTTAGCAATATGCTAAGCTGGGAAGTCGGCTAGGCTGCTTGCTCCCTTTCTCTTTTGTTTTTCCTCTTCCTCTTCAGTGCTGGGAACTGAAGCCCGCGCCTTGAGCACGCAAGACAAGCCCTCTCTGCCTCTGAGTAGCATGTCAAATCCAGAAGGACAAACTTTACATGTTATTTGCTACAGCGAACCAAACAAACACAATTTCCTTCCATGTGGTCTTATATAAGAAAGGAGGAAGTCTGATTTGAAATTTAAAAGCATATATCATCAGTGGAAAATAGAAATCAGGTCACTTTGTCTAAATTTATAAGTAAGAAGGAATAAAGAAGCATATGTCTGTCCTGTCACATATGGCTGTTGCAGGAACTGCCATCTTCTCGAAGGCTTACTCTGGAGGAGGAGATGCTCTTCTTCATCTCTTATGTCTCCCTTAATATCTATATACTGCCTGCATGTGCACCCAGATAATAGCAAGCTATAAACAATAGCCACAGACAATCAATCTCTCCCTTCTAATGCCCCTTCCCAGCTCCTTTTTTGATACCCTCAATCACGGTGTTTTGAGTAACATTTTGCTCTATCTCTTTACCTCCCCCCCAACAGGGTTTCTCTGTATAACAGCTCTAGCTGTTCTGGAACTCACTCTGTAGACCAGGCTAGCCTCAAACCAACAAAGATCCACCTGCCTCTGCCTCCTCAGTGTGGGGAATCAAAGGTATGCATCACCACTGCCTGACTTTCCCTAAACTTTTAATACACAAGTCAAGATTATTTGTCTTGATTCAATGAGTATCTAAACCAAAAATTAAAAACCTGTTCTTTCTCTCTCTCTCTCTCTCTCTCTCTCTCTCTCTCTCTCTCTCTCTCTCCTCCCTCTCCTCTCTCTCTCTCTCTCTCTCTCTCTCCCTCTCCCTCTCCCTCTCCCTCTCCCTCTCCCTCTCTCCCTCCCTCCCTCTCGCTCTCCCTCTCCCTCTCGCTCTCCCTCTCCCTCTCCCTCTGCCTCTCCCTCTCTCTCTCTCTTTCTCTCTGACTTTCCAACATCAAACCACCCTGACAGAAAGAGCAGATGCCTTCATGTGGGAGCCCCAGAGTGCTCCCAGTCACTGCTGCATGAGACCTCCAGCTGCTGCAGTCTGCAGGAGGAAAGAAGAGGCTGTGTCGCTCGCCCAGTGGACCCATGCCTGCAACATGCCAAGCGAACAGGGAGGGTAACCCAAGGTGGTGAAAACTCTGCCCGCCTTCATCTCCAGATGTTGTCAAAACAACTTCCCCAAGAACGTTATTAATTTCAGATGGCTGCACTTAGAAACTTATTTCCCCAGAGAGCCGCAGTCAAACATTCCACGCGCAGTACTCTTTATGTGACTTGCTGACGCAACCATCCTGGGAGAGAAAGGAGACATTATGGAGAAGCGGGAGCGTAGCTAAGGTCTGCATTGCTCTCCTCCTCGAACCTAGATAAAAATGGAATAGGCGTGGTCTTCTGTCTTCCAGGATGCTTGGCTGGGCAGTTCTCTGCTCCCTAAGTAGTCAAGTGTGTCTGTTCCATTTTTTCAAAGCCTCATTAGTCTAGCGTCTCATTGAGGCCTTAGCCACTGCAGCTAGTCGGACAGGGCTCCCCCTGAGCCACGCAGTTTCATTTCTCCTGGCTGAGTGTTTTGTTGTAGTTACGCTGCCTTGCCATGCGTTTGTTAAGGGCCGGTAATGTGGGTCATATTCTGAGGAAAGAGGTTGGCCCCTGGTGACGGATGCTGTCAGAGAGCGCTTCCTGGGTCTTGGAAGCAAACACACACCATCTCTCTAATCCTCATAACAAATGTACTCAGCAGATGACAAGATTCAAGAAATTCATGGCACTTGTTCAGGGAGGGAGGGATAGGGTCAAGGCGAAGACTCAGGTCTTCCTGACTTAAAAACACGAGCACTGCTCAGTGCATACAAAGAAATACAGGATGCCAACCTTTGGGTCTTCATGATGAAATAGAGTAGACAGTAAGCACGCTTTTTTTGTTTGTTTGATTTTGTTTTGTTTTGTTTTGTTTTTGACTGGCCTTGAACTCTCAGAGATCTACCTGCCTTTGCCTACTGAATGCTGGAATTAAAGCATGTGCCACCATGCCCAGTTTAGTAAGCACACATTTAAGATTATTTTTGATGTAAAAAATTCCAAGTTGAAGCTAAGGCCACTGCTCAATGCTTGCATAGTTGAGCAAGGGTTTAATACTCAACAACACACACACACACACACACAGAGTACTACTTAATTGCAGTCCTGTTGATCTGAGAAATAGTGAAGGAAATTATGTGCCTGGGTGGGATAATTACGTAAGGACTGCTTTGCTGTCGTGGGAAACGGGAGAGCATACCAAGTCACGACTGAGTGTGATTGCTTAGTTTCACACAGAGCTTCGCGACCCTTTATGTAAAGGGACAAGTAGTAAATACCTCCGGCTCTGTGGACCGTTAACTGGCTACCATAGATATTCTGTCATCCCTAGATCACACACACAGCCATGGACATTACTAAACAAACTGGCATGGCTGTTGTTATGGTTTGAATGGTCCCCGTGCAGCTGAATTGATACAGGCGTGGTGGCACAGGCCTGTAATCCCAGAATTTAAAGAGCTGAAGCAAAGGAACATGGCTCCAATGCCAGTGCAAGCTACATAACCAAAACCTGTCTCAAAAACCAAACAAGATGTTATCACTGTTACAAATACACTGCTGGTTTGACACAGTATCAGCTAGAGGCCTGGTTGATTACATAGTTGCTAATGACCCTGAGATGAATGAAACAGGAGATAAGACCAAGACCAATGGAAAAATTTATCCGTGGATGATCACTAGTATTCAAGTATAAACACACAAAAAAAGATTAGAAATATGCTAGAACTAATCCTTTATCTTAAATAGGGTAATGCTTTAGGTTTGTCTATTTTATTTTATGTTTATGAGTGTTTTGCTCACATGTATGTCTGTGCACTACACGTGTGCCTGGTGTCCAGGGAGGTCAGAAGTGCACATCAAATCCCCTGGAACTGGAGGTATAGACTACAGCTGTGAACCAACATGTGGTTTCTAGAAATCTAATCCAGGCCCTCTGAAGGAACAAGTGCAAACTGGGCATGGTGGTTTACAACTTTTATTGCAACACTTGAGAGAGAGAGAGAGAGAGAGAGAGAGAGAGAGAGAGGGAGAGAGAGAGACAGAGAGAGACAGAGACAGATAGAAACAGAGACAGACAGAGAGACAGACAGAGAGGCAAGTAGATCTCTGTGAGTTCAAGGCTAACCTGGTGTACAAAGCTAGTTCCAGGACAGCCGGGGCTGTTATACAAACACACCCTGTCTGAAAACAAAACTAAACAAAAGGAACAAGTGCTCTTAACCACTGACCCATCTCTCCAGCCCACCAAGTTTGGGTGTTCCTTCATCCCGTGAATGATGCTACAATTGGACCATATGAGTTGCCACATTTGAGTGTTCAAATGTACACTATCCATCTCCAGTGACAGATATCACATTGCATTCAAATGACATGTCCAACTCTGTATTTGGACAGAATACAAACTGTGCAGCCAAAGGAGCTTTCCCCATAAAATGCTTGAGTAATTATTTCTCCTCTCTCTCCTCCTCCTTCTTCTCTTCCTCCTCTTTACCCTCCTCTTTTTATTCTTTTTTGTTTGGTAAGTTTTTAGTGGTGTTTTTTTTTTCTTTTGGTTTGGTTTTGTTTTGTTTTCAATCTTTCTATGTCAATTTGGCTGACTTGGAACTCATTGTGTAGCCCAGGCTGACTTCGAACGCACAGAATTTTTCCTGCTTCCCCTCCAAGGAGCTGACGTTATGGATATGCATCACCACACCTGGCTCTGAGTGATCCCTCTCCTTATTATCCCTGGCTTATTAGTTATTATATAGTTATGTGTTTTAAGAGACCAAAATATGCCACCTCAAAATATGCTTCTTTGTGTTTTTATTTTTTTTATTCTCTGAAGGTATGCATGCAGGTGTGTAGGGTGTGTGTGCTATTATTAGTTTAAGATGTGTTACACTTGTTTATGCTGTGAAATATTTGTTCAGTGATACAAAGATGCGCTGCATTCTTTTATGTTGTATTTGTTCACCTCTGTAAAACTCTGTTGCTTTGCCTGTCTAAAACACCTGATTGGTCTAATAAAGAACTGAACGGCCAATAGCTAGGCAGGAGAGAGAAACAGATGGGGCTGGAATGCAGAGAGAATAAATAGAAGAAACGAAGAGGGAGGAGATAGGGAAGGAATAGAAGAGAGGATGCAAGGGGCCAGTGACGGTCAACTACAGAGTAAGAAATAATGAAAGGCATATAGAATTAGAGAAAGGTAAAAGTCTAGAGGCAAAAGGTAGACAGATAATTTAAGAAAAGCTGGCTAGAAATAGGCCAAGCTAAGGCCAGGCATTCATAAGAAAAAGTCTCTGTGTATTTATTTGGAAGCTAGGTGACAGTCCCCAAAGAGAGCAAAGAGTTAAAACAAATAAACAAAAAAAACCCCATCAACTGTGTGTGTGTGCGCGCGCGTGCATGCACAAACTTGAACGTGCCCTTGTGAATATGGAGGTCAGAGGTTGCCTCCTTCAGGTGTCTTCTTCCATTGCTCTACACATGACTTTTGATACAGAATCTTTCACTGAACCTAAAGCTTGCTATTTTGGCAAGACTGACTGTCCAGCAAGCCACAGGGATGCACCGTCTCCACCTACCGTCCTTGCCAGTGCTGAGGTTACAGATACACACCTCCATACCCAGCCTCTACATATGTGTTGGGGAACTGAACTCAGGTCTTCGGGCTTGCACGGCAAACATCTTACCAATCAAACAATGTCCCCAGCCCAAAATGTGAGGATTGTGGGGGGAGAAGGCTGTTCCCTGCCCGAAGATATTCTATATTGTATAAAACAGCTATATTTTCCCCCAAGTGTGTCTTACCCTGAGAGGTTCCATTTTATGAGCAGCAGCTGACTCTATTTTGAAGGTGTGGGATGACTGCACCTGAGTGGACGTGTGAGCAACACCATCTGTCTGGCACCACCCACATGGCAGAGACCAATAAGTGACTTATTCCTGTTCTCTGTAAACTTATCTGTGCAATATGAGATTTTAGGGACAAATATGCATATTAAAATATCAAGAAGACCAAGCCCAAGAACTTTTCGTACACACCAGATTAAGGGATGTGTGTGACTCTCTCCTCTGGACCCAATACAGGGGTGAGTAAATAGCACTGTGATGGCCATGGTACCACCCACCTGTCATCCGACCACCCTGTGTGTGCATCAAGGGACAGACAGGCAGAGAATTCTCAACTGTCTCAGGAGCTTCAACTTTGCTTGGACCCTACCTTTGACATAGCCTGTTCAAATTGCTGTCTGTCCATCTGGACCTTCCCTCTGTCTGTACATTTCTTTATCCACTCCTGGCTCAGCTTTTTGCTTCACTTTGCTCCTGAGGCTCAACTTTGATCCTAACGCCTAACCTTGTGGCCAGCAGCTAACTGTTTCACCAGCTTCTTCTGCTGCTCAATTGGGCTCATGGTCTTATCAAAACTCCCACATCCCTAGCAGTTTCCAGGTCTTGGCCTCTTATGCCTTTTTGAAATTCCTTGCCTCCTTAACCCTTTGGGATCTTTTTACAACCTATATGCAGATAGATAGATAGATAGATAGATAGATAGATAGATAGATAGATAGATAGGTGATTGATAGGCAGGTAGATAGATAATTTACTACGATTTATTATCTATTAGTAATTAAGATTGGAATAAAAGGGCTCAGCGAGATGACTCAACAAGTAACAGCATTTGCCACCAAGTCTGATGACCTGAGCTCAATCTCTGGGACCCACATAGTAGAAGGAGAGAATCAGCTCCTGCAAGGTGTCTGCCCTGCTGGCGTGCAAGCATATATTGGCAAGTATATCGGTGTGAGTGCAAGAGCACACAGGTGTACATGTACGTGCACACACACACACACACAATAAATAAATAAGTAAATAAATAATATATAATGAGATTTTTAAAAAATATTGGAATAAAAGAATCTGTGATCATATTATTCAGGGCTATTGAAGAACATGGGACTATCTGGCCAATTACTGCCATTGAAACCACCATGCCTTGTTAATTTATTGTTAACCAATAAATTCAGGTATTGTATAAAGACCCAAATATATTCTTCTGTGCTTCTGACATATGGTGCTCACCACTATTTCAAACTGATTATTTCATGAAATAGTGGACATGAGCCGCCATGAAAGCAGAAGTGACTCTTTTGTAAAGAGAAATCTCACCTATAGGTGCAGAGATCTGGCTGTGTTTTGCTCTAAGTTACTCCTCATTGCAGAGATCAGAAGCTCCCAGGCAAGGCCTCATCCTAACTGACTCCATTTTTAAAAGCAGTGCAAGCAGGGAAGCAGAATGACTCTGCACCTAGTTTGTGCACGTGAACAGTCACCATCTGCCCGCACAAACCCTGACGCGCAGACTGACAGCTTATTGATGCCAGTGCAACTTCACCACCTGTGAACTCACCCGTTTAAATCAGGCACACGTGGACGTGACAGGAACCACGTCAGAAGCAGGTCTGTGAGCTCACCATTAGACTAACAAATAATATAACACCCTCGTGCGGGTCATAGAAAAGGAAAAGTGCCTAACACAGTAAGCTACGTCGCCTTCCCACACAACAGATGCGCCTTTGGTATGTGTGTCATGGGAATCACAGATCACAAACTCCCAACCTAGACTCTGGAGCTTGAGCTGAGCCTACCATGGCCCACTGAAACTGTCATCTGTGTAGACCCACCATGCATTGACTCCTCCCCCTGAAGAGTATGTGACTGAACTCATGCTGATGGCTAACCTCATGCAGTATGCACTAACTCTCCCTTGCCATCCACATCAGCTTCCTGCTACCTTCAGTGAGGCTCCTTTGGACCCTGCAGCCACTTTAACCCCTGCTCAACCATTCTGTAATCCACATATTACGGTGTGACGTGGAATGTAGGAACTGAGAGCCGATAGTAAAAATCAAGATGGGAACAGAATAAAAGAACCCAGCCAGTGACAGGTGAAATTAAAGATGAAGACTCAGACATGATGAAATTGGCATAGCTTGTGAATGTATTGTTTTCAATAAATTCTGATGCTGGGGAAAGACACAAGAATGCCACTACATGACTGATACAGCTCCCTTTAGACAAAATGAAATCTTTATTTGTCCATGAGTTTTCATTCCCTTGCCAGGAAAAATAATTCTAGATCTCAAAAGACTATATCAATGAAGGCTACAATTTAAATCTAAAAATTTTGTGTTCACTTTTCCTGATTGTTCTCCTAATTTACCTACTGTTTTAGGTTCTGTTTTATTGCTATGAGGAGACACATGACCAAAGCAACTTTTAAAAGAAAGCTTTTAATCAAGGGTTTGCTTACAGTTTCAGAAGTTTAGTCCATTACCATCATGATGGGGAGCACAGCAGCACACAGGCAGGTGTAATAATGCAAAAGGAGCCAAGAACTCTGTATCCTGATCATCAGGCTGGAGAGAGAAGGAGAGAGAGAGAGAGAGAGAGAGAGAGAGAGAGAGAGAGAGCGCGAGAGAGAGAGAGAGAAAGATTGGACCTGGCGGCATGGGCTTTTGGAACTTCAAAGCCCACCCCCAGTGACAGACCTCCTCCAGCAATGCTACAGTTATTCCAACAAGGCCACACCTCCTAGTCCTTCCCAAACACTTCTACTAACTAGAGATCAAGCATTAAACATCCTAGCTTATGGGGGGACATTCTCATGCAAACCACCTCATCTTCTACACTACTACCTACTCTGCTAAACGACCTCGTCTGCTTTTTTTTTTAATATTTATTTATTTATTATGTATACAATATTCTGTCGGTATGTATGTCTGCAAGCCAGAAGAGGGCACCAGATCTCATTACAGATGGTTGTGAGCCACCATGTGGTTGCTGGGAATTGAACTCAGGACCTTTGGAAGAGCAGGCAATGCTCTTAACCGCTGAGCCATCTCTCCAGCCCCCCACGTCTGCTTTTTAAACTCTGATTCGACTGAGAATGTTATTTCAAACTGAACTCCAAACCACCTCTATGAAAATTCCTCATTCCTTGGGGATCCCCCATGTATGCATGACATGAGTGTGCTGGTCACCTTTCATTTGTTCTTTTGCCCCTTTAATCTGTCTTTTGTTACAGGAGTTTCAGTCATGAACTTGGAAAAGTATGGGGTAAATTATTTCTGGTTCCCTACCAGTTGCTGCGGGTGACCAAGAAGCTAGGGAGAACAAAATGTCCCAACTAGAGGAAGGGCTGATGAGCCCCATCTTTGGGTACAATGTTGCAAACAGCTAATTTCAAGTAACTTGGAAAAGGACCAAGAAGAGCAGGATGGTGGAGGGATGCTTGGCTCTTCCAAGCCCCCGTGCTGATCCGGAGAGTCAAACAAGGGTTCTACATACATTCCCCAGGACGGTAGTTTGCTGCCGTGTTTAGGGAATTATCATGAGAAACACAATTACAAGAGGGAAATAACTAATGCTTGGAGCTCTTGTGTTCCCTGAGATGTGCCAGGGGAGGAGTGGTATGCGCTCATTAGGACACAGAAGAGGAGCCACCTGCCTGGCTCCGGCTGGAAGAAGCCCATGTTGGTTACAGTTGGACCGCAGCTTGGGGCCATGCAGGCTGGTTGCTACAGGCGTCCTTAAGATGTCTCCAAGACTACAAATGATGCCTTAGTTTTTAAAATAGGGTTGAAGCTCTGGTCAAATAACTCAGGACTTCCTTTTTGACATTATCCCTGAGAAGGCAACATCTTCAATAGCCAAAGACCTGCAACAGGAACAAAAACGACCTTATTCCACATCTCTGTTACAGTGAGCAGCGAATAGCAGACATGGCTGTGCTATTATTTGGACCTTAAATGGCCTCCAGATGCCCATGTGCTAAAGGCTTGTCATAGGATGTATTACAAAGTAGTGGAACCTTTCAAGGTAGAGAAAATAAATAAACTAATTAAATTTTTAAAAAGCTAGGCACCTGCCTGGCCATGGTGGCACACACCTTTAATATCAGCACTCCGGAGGCAGAGGCAGGTAGATCAGTGAGTTTGAGGCCAGCCTGGTCTACAGAGTGAGTTCCAGGACAGCCAGGGCTACGTAGAGAAATCCTGTTTCAGGAAAAAAAGAATCAGGGAGGGGGGAGGAAGGAGAGAAGGAGGAGGAGGAAGAAGTAGTGAGGCCTAATGGAAACTTAGGTCACTGGGATGTGTCCTCGAAGGGAATTGTGGAGTATTTGTTTCTTCCTCTTTCTCGTCTCGAGTCCCAGCCATGAGGTAGGGAGAATCACTCGACAGTGTGCTGCCTTGACACACACTCACGGCAACAGAGCTAAGCAACGGCAGGCCAAGCCCGCTAAAGCTGGAGGCCAAAATCAACATCTTCTTATCCTAAGTTAATTATCTCAGGTATGTATTATCATGAACGCCAGCTAACATGAGCAGTCGCACAGGGTGGCACAGCCACCTGGAAATGAGGTGTTTCTGGGGTGGATTATAACAGAACAAGTCATAAATCCACCGAGTTCGACTCCAAATGGTACTATGATGGTCACATTCTCAGAGGCTGAGTTGAGGCTGTATTATTGGCTATTAAAACACTAGCCCATCTCTGACGTTGACTCTCCCTTGAGTCAGTGTTAATTCATGAGCACCATGGTCAAAAGCCTGACTTACAGCTCCTGCAGAACACTGGACTCCCTCCCTCCACACAGCCCACCATACAATGTTTTTAGTGTTCAATGCTTTAACAAAGGCATCTCCAGCCCTAAGAACTCTACTTTGGTAACACCTGCATAGAACATTTTATGTCAGGGCCTATGTTAGGCAATGTACACATCTTTTCTACCATTCATGATAAACACAAAGAGCAGGGTCTATATCTTTCTCATTCTGTGAATGAGGAAACAGAGCATATAGAAATTAATTATCATGTGGAGCAGTGTGTGTGTGTGTGTGTGTGCGCGTGTGCGTGCGCGCGTGTGTGTGCGTGTGCGTGTGTGTGTGCGTGCGTGTGCGTGCGTGTGTGTGCGTGTGCGTGTGTGCGTGTGCGTGTGTGCGTGTGCATGTGTGCGTGTGTGTGTGTGTCCGTGTGTGTGTGCGTGTGTGTGTGTGTGTGTATTTTAGGAGATTAGGACCATCGCATATAAGTGATAGTACAGGCCTATAATCCTATCACTTAGGAGGCATAGGAGGAGGACAAGGCCCCTAAAGGACTTTAGAAATGCGGCAGGCCAGGCAGTGGTGGCACATGTCTTTAATTCCAGCACTCAGGAGGCAGAGGCAGGCGGATCTCTATGAGTTCAAGGCCAGCCTGGTCTACAAGAGCTAGTTCCAGGTCAGGCTCCATAGCTACAGAGAAACCCTGTCTCAAAAACCAAAAAAAAAAAAAAAAAAAAAAAAAAAGGAAAAAAAAAAAAAAAAAAGAAATGATTTGATTACTTAGTTTAAGTGTTTATTTCTTAGAGATGAGGAACCTGAGAGATCAGGTCACGTGCCCGTGGTCGTATAGTCAGGAAGTGGCTCTGAGTTAGTGTACATCACTGAAGCCTGCTGTTCTCTTTGAGACTGAGCTTTTCATGTTCTGAAGATACGTGCCGTTTTCCAGTATCCTGGTACAACCAAATACGACTTTACATTTTTCTATAAAAGGTGTGTTTCGTCTGTGTCAGACTGGTGAGGTCAAACGCTGACCTCAGGGGCTCAGGACACTTGCCAGGTGCTTAGTTATCTTTGCATTTCTGTAGGGGTTTCAGAAAACACATCTAAATAGAGTTGACAACAGCTTCCAGAAGAGGCTCATAACCCCCAAAAGTCATTCCTCTCTCCTTTCAGAAACACAGCTCTTCCCCTGCCTGCCTGGGCACTGTGCATGGCTCTTTCCTTCTTGCCTGGGGAGAGGACTTCCTTCTTGAGTAGGGAGAAGAGTGTTTCTCACCAGGCAGCAAAGCCCTTTCCTGGGAACCTGAACAAAAACTGCTTTCTCTAAAGCAGGATGACATCAAGGAGGAGGGAGTGGCTCTCTCGATGCCTTTCCATCCTGAACATGAACTAAATGGAACAAAGTACAAAATCCCCAGAACTATCGCGTATCTTTGTACCATTTCCTGTCTCTTCAAAATGATATCAAGTGGGCTGGGGATGTGGTTCAGCAGTAGGGTACTGGGCTATTATGCATAAGGCTCTGTGTTCAGTCCCCAACACCTGCGCACGCACACACACACACACACACACACACACACCACACACACACACACACACACACACACACACACTCGCACTCCCAGTGAGTGGGAGATGGCACTAGTAATACCACTAAGTGACATAGATTTTTCCAGACACAATACCCAGGGAGTTTCCCTAGCCTAGCCCTCTCTGTCTGTAACTCTTTGTATGCTGAGCTTAGAGTCACTACCACCTAAGCCATAGTACTTCTAAGAACTGGGGAGACAGGGAAAGAACTGTGTTACCATGGGAGGATTCTGTGCCCTGCAAGCCTGGTCTTGACATAAAGACTTGACTGTTGGTTTCTTGCCGAAGTCATAGAGCACTTAAGATTCACAGACACAGCCGGGCGGTGGTGGCACACGCCTTTAATCCCAGCACTCGGGAGGCAGAGGCAGGTGGATCTCTGTGAGTTCGAGGCCAGCCTGGTCTACAAGACCTAGTTCCAGGACAGGCTCTAAAAAAGCTGCAGAGAAACCCTGTCTCAAAAAACCAAAAAAAAAAAAAAAAAGATTCACAGACACTTCTTATCTTAGAGGTGTTTTCAGTCTTTTTAAAATTTTATTCATGTGTTCAATTGTGTTCAATCATTCAATAAAGAGATTTTGGGTTTTTTTTGTTTGTTTGTTTTTGAAATGGGGTTTCTCTCTCTAACAGTCCTGGCTGTCCTGGAACTCCCTTTCTAGACCAGACTGGCCTCGAACTCACTGAGATCCACCTGCCTCTGCCTCCCAAGTTCTGGGATTAAAGGTGTGCACCACCACTGCCCAATTTAATAAAGAAATATTTAATTATCCTTCACAGGCAACTTTCTCTGTTTAAAAACTTCTTTTTAAGAACAAGCATGTAGGGCCATGTTGAACCACATGCTTAGCCAGCACAGGCCTTGGATCTAGACTCCTCTAACATGGTACTATGAAAGAAGAGGACAGTGGTCTTTTGAAAATAGCGTTTTTCAGCAGCGCAGTGGTGGCCCACACCTTTAATCCCGGCACTCGGGACGCAGAGGCAGGCGGATCTCTGTGAGTTTCAGGCCAGCCTGGTCTACAGAGCTAGTTCCAGGATAAGCTTCAAAGCTACACAGAGAAACTTGAAAAAAAAAAGATATACGTGTGTGTGTGTGTGTGTGTGTGTATATGTATGTATGTATGTATATAGAGTGCTTTCAGAAAATATCCCAAAGAGATCTGTGATTTTGGTTGGCAGCAGGTCAGTGGCAGGGCATGCCTGATAAAACAGATATGTGTGTGCTTTGTGAACAAGCTCACCTTCAGCCTTTAGACATGATGTGGTAGCATGGACACAGTACTTACTGAGTGCCCTTGTCCTAACTGCACGCTGCATTCCTGGGGACCATAAAAGTCATGACAGCATGAACACATGCCTCTAAACAGAACGAGGTCTGTACTACTTGCTTCCTTGGCAGAAACAAGCAAATGAACAAACAGAAGAGTCATTGCTGGCATTTTCAAGACTTAGGTAGTACCGGTAGACACAGGAAGTGCTGCTGTCTAAACCACACAGAGAGTGCGTGCATTTCTCCTCTTCAGCCAGAACAGCTAACAGTAATGCATTGCAGCACTCTGGCGAGGGCGAGGTGAGGGTCAAAGGCGGCAGGAGGCCTCCCCAACACTGCGCTCTGTTCCACTCTGTGAGGAGTCACTGCAGGTAGTCTGGAGGTGGCCGATAAAAATGTAGCCAATGGGGTAACCTCTTCTTTCCATCTACGGGTTTTTGATAGAGTTCTGCAGAACTTCAAGAGAGAAGGGAACGGCCATAGGTGCTGAAGCGGCTGTGAAAGAAGCCACAGAGGAGGGCAGTTTTAGCTAGCTTCCGACCAGCTGATCAGACGTGGTCAGAGGTCAGAGGCTTGTTGTGGAGAAAGCAGCCCGTTCACTCAGAGTCGATGCTCTTCATAAGCCTCGTAGTTGTTCTCATCCATGAAAATACTATTTCTCTCTCCTCCACTCATTTAAGATACTTATTATGTGGATTTTAGAGCCATTCCAGGCAGTTGTGTATAATGTTCAGGCAAAAACTGCCCAACTAAAGAGTAAGCAGATCCTAGTTTGGTCTCAGTCCAAACCTTGGTCTGTGGTGTAGCCCCTGTAACACTGAGGGCCCACTAAGGGGACGCTGTTACCTCCCAACCAAAAGAATGGCACGGCATTGTCTCTTTCCTTCACAGTTATAGCCAGCCGGGCGAGTTAATGGCCTGTCTTAATGGTAGATTCCCCTAACACCATGCCAAAGAGGTGGGAGGAATAATTATTCTTTTTAAAAATTATGTCTCTTATTTTTTGAGATTATAATATAATTATATCATTTTCCCTTCCCTTTTCTTCCTCCATAGTCTCCCACATATTTCTCCTATCTCTTTCAGACCCACCACAAATTAAGAAAGCATTCTTTTCTTTCTCTTTCCTTTCGTCATTCCTCCCTCCCTTCCTCCTCTTCTTCCTCCTCCTCTTTCCTCTCTCTCTCTCTCTCTCTCTCTCTCTCTCTCTCTCTCTCTCTCTCTCTCTCTCTCTCTCTCTCTCTCTCTCTTTTAAAAATGGTCTCATGTAACCCAGGCTGGCCTCAAACTCCTGACGTGGCCCAGGATGACCTTGAATCTCTGATTACTGTTTATGCTACCACACCCAGCTTGTGCAATGCTGGGGATTGAACCCAGGCTTTCTGTATGGCTCTTGGCCCTGGTTTCCTTGAGAGAGACTGGTTCTCACATGGAAATGTGAGACAAGGGAGTGGGAGAAGAAATTTTCTTATTGGGAAAATATCTTAATACCTCATTTTGTTGGTATTGTTCTTTTTCCCCAAACAGGGTCTCATGTCATCTAAATTGGCCTCCCACTTGTTCTTCTGCAGCCAAGGCTGGCTTTGAACTCCTGATTCTCCTGGCTTTCCAAGTGCTGTGATCACAAGTGTGGATCACCATCTCCAGAACCTTGTACATGCTAGGCAAGTGATCTCCAGCCCCTCCCTTAGTAGATTGTCTGGCTACATTACAAATTAAATAGACATAAGGCATATTAACAGGTGACTTTAAAACATCTTAATGACCTGCATACACATAAAAGTCCCCATAAACATGGGACTCTGGGAAGGTCAGATGATTAAAGTTTATACAGCAACCTGACCAACAGAGAGAACTGGGGCTGCCGGCCTGTAATCCCAGCATGTGAGAGTTAGAGGCAGGAAAACTACAGATTCAGTGCCTGCAGGAGCCTGCGGTGTCTGTGGGCATCTGTGGAGTGGCACAAGGTAGAGAGAGTGGGGAGAAGCAGGCTGTGGTATGTTTGCCTTGTGCAGATGAGGTGGTCTTTAGAGCCGGTGACCAGGCATGAAGTCAACTTCTTGTCTCCTCTCCTGTGACCCGGTT